>NW_020799099.1:6657527-6662411 GCF_003259725.1 Athene cunicularia | reverse complement strand
GGGGGGGTGTGTGGTGTGTGCGGGCTCGGGCGGGCGCTGCCGCAGGCCCCGGCCCGGGAGTGAGGGGTGTGTGACCGCTGTGTTTCGGACACCGACTTTGGCGTTGTTCAGCCTTGGATTTCGCTTTGCCCCTTCTGCGTTAACTAACTGGAGCCGGTTACTCGGCCCTCGGTACCGCCATGAGGGGTTGTCACCGACAACCGCCCCAAAGTCACGCAAGTCGGGCGGGCACCTCTGCTGGTGGGTGCTTAGTAAGAATTTTATGTCCCGGCTGCGAACTTGGGGACGTAATGTGATGGACCTCGGTGTGAGTGTTTGGACTGGGACGTGCTGGGCTCTCCGTGGATGTTAACCGAGTTTCGGTCAAAACTGCCTTGCCTTTGAAGGAAGAACATTGCATAATTGCTGCTGTGCCTCCCCGGTGGGTTTAAAAAGAAGGGAAACGGTTAAGCATAAAGTTTTAAGGGAATATACCAATAAAGTTGCGGTATTTAAGCAGGTATTAAATGGAATCTTGTCTTTTATGACTTGTTTACGTGCTGGTTTTGTAGTGACTATGGAACAATAGGAAATCATTAAAAAATACGCAGCCTGTTTTGCATGCTCATCAGAGTTGCCTGGGGATGAACATCAGTGGGTAACTTTAAGAGTAGAGATCCTTAAAGGTCTCCCCCCTGCCCACTATCCCCAAGCAAACACTTTGAAAGTAGTATTTTTGGGTTTCATGTTATGACTAAGTGACTTAGTTTTGGGAATAATTCATATAATTTCACTTGTTTATAGAAATTTATTCCAAAAATTGTCTTGGTTACAATTCCTATCTGAAACTGCCTGCCTGCTTCTCCAAGCAATTATCACACAAGGTCACTTACATATTTTAGCTGAGCTAGTTTTATAGCACCAACACAACATAGTATGCAATTAACCTTTACTTCACATTTCCTTGTTTTTGTTCTTTTGTTTCGGTCATTGATCCAGGCTGAACACTGGATGCTGCAGTGGCTGTTTTTTCAAATCTACTAACCAGTGTGTGCTACACTCTTTCAGATGGCTTTCATGCTATTGTGAAAAAATGATTGTTGAAATACAAGGAAATGGGTACTGGCCTGAAATGCTTCCATTTTATTTCTGACTTTTGCACAACATTTGCCATCAATAGAGGCTCTTTGCAGGAAGCAAGAAAAGAAAATTATTTACTTTTTGTCCTATGTGTCTATTAAGTACATAGACTCTAAGGTGAGTGTCACGTTAGCATACTCGGTAAACACTGCTTGTATTTTATATTCTTAAACTGCTCTAAGCAGTTGGGTTGTTCTGAAGCAGGATTTGGGTGGAGAGACCTACAGGACTAACAAGGACTTGAGGAGAGGGCATTCTCTTTCTGTGCAGGGTGGTGCCACCTGAGCTCCCTAAATGTCCTCAGCTTGCCTGTGAGTGGAGTGGCAGGCAGCTGACTCGCTGAGGAAGCGGTAACGAAGAAGGGGATTGGTTGTATGCACTGCTGCAACTTCAACTTAGTGAATGGCTAATTGCTGTTGTAGTTCATTGGCAATCACTGGAACTACAGTTCAGGCTTGGCTTATGATTAAGACAGGATTCTTGTCATAACTCCAGATTGATACCCTATGATAAACTTAGCTATTTTAGTTGTTGTTTAGAGAAGTTGAAGGTAGTTAGAACTACCATGTTCATGAAATTTTAATGCCATATTTATCGTATTGAAAACACTTTAGAGGTTGTTATCCAAATTGACCTTTCAGAATAACCATGTTAGTTTACTTGAAGGAGCTGTATTGGGTTTGTAAATGGATGCCAGGGTGTTACGGATCATGACAGCATGGTCTAATCAGTTTGTAAAGAAAAGAGAACCTGTCATAATTCTCTGTTGTATATAATTTGCTACAGATTGAGAGGGTTAATTTCTAGCAATATTTTTTTTTTATTTCCAGGAACAGGGGGAAAAAAATCAAAAAAATCACAGGTTTTGTGGTGTGGTTGGTGTGTTATTACATGTGCAGACATTCAGTGAGAAGGTGGTACTGTGGGAAGCCTCATCATCTATACAACAATGCCACTGAGCATAGCTTTGTGTATGGCCTTTTCTGTGCCTGTTGAGACTTTGAGGATGTGTTTTGCTGAAATACGCCTCCTACCACTTCAGAAATGTTCTGTGATTAATTGTACAAATAACTGTAACAACAATGCCTATCCTGGCTTATTTTCTGATGGACCTTCCAGAGCATAAACTACATTATTCTGACTTTTAACTGTTGAGTACTCTATTGCCCATGCCTGCTTTCCTGTGTGTTTTCCACTTTGGACTCTTTAAAGTGCTTCTTTCCACATCACCGTTTTAGTCAGATTGCTTCCTTTAGAATAGTAGCAATAATTCATCTTTGTTTACTCTATCTTGATGGAGTCCCTTGTCAGTTACCTACTGGAAAAATCACACTCTACCGTATTAAAAGCTATTGAGACAGTTGTTGTAAGATCATATTCAAGAGTATTCAAAAGATGCTAACTAAATGAAATACCTTTTTTTCCTCCAGATTTGAACTTCTGACAGAAATGCTTTTATTTCTGTTTCAGTATTATGGAGTTATATTTTAAAAGAGCAGAGGATTGTGTTTGAGAAATGCTGATACATTAGAAGCATCTGCAATAATTTCTTTTGTTGGGATTTTTATTCAAAAAATTTTCAGCATGGCTTTAGCTCTATTCTTTTTTGTTGTTGTTTTAGAAAGTATCTTTGGGCTGAAAGCTGACATTCTGATATAGCTCGAAGTGTTTGTGAATAGGCATTGTAGACAGCTCTTCTCCCTGTTTTCCAGGAAGTAAAATACACTAGAAGCATTTAATACAATTCTGTGTTCTGAAATGCATGGTGGTTTTTCCTTTTTTTTCCCTCAGGACAACTATGCTTGGAGTAAATCACCAAGGCCTGTGACAGAAGGATTTTTAAACCCTTTGATAAAACATTATCAGTGTTTTACGACACTTAGGATTTATGTATCTTAAATGCTCAGTGTGTGAGGTCCTGTTAATACTCCTTGTAGGGAAGTCTTTATATTGTCTGTAGCTGTGTAAAGAAAACCTTTTAGGAATTGATCACTATTTTTCATTGCAAGTCTATTAAAATATTTTTCTTCATAATATTTTATCATGTAATAGGTGAAGAACTTTCAGCTTTTCTTTTTGCTTTTACTTAATCAAACCGTGTTATTTTTGAATTATCTCTTTTATTTTGTTAGGTAGATGGAAGATGTAGTGCTCTTGGAGCCAGTGTGTTATAATAGTAGCGAGTCCTTTCTTTTGGACACTTTTGAATTTTTTAGTTTTTAACATTGAATTTTGTGTGTGTTCTTAATTCCTAAATACGGGAAGAGTTGACAATACTGCCTGGAGTTTTATGGAGTAGCTTAATTGTTTAGCTATTAGAAACAGTACACCTAATCGACTATACCTGGGACTGAGACACTTAACTATATCCTTGTTAGCAGTTGAATTTGTTGATCAGTAGATTGTTTTTTAGAAAATAGCTATTAGCCCTGTTCAAAAAGGTGGTGTTATATGGGAAGAAGTGATGGTAAATGGAAAAAATACCATAGAACTGTGTATTTTTGCATACTGTAAATGTAACTGTTATGACTTAAGGGGTTTGAAAGGCAAAGTAGATACCTGGTTTCTAAACTAAACAGTACGGAGTTGCAAAAAGTAGTTATAACCAGATTTGGTATGACAATTTCTCTGAAGTAGCACAGTTATTGTGCACATAATTTTATTTGTATACAGGAACAAGTATAGCTTTCTTCTCTCTATGCTGTTCTTCGCCCCTATGAATGGATGGTTCAGCTTCATGAGAAACAAGTGACTTAAGACTATTTTCCCTTCGTACTCAATAACTGAAGGGAGATTTAATGGGAAATCCTGGGTCAGCTTCATGTTCTGAACTGAGTTGGAAATGAGCCTTGATGTCTGGTGAAACACCATGCTTTTAAAAAAATCAAATAAAAAAATTGAGGGTTGCTTCTCGGTGTGTTTAAGGGCCGGTAGTAGCATGAACATAAAAGGTGGGGAGGACCTTTGGAGTTCCTTAATTTAAGACACTGTATTCCATTAGAGGAATTGTTTTTACCCATACATCAATACCAGACTTAAAGTTATTTCATACATTTGTTACATGAAGATTGAGTGCATAGCTGTAGCACAAGCTTCAAGCATTAAATCATGAAAATCAAGGCCTCAATTGTGAAGGTTTTGATTAAAATGCAGCTACATAAGCTGAATTTGATCACTCCCCCCACCACTTGAAAGTTGGAAGCTATTTGGCTTAAATAAGGGTTTGTAACTTAATGCCAAGAACACTAATTCATAAAATGAAGGTATTTAAGAAAACTGTGAGAACTTTCAACAACAGTGAAGTACTAGTGTTAAAAAGACCCATGGCCAGTACTCATGTGTTTTTACTTATTTGCCCTTTCTTTTTAGGACACCATTGTTGTTCTTCCAAGTTAATGTTTAAAGTGAGAAATTCTTAAATTCAGAGAGAAGACAGGTATTTCCTAGCTTACACTATGAGTGGATCAAAGCAGCATATATCTCTGAATAAAATCTGGGTTAGGAACAGGAATTTTGGCCAGAGTACTACTTTAAATGTTAGAATTTAAACAGCAGGGAAATGCACAGCTCGCTTCCGAGGTTAAGTGGGAAGCATGGCTTAGGAGCCCACTGCGGCTGGCAGACCCAGTGATGCAGTAGAATGTGCTTTCTGCATGTCTCCTCTCGGCTACACATTGTCCTTGAACTGATTGAGAATGCAGATTTAATTACTAATTTGAATATGTTTTGTTTCATGGAAAACAAGGTTCTCCCTCCCCCCCCCCC
>NW_020799099.1:6610135-6657477 GCF_003259725.1 Athene cunicularia | reverse complement strand
CCCCCCCCAGTTTGATTAAATATTTTTGTTAAGCTGAAACATGGGAAATAGACATAGGAATAAGAATGCAAACATAGGTGATACTGTGCCAAATACATAAACATTTCATACTGCTGGAAATTCTATAATGAAACATTTTTCAAGTGAGCACTGAATTTGCTTTCTCCCTTCTTGCTTTAAAAGCTGTGACTGAGCTTTGGTACTAGTTTGTTGTATCTGTTTCAGATTACTAAGATTTAGTGCTTTTTTTTAAACGAGATCCTTGATAGAGAATGTAGATGCTGTATGTAAGTAGTTCAATGTTTATTTTGTAAGTTTGCTTGGGAAGCCAGTTCTGCCAATTTATCATAATGCAAACAGGTGCTGAAAAGTGTGTGTGTGCGTGTGGGGGGGTTGTTAATAGCATGGGTGTGCTGAGATGTTAAACTTGGACCTTGATAGAGGTATCTTTCTCAAGAGCATTCTTGACTAAAATGTGGCTGCCAGCGAAGAGCTTGCAGGTGAGGTTTGGCATTGGCAGTACTCAGGATAGAGTGTGTGCTGCTGGCAGCACTTCCTCTGGAGGAATTACCCTTGAGGGGATGAAAGGGTTAATCAGCTCTGGTGCCTACTTAGTAGGTCAGAAATGTTGCCTAGAGGGTCTCTGGAAGGTCTTGCATGAATTTCCGCTCATTATTGGCAATGTAAGATCAGGCCAGCCATGGGTCTTTTTCATCCAGGTCCTGAATACCTGCAAGGATGGAAGTTCCTTGTCCTCTCTGGTAATCTTTGCCAGTGCCACACCACTCTTCGAAAGGAAAAGGCTTTTTCTAGTGCCAGGTCAGAACTTTTTAAGCTGCAATTACTGTTCCCTCCAGTAATGGCAAACTGATAGCCAAGGAATTTGCCTATGAAGCTAAATGGGAAGATCTGTCAAGGTGGATGGGCTAAGCTGGAAACAAATGCATAATCTGATTGCTCCTATTTTTGTGAAAACTGTTGTTTCTGTCAGGTTGCTGCCTGGTTGCCCAGTCAGGCTTGTGTCTGTACTTGATGGTCCTCAGCACCAGCTGAAATTTCATTTCTACCTTGTAGGCTATAGGTAGTGCTGGCTGCAACTGTTCTTGTGGTGTAAGAGGTGTGTCAGTTTTTCCTACAAGAAGCCTGTCATGCTGATACTCCATGTAGTGAGCTACAGGCTGTGGGAATCTTGCTGCTGTTCTGTACCTTGCTGGCAAAAAAGATCTCAAGCTCTTCTACTTTTTTAGGGATCTCTTTCACTAAGCTTCTTACACCTGAGTGAACTTGGAGAGGACTTCACGGTAGCCTAAATAAAACTTGTACACCGGTGTACTGTAAATACCAAGAAAGGCTTTTTGGAGAATTAGACACCTTATTAAGCCCTGCTGGTCCTTGAAAGAATGCTGTTTTGTGTCACTGGGTTCAGAGAAACTGAACTTTGAGAGGTGTGTGGTCATATGTATGGTGTCTGATTCTAGGGCACAGAAGTCTCCCATAAGAAATCAAGCACAAAATACTTGTGGGAAGCTTTGTTTGCACACATTTTTTTTTCTTCCTGGCACTCTGAATTGGAAAATTTCATGTGTTTTTTAGTATCTTGACTAGATGGGCCAGTCTAGTGTTTGAGGCATCCATTGCTTGTGGGGCCTGAAACTCTGTAAATGTGAGCTGTTGGTGTAAATCTTGTGAGGACTTGTGTGGAAACTTGCCCAAGGACAGTTGATGACTATCCGAATTTTTCCTTGAAAGTTGAGAATCTTGTAAAACAGATCCATGTCTGGAGTTCAGTGTGTCAAATTTAGGAGTGAAACCTTAAAGCTGCTGTATTTCTGTAACACTTCATTGTGATGAATCTTTACTCACTCTGCTTTGTGATACTTTGGTAATTGTTTTACTTGTATATCAGTTAGCTTTATTTTCATGAAAGGACACTCAAGATTAGAGTATTCCAAATAATTTAATCTCAGACTACACTTTGTTAAACAGTCAATCTTTCATTAGACTATTTACTAGTGAAATAACTTGATAGCTTATAGCAGGGCTGTAGTTAAGAGAACACCTTTCTGTTGTAAATACCCATCAGATATTACTATATTACTATATAGCGATAGTGTTCAGAAAGTTTTAGTTGCTTTCCAGAAGTGGAGGAAGTTCTTCTCATCTCCCAGAAAGTGCTGTTTCAGTGGGTAGGAACAGACATGCACTGGATATACATCTGGATGGTTTATTGTTGATGTTTTGCTTTTACACCCAGATCATTCTCTGAATAGTCTGAGCTGTAAATCATCTTTATCATGGCCCTCTGCAACTTTGGATAATTGTATCTTTTTTTTTTTTTCTTAGTATTTGTAAATTAACAGATTGTAGTTAAATTTCAGATTCTCTTTGAAAATCCACAAACCCTGTATTTAGACCCTTGCCTTTCTGAAGTTACAATCTAGTCTTGGTCCACTGCTGATACTAGAAATAGGCAGAAAAGTTTCTCTGTATTTAAAGATCTTTATACAGCTACTACAAAAAAAAAAACAAACCAAAAACAAACCACCAACCCTGAGTCTTGTCTTTTACCCCTTACTAGATTGTAGTCTGTACCTTTTAGAAGGTTCCTGAGTTGATTTCTGTCCACTCTCTCATAAGTGATATGGGCTTGCTCTTAAAATCAGTCTGAGGATTGAACAATGTAGAGAGAAAAGCTGTTACATACAGTATTTTTATTCTTATTTTAACAACTGAATTCTACTAGGAGGTAGTTTAAAACAGATGCTATGAAACACAAATCTGAAAGCAAGTCAGTTTGTTTTAAGAAAACCTACCTGTAAATTTTAAACCAGAACCTAATAATGAACAGACTGAATGAGCTGGATGTTGTTGGAGTGTGTGTTGTTGCTGTGTACAGTCTTGAGCCATTCAGTTAGTTTAATTGAGCTGTATAAGAGCAAAACATTGTTAAATCAAGTATTTTAACTTTGTTCAAATTTGTATTTCCTATTGCAGAAACAAACCTGCTATAGTTTCCCTTGTGATTCTGTTTGTGTGGCTTGTTAAAATGTAGTTATTTGCTATAGGATGAAGTCAGAAACTGAACAAAGAAATTCATTCAGTGCTTCTAGGTGTCATGTGATGGCGTGACCAGGGAGAGCTTGTACCAAGCTGAAGCTAGCTGTAATGAAAAACGAAGCATCCCCTAAAACAATTATTAAAGTTAAAATAAATGTGTTTAAAATTCTTTCAGATCCTGAGCTTCATCCATGAGGCAAAGTTCATGCTTGCATGATGGTAGTATATAATTATAGACTGCTTTTGTTGCACCAATAAATTAAACTTACTGCCAAGTTGTGCTCTGCAGTTTCTACCAGCTCCTCCTTTGGAGAGTCATTTTATCAAAGGAGAATCTGTCACTGATGAAAGTGTTAGGCAGAGTCAGATTTTCTTCTTTTTTCCTTTTTCATACTTCATTGAACCAGTATTTCAACCTGTCTTTTGATGCTAATGTGAAAGAGAAGGCTTCCTAGGCAGCTTCAACCCCTCAGTGGAGGCAGCTTTCTCATGCCCCTGGTTCTCTGCAGGTAGGTTGTTTTTTTCTTTTTTTTTTTTTTTCTTTCTGCACTTACTCCTATAGCTTTTGGCTGTGCAGCTTGAAACATGTTGCAGTAGATTATTCTGTTACTGGGCTCTTCTGGGCAGTATAGTGTCACACAGCAGGAGCAGGGCCAGCATTTTGTGAGACAATAACATCTTAAACAGCACACTGGTGTCTCTAGGATATGTGGAGTCAGTTTCTCTGTTAATACCCCCACCCCTCGATGTCACAACATTATTTCTGCTTGCTTCCTTTCCGGTGTGAAATAGCTGCGGCAGGTTGAGAAAGATGGCCTTCAGATTTTAGTACTGGGAGGAAAGGTCCAGAAGTTCAGGGGACTCTGTCAAGGGACTTCTGTGTTGGTGCCCAAAACACCGTATCTTCTGAATATTCCCAGTAGCAGTGAGGAAGGTGCATAATTTGTCAGAAAACATTCTCATGTTTTAGATGAGCTAGACAAATGTCTCCACAAGGAATATATATGTCTTACTTTCAAATAGATGACTTTTTTTGCTATATGTAGTCAGTGTTTATCTTTCCAAGGTGCTAGGGGTGGAGTAACCATAGGCAGCAAGGAAAAGACCTGCATAATAGAGAGCGCCAATGCAGAGAAATCTGAGTTGTTTGCACACTGACTCAGGTTGCATTTGGTTGAAGGCATGTAGGTTCAGACGCAGACTTTTCGTTTCTCAGGTTTCTGCACCATGCTTCATTTCCGTCCTGAGGCCCAGGATGGCACATCAGCTCTGTTGCAACACCACGTGAGAACATGGTCAGCTTTCTCTGGCATCAGGGCCTGAAGTAATAGGCACAGCCTGACCTGAGCTGTCCTGCTGATGTGTCTCTGCACCATCTTCCCCCTGCTCCCTGATCTGGGGACACGGTGCAGCTGCTGAGGTGCTGGAGCCAGGAGCCTCTTCTGGTCTGGCTATACTGCTTTGGACCAAGGCTGGCAGCAGAAAGGATCAGACTTTTCTTCATGCAGTGCTTCTAGGCCTGGCTAAGCCTTACAGAAGAATTTGCAGTAGTGCTCAGTTTTAACAAAATATTGACAGATAGACTAGTATTTCAAATGCTAATCCTCACTACATAAGGTGGAAGATCTATAGATTATAAGGATTTTTAAATACCTTGTTTGAATTGCCCAGTGCACAGCAGGACAAAAGAAAGCTTGCTGCTCTTTCTCTTTTCACTTTTATTTTGGTTATTATAATCTTAAGGTATTTTTAATTGTTTTAACTAGCCTATCTGGTAGGTCTCTTAAAATTAGTGTTTCATAGGATGTAAAATCTTTATGAAATTCACACTGTAGTCAGTTGGACTGAATCTTGCAAATGGATACTGGTACAATAGTGACATTCAATTAAGTATCTGTTTTTACAGAATACTGTTCACTCAGGTCTAGTGCATAGAGTGTTAAGAAATTTAAGTTGTGTGAAAGGGAGTGTGCTTTTGCCTTGTTGTAACATACTTCATGTCAGGAAAACATTTAATTGGACTTTAATCCTTAACTCCAATGTAAATCTCTTCTTGATTGATGCTGTCAATACTGCAGTATTATAATCCCGAAGTATGCAGGCCTTGTTATGGTTTGTAAGTGACTTTTTAAAAAAGATTAAATGTATTACTCTGAATAACTTCAGAAATTTGTTTAAGTTTAGAATCTATTCATAGAATAATACAGATAATATTCGTGAATCTTTAATCTTTTTAGATACGATCCATCTTTTTAGAAGTTTAGGATTGTTTTCTGTAACCATGAAGTTTCATTTAAAGCTATTCTTTCAGAAAGCCAGTGGCAGAGTGCTACCAAGAATGTTATACCTTGGTCACTTGCTATAAATTCATCTTATCAGGACATTATGCCTTGTGTAAGACTTCTATTCCTGTGTAACTTAAAAATCTGTCTGCTAGCTTGTATATTGAAAATATTTTGTGTACTAACTGTTAAACCTATCTCTTGAAAGAGAAGTACCTCTTTTGTTCTACCTTCCTAGCTTTTGAGTGAGATTTTTTTAAATTGTTTTTCCATGTCTCCTGAGTAAAAAAGCTTAGGTAAAATCCTCCAGTGTTTGATAAAACCTGTTACACAAATAAGTATTTGTTACTAAAAGGGGTTTCATAAATTTTGTACCCTTTTGACTCCCTCTTAACTCCTTTGCTGTTTGCGTAACTGACACACTAAGTCTCTGGCAGATGATTACAGCGGTATCATAATGCCTATAAATCTTCCTCTCTTTTATCTGTGTGACTTTCTTGTACTCATTGAAATGCTTTAGTCCTTGGATAGAAGGATGTACTTCAAGAAACTATACAAAGTAAATGCAAAATCCTGCCCTTGTTTATGCACACATAATTTACTAATAATTTCCACTAAGTTCTTAATCATTTGGTTCAAATAGGAACCTGTAGTTACAAGCCAAATCTTACCCCTTATCTAAAACATTGCAACACAAAATAACAAGCATAGCATGCACTACCTCAGCAATTAGTAACAAGATGCGTGATAGGAAAAACTTTTAAGAATATAAATCCAAAGGTTATGTAATACCTGTTATCACAGTCTCTTCCTAGATCATATAATGGTCTGTGGCTCCAAGGCTCTGTGCGTTCACACATTTCTGATGCTTTCATCTATTTTACAGCACGTTGCTTGCTTCATAGCAGCTGCTTCCTAATCTTAAACTGCAGTTTGCTGCCTGAAGTCAGCTTATGGGCCTGATTTACTTTAATGCTCCTAAAGGATTATGGAAGAGTATTTTCTATTACCTACAGAATATGTACAGTACAGCAAGCAGTATTATAGGTTAAGAACATATTTTACAATTGCCAGCTTAAAGGGTTTAGGAGTCAAGTTCTACTTTTATCTTGAACATGGTTGGTCTTACTGTCATCTGTTTGCCGCTAATTAAAATCTTCCTATATCTGTGATTAATTTGATCATCTTCTGAGATTTGCTGTTATACATAATTTGGTCAATTCATTTCCTCACATAGGTGGCATTTCCTTACTCTGGTGCTTGGCAAAAAAACCCCTGATGCGGACTGGTACTAAATATTGAAGAAAATGTTTTGAGGGGGACTTGAATAATTATTTGTATCATTGCAAGAGATGTCTTGGAAGATGTCACAAATAGAAAGGAAGACTTCTTTTCTCTGTTTACTCTTAGTATTTAATCAAATGACTGCATTCATGCTTGTATGTATGTAGATAATTTTGTCTTTAATATCAGCTGTTTGCATGTGGCTGATTTGGTTTGGGCACATATATATTTATCACTGAATTGTCCTGCAACCAGTGTTAGAGAACCTTTTATTTGTCTTGGAATATTTTATTCCTCTGTCAGCTTTATACTTAACTAAGTGCTTTTTGTTAGCCATCCCTTCCTGTTTCAGGCTTGATAAAATGTGTTGCTTACAGAGCCTTTGGTCATGCAACTAGCGTAGTAGGGCTTGGTTCTGTGTTAGTTTAACTGAAATGTTTACAAGCCCGTGAAGGTTGGATACCATGCTTTATCTGTAGAACTGTGCTTAATAACAGCTAAAGCAAACACATTTGCACGTAAAACAAGTTAACATCAATGGGATTTTGAGTAGGCAGGGCAGAACTGGAGCTTCAATAAATCAGGTAACACAGGTAATGCAGCAGGTAATAACCTGAGATCATGCTCATTTCTTCCTCCTCTTTAATGCTTCCTTTTTATTAAGAGCAGTTGTAAACCATAGCCACTAGCTGCTTATGTGCTTTTCAGAGGGAGTTTTAGGGCTCTTACTAACCAGTTGTGTTTCAGTCACAATCTAGCTCGTGTGGTAAGAAAAAAACATCATTCTTTCTTACCATACTTTAGATCATGTCTCTTCTTACAGCTACAGTACGTACTCTCTTAAAAGAAACACATGCACTACATATGTTTGTTTACCTGTGGTAACTGCTGCTGTTGGGCATGGTAAGGTGAGACTGGCTGCTGGGGTGACACTGCACTGCTTACAGTCCTGGTTTTTGACCTCAAATGGAGATATGAGCGGGTGGGATAACTGATGTTGAGTTTGACACAGTGAAAGAAAAGCAATCGGCTCTGCAGCAGCCCGTCTTGGAGCTAGCCACAGACAGTTGCGGTATGTAACTGATAACTGGTCAGGATCTGCTCAACCTTTATGGAAACTGCCTCAAATTTGCAACTTCTAATAAAAGTTCAGTTGCTGATAAAATACACCTTTTTTTTTTTCCATAAATGTTTTCTGGTTTTCTGTCTTTTGTTCCAATTGGCTCAAATCACTAAGGTTAAGTTTTGGCAAGTTTACAGATCTAAAAGCAGGATTGGTATTCTCAAAAATGCTGAGTTCCGTGTAATGAACTGATAATAAAGAGAGGGGACAATACTGTGAGACTAATAAATCTGTGAATTATCAGAACTCTGTTAGCAGTTGCAGTACGCACAGTTTTCTGAAATGCATACAAATCATGAATTTCCCCCCTTTTTGATAATTAAACTCCTGTGATGCACATCATTAGCTTTCTGTTTTGCCCTAGTCGTTTCAGTGCTAATTAGCATCCACTCTTGGCTTTGCAGAGGTGGAGGTCTGCTTGGTAAGACTGATCCTTTTAATGTCTGCTGGCATCTGTTAAATTGTAATGAGTAATTTGAGCTCTTTGAGTAAGGTGAGAGTGATCAGCAGTTAGAAAGATTGCTCCTTTGGTGTCAGTGCAGCACTGCCCTTCAGTATGAAGGGCACCTTTCTAGGCAGAGGTCCCTGTCTTCTGACCAAACTGCCCAGGTAAACTCAACAAACCTTAGCAAATATAAAGAAAGACTGAGAGGAAGAACTTGAAAAGGCTAATAGTGCCACTGAACTTGATCTCTGTAAAACTTAATTTGCTGCTTTGGCAGTCAGGAGCATTATGTGTTACTGGTGAATAAAAAGGACTCTTTATATCATTATGGTACATTTAAGTGCATAAGAACTGTTTACTTTTTGGAGTAGTAAATATTTGTGCAGTTTGAATTCAAGCTGTGCTGCATATGGAGGTCTTTGAGAGCCTCTTTTGCTTTTAGATCTCACTACAATGAAGTAAAACACTGGCGACGGTGCTTCTGGATTGAAAATGGTTACTTCTGTGAGATTCAGCAAGAGTAGGCAGCCAGCCAGTGGTATAAAGCAGGAAAAAAACCCAAACATGCCTGTAAATTTTCATTACAGAGTGATTAGCAGATTACTAAGGATTGGCAATAAATCTAATCTTTGGTATGTATTCGAGGACTGTAATTGACTGTTACATTATTAGTTGGAATTATTTCAAAACTATTTTTAAGATTGAAGTATAACTCTGTCTTTCAGCGTATATATAGAGTTCAGTTTTATAATACTAATTTAAATTAATTGAAGCCTCCTCAGCACTTATCTTCAGAAAGTGTTAGCCACTGCCTAGGAGATTACTGGCTATCATTTAGAGAACGCTACCAATTTTAAATTGATAGATACATACATATATATGCACAAAAAAGGTCATTTGGGCAGATGCACATTTTTTTGTGAGATCTGTTTTGTTACTTCCCAAAACAAACTATACATATAGACTTCAGTTTTATAATATTAATTTAAACATTATGACTTTTAAAATAATTTATTATTTTATTATTATTTATTATTATTTTATTTATTATTATTATTTTATTTATTATTATTATTTTATTTATTATTATATTTTATTTATTATTATTATTATTATTTTATTTATTATTATTTAAACAAAAATGTCATTCAGTTTCTTTCCACGTTGTCCAGTATTCAAATATCATGTCTCTGTGAACAATGGGGGAGAAGGATCTGCCCCCTTATTTTTTTTCCTATGAAAGTCACCAATTTCTTTGTAGTCACACTTCTTGTTCTAGATCTTGCTTAGTCTTTCTGGGTGAATGGAAAATTACTTCTTTAAAAAAAACCAACAAACCAAAAACCAAAACAAAACCCAACAGGATTTAGATCTGTTTTGGTCAGCTGAAAACATCCCTCCAGCAGTCTTTTGTGAATGTGCTTGGTTTTCAGTAGCAGTTTAAAACTTAGTTTCTCTTTCATTTGAAAAAACCCACATGTAGGTTATTAACTTTACAAGAAGCCGTTGACATAGGTTTAATGTTTAAGCTCTTAGTATTTCTTTAATCTTTAACTTTTTCTTGATACACTCCAATAGGTGAACTCTTTACAGTAGGTAGTTGGTTTCACTCATATAAAGCCACTCTGCATCCCTTTTTGCTCCATACTATTGCTCTTTGACTTTTTGGCTGAATGTAGTAATGGCTTCAATTTGGTGATAATTTTGTGGGGTGTTGTTGGTTTTGTTTTTTTTCTAAATTTTAGAACATCTGGATTTATCTCTTCGCTCTCTATTATAAAAGGATATTATACTAGCTCAGACATTAAAAGCATCTTAACAGAGCCAAATCTAAGCAGAAGGACTTAAGATAGAAAGATAAATAAGATAGAAAATGGTTTTGTATTGTTAACTGTTTTGGAGAAATGTGTCATCCTCCGGCTTTGGGTTTTCTTTCGTCTTTTCTGTTGGGACATGGCAGTTGTTTTTCATGTTCCTGGTGTTCAGAAGCACAAAGCAATTGCATTAGTTTGTGATCCTTTTTTATTTGTTGTGGCAAGTGATTTTTATTTTTTTTTTTCCTGAGAGTTCACTGCTGGAGTATGACTGGAAGTCAGCGGGAAGAGTCCCTGTGCTCTGGTTTTGATTAGCTGGCTTCCAAGTGAGCACCACCTCATAATTTTACTGACCCCTGTAAAGCCCCTTCTGCCTAGGCACTGCTCATTGCTTTTGGAGATGAGCCGAATCAGAAATTCCTGTTGAAATTGATAAGCCTCTGTAGCAATCCCTGTCTTGGTGAAAATACCTGATGGCTGGAAGAGCTCATTGCTGAGGATGGTCAGAGTGAAGGGGCATCTGGGACTAAGCCTGGAGCTGAGCTTGCGTAGTCGTGTGCTGATGGCACACCATACCTCTTCCTGCCTCCCAGTCTGTCAAATGGGAATTATGCTCATCATTAATTGGCTTACTGAGTGTTGTTACATACTTCTGCCGTTCCTGCTAAATACAAACCTGCCAAACTCCCTGCTTCTGTCTGGCCAGGGGATGAAATGATGATGCTTCATTCCTACCAAAAGTTCAATATAAGGTCAACACTGTTTTTCCTGACAGTTCTCTAATAGCATCGTGTGTTTTAGTATCCCTGTGGCTTGGCAGGTCCTGTACATATATTTTTCCTTTCCTGTGGAAAAAGCTTGCATTGAGAAGGGGAATTGCATAATACATTTTTGAGAGTGATATTTTTTTTTTTTATATGTGTGTGGTTTTTCACCAGTTCTGAAGATTCCACAAGCTACAGACTCCTGGGGAAGTGTGTTGTGTCATCTCTTGACACTGATACACTTCAAGAGGAGAAAAATTACTGTTTGGCAAATTGCTTATATTGACAGATAGTTAGATTGCAAATAGTTATAGACAGATAGATTGCAAATAGTTATATTGACAGATTTTCATGTTAAGTAGGTAGTGCTTTATAGTACCTTCATAAATGTAAAATATCCAATGTGATTCCAGTTTAAAATGTTGCTGCTCAGTGTGGGTGGGGATGGGAAGTGGTTGTGCAGTACTCTCATCGTCCCAGGGAAGTACAGCTGTAGTTCCCATTGCTTTTGGTATCATGTGTGTAACCCCGGCTGTGGAAGACATACCTTAGGGCTAAGGATTGTACCTTCTGCACTGTGCCTCAAGCCTGTATTGGGTCAGGAGATCAAAGTACAGCCAGCATGCCTGCATCTGGCAATTTGTTGGACTGTCACTAGCCCTTAGGCTCCTGGTACCTTTGATTTATACCGCTGATGGAAACATTAACTGTTTCTGAGTTTCCCAATCCTACACCTCCATTCATGCCTTTGTAATACTGCTGTTGTTGACAGGAGCAGTAACGTAATACTGTGGGAATGTTTATAACGTGGGGAGGTGTAATCAATAATCAGTTTTTCCAAGTTTAATCATTTTTCTTGGATATTTGACAAACCATTATTTACTTATTTTTTTTTAAAAACCGCATTTACCTAATGAGTATTATCCTGCAGTGGGGCCCTATTGAAGATAGCTGAACACAGCTTGTTGGTGCCAGTATTAAACTGCACACCATCCTGTGTACTTCTGCACTGGCACAACCTCTGCTGCGGCTTGAAACCTGTGAGTTTTACGGATGAGAGCAAAGTGGGATGGTGAGTGGGGCTCGGTGCTGGCATGTCCTTCAAATGGGAGTGTCTGATAGGGCAGCTGAGCTCTGTGGGGTGCTGTGGTTTTCTAGAAAGCCTTCAGTGAAAGCAAAAGCCTAAACTAAAAAAAGCAATTTAATACCTTAAACTCTGCAGCAGGTCAGGCCTTCGTGCTGGGAGGTAAGCTGTTTCTCATGTAGTGGGAATGCTTTTTCCAGCTTTATTGGAGAGTGAATAGGATTACTGTTTAGTTCAATTTAACTACTACTATTTGCCAAGGAGGTGTTTTAGGATAATCTCCAACACCCTAATTGAAGCGGGTTAAAAAACAAATTGATCTCTCCTGATGCCAGTGACAGTGGTGCAGTATAGTGAAGCTCCCATATGCTACTTGTAATATTTGCAGCAAGTAATTTCCTCCCTCTTCCCCTGAAGTGTTTTCTATAAAATTGAGCTTTGTGCCTAGAGACAGTGAAGGCTCCAAGTACTTCCCAGAATGCTGTGTTAGCTTGTGAATGTGGTGGTGGTGTGGAGATCTCAATAAATTCTCTGTGTTTCAGTTCCTCACTACTTGCCCATGTGTACCAAAAGGTTTTGCTGTGCATCTTCATGCTGTGGGCTTTGTCTTCAGAAAGAACAAAACAAAATCAACAAAAAATATTCACATCTGCCCGTATGAACTTTGTTGTGCATACATATGTGTGTATGTATGTATCATGCTATTGCTGGTGATAACTAATTTAAAATTGGCAGAGTTCTCTAAGTGATGGTCTCCTAAGCAGTGGCTAACCCTTCCTGAAGACAAGTGTGGAGGAGGCTTCAAATCCCTTAAGAAAACTTCTCACATGAGAAACTTGATTTAAATAATCAGTGTACCTGGTAGTGATTTTCTGACTTTACTTGGGTTTACATGCTTACAGATGTTTCAAACTCAAGCCACTTGCCAAAGCTGGAGGAGGAGAAAATTTGGACGTCTTTCAGAAAGCTGAATATTATACAGTAGCAATACAAATATGAGATGTTCTGTTGGTGAGCTGGTAACCCGCATAACATTAAAAAAAAAAACCAAACCAAACCCAGAAACTTCAAAAATGTCCCGAGCAATGTGTTGTAGGAGGGTTATAAGTCTACACTGTAAGGAGATAACAAGGACTGAGTAGCAGTGTTGTTTGTTTCTGTTGTACTTATTTATAAAGGATGCTGCAACAGAGTCGGATTTCCATGTGGGTTAGTTTGGCACAAGAGAAGAGCAGATTGCTTGGTTTGGCTTGTGCTTGTTCCTCTGCCCTAGGAGGGTTAAAGTGATGGAGGAGCTTTTTGACATGCCCTCTCGTGCTTTTAATGCAGTTTGCTTTAATCTGGTACATTTTATATACTTTACTCACCAAAACATGAGGAGGGGAAAAGTATTTTCCCTTTCTTTCCCCAGCAGCCCGCTACTGTCAGGAGTTGTGTGTGTTTAGGAAGGCAATGGGGTTTTCAGCATACATTAGAGTTTATGCTTGAGTGTGTGCTCAAGTGCAGATTCAAGTAGCTTCAGGATCAAGTACTTCTAAAAGTGCTTCAGTGGAAGTTGCAGTATTAATGTATGTAGTGTTAACTCCTATCATTTCACTTGTTGTCACACACAAAGCAATTATTGAAAGCTCTAAGTAGTTAAGTTGGTTCATATTTGATGGTAGCATCTTCCTGCCAGATTTTGACTTTCCGTCTCCAAGTGTTTGAACAGTGTTCATACTAAAGACAAATGTGGCCTGAATTTGCCTGTCCTTTCAGGAGGAAAAAAAATCTTTACCTTCTCTATTCCCCCTGGTGTATATGAAAACAAAACAGCAGAAAATGTTATCCTTAAATCAGAATAGGGGGTTGCAACTCAAAAGAGGACAGCATGAAAACTGTGGGTGACTATCATACAAGACCTTGCAGTAGAAAACCTGTAACTGTGTTAACAGTAGTGTGAAGTGTGCTGTTCTCAAAGTACTAAATTAAAATGGACATATTGAAAGTTCGAACTGAGGGGGCCAGACTGAATTTTATTTATACAAGAGTCATCTTATAGCCTATGCACTGAAAATCGCCAGTGCATCATTTGGGTCTCATATGGAAAAATATAGGAAAGCCTTTGGGTCTTTGAATTTAGCAGCTTTCTTATTCACTTAATATAGTACAATGACAGTAACACAGTTTTGCTTTTAAATATAATCCTGAGTGTAGCAGGATCTAGCTTTCAGAGCTGACTTCAAGATCTTACAGCTGCATAAATTGGAAGTGGTGCATGCAGTATCTCCATGGAGGGTACCAAGCTCATTGTCTCAGTTGGTTTTCCTGCCATTTAATGCAGGTGCTGTATCAGCACCTGTGCTGGATGAAGTCTCTTTTCTACTCTTAATGCCAGATGGAAAGGGAGGGGAGGGGAAAAGATGGATCTCGCTGAAAGCTGAGCACTACCAAATGCACTCTGAAGCCAAGTGCCTGTCGTTTCCCATGACCACTGCAAAGATGTCTTCAAAATAGGGAGATGCGATCAGCTTTCATGGCACAGCCACATAATAACTTTTTTTTTTTTTTAAATTTCCAGGTAGCATACAAATCTGTTTTCTGTTGATGTAATGCTTTTATTTCTCATTTCAGCTATGAAGCCGTACACTCCAGCTTTCATTCTCCTGTGGAGTGCTGTTGGGATAGCGAGGGCTGCCAAAATCGTTGTTGTGCCGCCAATTATGTTTGAAAGCCATCTTTATATTTTCAAGACTCTGGCCTCAGCCTTGCATGACCAAGGTCACCAGACAGTGTTTCTCCTCTCTGAGGGCAGAGAGATTCCTCCATCTAATCATTATAGACTTCAGCGCTACCCAGGAATCTTTAATAGCAGCACCTCGGATGATTTTCTCCAGTCCAAGATGAGGAGTATCTTCTCGGGGAGACTGACAGCCCTCGAACTGTTTGATATCCTGGACCACTATTCCAAGAACTGTGACATGATCGTTGGCAACCGAAACCTTATGCATGCCCTGAAACAAGAAAAATTTGACCTGCTCCTGGTAGATCCCAATGAGATGTGTGGATTTGTTATAGCTCACCTTTTAGGGGTTAAATATGCTGTCTTTTCCACTGGCCTATGGTATCCAGCAGAAGTGGGTGCTCCAGCTCCCCTGTCATATGTTCCAGAATTTAACTCGCTACTCACAGATCACATGAACCTATTTGAGAGGATTAAAAATACTGTTGTTTATCTTATTTCAAGATTTGGAGTCAGTTTTTTGGTTCTGCCAAAATATGAAAGGATAATGCAGAAACACAAGGTTCTGCCAGAACGGTCCATGTATGACTTGGTTCATGGATCCAGCCTGTGGATGCTTTGTACTGATGTAGCACTGGAGTTTCCGAGACCTACGCTACCCAATGTTGTTTATGTGGGAGGAATCCTAACCAAACCAGCCAGCCCTCTGCCAGAAGTAAGGTTTGCTGAGCTTTACCATAATTTCTGTGGTATCTGGTTGACCTCATATGATGAGTGGCAGTTTTTAAGCAGTGCATTTCAAATGGGATCTAGCAGATTTGTTGTTGCTTGGTGAAGTCACTGAAAGTAGCCTTGGGGTGGTGGTGAGGGAAACTATCAGGCACTCAATGAGTCTTTTGTGATCTCGCGAAGTATTTTGCTTTGAGTAAGGTGCTTAATGGTACAGTAGTTAAAACCAGTGCACGCTGTCTTGGAAACTACATCTGTAGCTTCTAACCAATTGTGGGTTAGAATGGGAAGAAGAGAGAATGGTTGAATACTGCTTATGCTTAAAGAAGCCTGCTGATAGGTTATATTATGTAATTTCATGGTATTAGTGTTTTTATGGAGAGTTTTCTTCACTTGATTTCATAGGTAAAAAGTCTTTAAAACTAGGTGTATATAAGCATGAAGAAACTATGTATAGGCTAAAAAATGGGAGATGATGTGAGTTGACTTAAATGGCACCACCATTGTACTCACATAAATTTTTACTGAACACTCACTGGCCATAAGGTACTGAACTTCAGACTGAAACAGTGATAGTGACTGGACTGATTCCAGAAATCCTGGCTGCTGAGATTAATAATTAAGTTTGATTACTTCAGTGTACCATGTGATCTTTTGATACCTGATATTTAAGAATGTCTCTGTTCAGCAACACAATGGTGAGTGACAGACAGAACAAAATTTCACAGGAAACTTGTAATTTACACTTCTATTTATGTGTACATAAACAAATAGATCTCAAATTGGACTTGATTATTAATGGTTGCTTCTGGCTGGTTGATAAATAGGTAGGTAGACCTTCAGTGCTCAACAACTTGCTTCTAAAAATGCCTCTTTCAGCCTTCACTTTTTGCATGAAAACTGCCAGGCCCACTTCTCATCTGTTCTAGCCTGAGAGCTGGTCCTGGGAGGCTGGGGCTTTTTTGTTTTGCTGGTTTTATTCTTTGTGCTGTTGGTACTGTCTTGACTTAGTACCTTCTTTGACCAGCTCAGAAAACATCAGACAATTCTGATTTGGGCTGCAGGATGTGGAGTGCTGAGTCAATTCTTTTTTTTCTTCCCTTCCCCTTTTCAACTTCAAATGCATCCAAGCTGGATAAGAGCAGGCACTTGCATGGCACTCTGAACACACCAGTGGTTATATCCCAACATATACTATGGTCTGTTCTCCAAGGTGTCATCAGAGATGACTCTAACAGTCCTGCTTCTAACCGGTTCTTCCTATATGTATGTTTGTGTGTGTTTAGAAAGTGTCAGGCTGCACAGATATCTTGAGAAAACAGATCAAAGGTAGCCCCATGCTGTCTAAACAAAGTTCAGCCCTGTTCTCGCCAGGAAAACCTTGCTGGCTGGATTGAGTTTCAGCTTTTCATTTTCCAAAGCAGTATTTTCTTGTTCTGTAAAATGTTTAATACAACCAGATTGATAGTAACCTTGAACTAGACCTGTAGGTAGAATACATGCTGGCAAATACTTATTACGGGGGGGGGGAAGAAAACCCCCTGTAATTATTTGAGACATTATTTACCTTCTCTTCAGTTTTATAAGGCAATTAATTCTTACAATGTTCTAAGTGTTCCAAGATTGAATGAGAGACAGACATAGTGAGTGTGTTTATCTTTTATCATACAATTTGTCCATGACTAAACTGTTACACATAATCCACTGTGGTATGTATTGTAGGTAAATTATTGGGCAGTCAGTTTGTTTTTACTGAAGTTACATAAAATTCATAACTGTCACTTTATTCTGGCAGATTAAAATTGAATAGGTAGTGCTGGAACTGTTTTCAGCTGTTACTGCATCTCTAAAGCATGAGCCTTTGCCAATTTATTTTCTGCAGCTTTTAGCCTGGTGCATTAAGGTAAGCCAGAAGCAGAGCTCATTCATGTTTCTGTGCTGGAAATCATGATGCATCAGGAGTTGTCTCATAAAAGAAAGTGGTGTTCCTGCCCGCAGATGATCATCAGTAGAGAGGGGCATGTGGCTGGAGATAACAGCTTTAGCAAGCAAATTTGAGCTACTATAAGTCATTCAGGTCTCATATATTTTCCAAAACTGCTTATAAGTAGCCTAGTATGTTTCTGGTAGAGAAGTATTAGGAAAGAAAATCTGTGTTTTTTTCGAGTCCAAAATACTCAGGCACCTTAGCAGTGGCACCACTGCCTTGTTGGCAGAGAGAGGTTGTTATTTAAAGGGGGATGGGGCTTGTGGAAAAAAAAAAGGGGGGGGGAGCAAAATCTAGGGGTTTTTTAACTAAATCAGAATACCTACACATAAGTGAAAAGCTCTAGTTTTCTGCTAGTAAGTACCATCTTAAAAAGAGAAACCAGAGTAATAATTAAACAATCAAAGAGGAGACAAAGGTCAAGGCCCTTCAAACTGTTATGGTATGGCTATTTAATTCTAGGGGATGTGGTAGTTCTGTTCTGTGGTTGCTCAGAGTCTGCACCTGTGCTTTCCTTAAACTTTTTTAGAAGAAAAGTTAGAAAAACACAACTTTAAAGGTAACATGTATCAGGAGGTGCTGAATATCGATGTCATGTAATAGTGCATAGGCGAGAAACAAACGTGACATCCTTTGGTCTGTCCCTGTCCTATCTACATTCATACTTTGGTTCAGGGCAATGGGAGGGTTTTGTAGATCCCCCAGTCATCCTCACTTACTGCATGTGAGTTCCCTTTGTAGAGTGTTTTGGATCAGGTAAACCAGGGTTTTTTTCAGTATGTCAAGCTGGAAGCTTTATTTCACCTGTGAACCGAATGCTTGCTGGTGTGTGATAGGGAGACACAAGTGCCTGTAGCAGCATTTGGCCTTTTGGATGTCTTTAAGAGACACTGTGGGGGATGCTCAGATCGGGGGCCACGATAGATGTAGCTAAAGTCAGTTTGTTGGCGCATGCACAGACTCGAAGCAGAGCTGCTGCCGTGCTGGCACGGTACTCAGGTAGGGGCAGGCTGCAGTCCCTGCAGGGACCGTATGTTACCTGTGCGTCTCGCCGGTCACCCGGGAAGGGAACTGGCCTCACTGGGGTGTGTTCTCACTGCCCTGCACAGGCCAGAAACCAGCAGTGCCCGATCGTGCAGTTGGTTCGCGACCCGGGCATGGTTTTTAGCCGCTGCTGAGCACTACGGCAATTACGGCTGCAGTGTGTAGCCTGCGGCTCTCCGGGTCGCAGCCTGCCCGGACGACTCGGGGAGCCTTCGCCAGGCTCCTGTCCTCCTTTGTGCTCTCCCTCTGAGGCGGCGTCCCGATGTGGGGCTGCGCCTGGCGCAGTGTCCCTCGGCGCGGTGGCAGCGGTCGCGGTGCTGCGGGGCGGGAGCCAGGAGGCGGCGAGGAGAGCGGCGGGTCCTTTGGAGGTCACGGCTCTGCCCGGAGCCTTGCGGCACGGCGCGGTGCTGGCACCTGGGAGCCTTCTCCTCGGCGTAGCAGGGTTAGCCTTGCCCTTTACAGAGAGGCAGTATGTCAGGGACCAGAATGCCTGATGGTGGCACATTTCCTCCTGTGCTCTTCAGAGCCCTGCTGCAGGTGGATGAAGCTGAGCATAACTTGTGTTACTCTGCTTCATCGTGGTGTGAGGACTGATCCTCGCTTCACAAAGCTCAGTGTAGGTAGGCGATGCTGCACAGTCGTCTTCTGTGGTAGCTAGTGTGCTATTTTCACAGGTTAAAGTGCGTGGATTTAGAAGGTGCTTCTCGCATAAATAATGTGCTCTGTAAAAGATGAGAAGATAGTTAATGTGGCTGCACCCATTGCTTGTAAGTGAATAAAATCTTACATGCGTGTGGAAAAGAGTTCAGGGTCTGTATAGTTAACTCCAAAAAAGAGTGTATCTTGAATTGAATAGAGGACAGCGTGAGCAAAATTTGCTTTAAAAGATCAAAAGCTAGAGACAGATTGAATATAAAATCTTTAAGGTCATCACTGACTTAAAACTATAAAGTGTGTTACCTGGCAGTACTTTCCAGATAGCTGGCTGTGGCCATTAGAAAGAAAAAGGCTCCTCTGCCTCTTTCTTGTCCAGAGGGATCTTGCGAAGCTGAAGGAAGCTGGCTTTCTAAAGTAACATGCATTTTAAGAAACAATGGGGAAACCTCTGCTATGGCATTTATATCTTGTGACTAGGTTGATACATAGTTAGGCATTAATCAGCCTGATAAAATACGTCCTTGAATCAGGGTAGAAACCCAAGGGGTGCTACAAGCTGCTGCCTTGGGAAGTACCCAGTGAGGAGGGGACAGAGGGCATTGGAAATGAGCAGGTGTCTTTGCTGCAAGAGAAGCAGCTGAACAGTGTTTCGGAAGGGCTTTTTTCTATCAGCTGGTTGATGATGTAGGTCCATTTGGACATAGGTTGGATCCTGCAGTTTGAAAACTGTTATACTTGATAAAATCTGTGTCGGTGTTTACAAAAAAAACCCCCATAAACTAAAATGACATGTACGCTGTAGTTTGTAAATTGAGCTGCTTCTCTTCCACATCTGCAGAGTTTTTGAAGTTTCATAGCTACCTCTGCTTTTTTCCAATGCTGATCTTGAGGTGGTACTTTGGACTGAATGCCATTTGTTGTTGATAGGAAAAGACAGACAAATTACAGGGTTTTTGGGTTGGGTTTTTTTAATTCTTCGTACCTGAGTGAACTAATTTATGCTACAAAGGCAGCTATTCACATTTCAGAATTGGAAGCTGTCCTTTCAGCCATAGCTGTCAACAGATAGTAATTATAGTAACTTACTCCTCCCTGTAGATCTCTTATCTAATCTCGTTATATAGATCTAGATCTATGTAACAAATTGGTGGCTTTGAAATATCTTCACTAAAAAGTTGGTTTTTTTTCCTGATTCTTGCGAAGTTTTATGTTTACTAGGCATGTGTTAGCTGGTGCTTGTATTTATCTTTAAAATTAGGTGGAAGAATAAAGACATGTTTTATTCCTCAGATCAGATTTTTCTCCTTCATTCAAATTCAAAGACACCATCTCTAAGCTCTTGCAGACTGTAGCAGTAGATTTTTGCGTGTGGCATAGCACCATCATTTTTTTTCCTGAGTCTGGGGAATAGTTCTCATAAAGCTACTTTTGGCAGTAAATTTCTGGTGATGTGAAGCAGTTCTAGAGCTGTTTTAAAATGCACGTGATTGTTTGCTGATGAGGCAAGAAGTCTGGTAAGGATGATAGAGATTATGGGGCACTGTGTAAATTCTGTGCTGAACCATGTGTATTTTGGCTCAAATATATTTGCACATAAAGCTTCTTCCCGCTCCCCCAATTGATCTTTGCTATGCAAGTAAGCATTGCCTGAGCTCTTCAGATACCCACAGTCATAAAACTATTGTAGTTTCCAGTCTCAGATGGTCCAGTATGCCTAGGTTGACGAACCATGTCTATTCCTGTTATACTGCTGCATTTTAAATTTGGGAAGATATGTGACTCAGCATCTGTGTAGTGTAAGAGACAGGGCAAAGGATACAGGGCTGATTTCAGAAACCAGCTAAGTATCTCCAATAAAACTTGGTCAGGAAGGCAGGTCCTCCAAGTACGCATGCCAAACATAAGCTTGCATCTGGTGGTCTGATGAATGAACACTAAACCTCTTTAGCAAGCCTGTGCTGTTCATCAAAAAGCAGCAAATTTAGTTGGTTCATGGGTTTTAATACAAGGTGGTTCTTCAGCTCAAATGATTGTGTGTATTTGCAATGAAAAATTCAAGATACAGACCTTGGGCGTTGCATTGGCCAAATTACGAAAGTTAAAAGCAACAGAAATGCTGCTTTATCTACAAAAAAATCAGTTTAATATAAGGTACTATTAGAAACCGTAGTTTTTTTTGTTTGTTTTAAATATTCTAATTCAGCATTTTTTTATTGGAATGCACAAATAAACAAGACTTACTCACTTTGGTATTGTGCAGTGCTTTAACCTACAAGGTTTTAAGACTGACCTGTGTAGGATAAATAATGAGCTAGTAATTTTTCCATGGTCTACTTCTCTAGCATACTGTAGGATATCTTCTAACATTATGCAGAGAAACAGAAGATAGATACGGACCTTATTTCCAAAGGCATACTTTTTTTCTGTAGCATTTGGAATTTGCTTGAGTTTGAATACCATGTTTGTATAATTTGTGAAATTGGGATGTGTTGAAAGCTGACATTTAAGAGCAGAAAGCCTGATCATTAGTATTACTGACTTTAAAAAAATAATCTCTATAATCAAGCCAGGTTTTCTTTTCAGATGTCCTAGATGCTTAGAGGTTATTTCAGTGAAGTAGAAAACTCATGTTTGGCTAGTAATCTGCTTGGGCATTTATATATCCTGTGTCTGTGGTTAATGTTAGGCAGCACCCATTGTTTGGGGTGGTGAGGTGCCTGTGGCAGGGGCCTCTAGGAGAGGGTGGAAGCTGCTGAGGAATAACTGGACATGATGGTTGGGGAGAAGGAGGGATGGTCCCATGCTTGGCTCCCTGACCTGGTGGCAGTGGCTGAGAGCAGGTACTGTGTAATCTCTTCTGTGGTGTGGCTTTAAGCACCTCTTACCTGACATTTTGAAGAGTGCTGGGAAAATCAGTAATGTATCTTCAGCTCCTCTGTCTAAAAAAGCATCTTCCAAATAATGCTATTCTCATGAAAAGATTGCCTTCAAGGCAATTATAGTTTCAGGGAGTCAATCCATGTTTGGCTGAAACCTGCTGTACATTAATTTGTTCAGTGGATGTACTTTACAGATGACCTGAAGTAAAGTCTTATTTTATATCCTGATGGAGCAATCCTGACAGTGAGCTGCTTGTAGGTCACAACAGCACCTTGAACAGAAGTTTTGTTATTAACAATGTTGTCCTAATGATTTTATTTTTTGTTTGTTTGTTTTTTAAAACTGCGGAGTAGAATTACCCCTGTCCAGGGAATGCTGCGGGCAGCATGCAGTGCTGGGGTCAGATAACCCTAGTCTGGGAAGGTGGAGGTAGGATACTTGGCAGCTGCTACAGGGATTTATCCTGCATAGTGCTGTGCTGCTGTATCAGCAGCCCTGCCTGCATCCAGACCTGGTGGGATCAGGGACCCTGGAAGAGGTGAAAATGGGGAATCGCTTAGCAGGCACCAGTGTGGTGCTTGATCTCTCTTCATACTTTTTGGATGAAGGCGAGGGGAACACACATATAGATGGGGCCCTCCAAAGAGTTTCTGAGTGCAATTCTGGTCACCCCAACCAAATGGAGGAGCAGAAAAGTAGATTAGAGAGGTCTTATTGAAGGATGTGAGATCTTATCACTTAAACACAGGCTCAGAAGACAGTTGATCTTAAGCTTGTTAAAGAAGGGATGATGACTGATGGCCTGTTGAAAATAAATAAGTATTTTATAAAAATATACATACATTATGTGTGTGTATACATACATGCACACACACATAGGTGTGTGCTTATATATATTTTAAAAAAAGAGAGAAGGGAGGAGATAAACTCCAGGGAGAAAAGAAAGCTATTTAATCTGAAAAGGAAATAAAGAAAAACTTGCCATTATTAAATCAAAGCTGCAGGTTAGCATTATATCTCCTGCCATCCACAGAGCACAGGTTTTGTACTGGAACAATGAAAGATAAAATTTCCACCTAAATTAGTTTATAGTGTGGATTTATGGATGGGGCTCTATGTCAGTGTCTGTAATGCAGAGGTCTGGATTTAAAATTCAGCTGCTTTTCAATTTTCTTCTTACTGTATTCGCTACAATTTAATTTGACCTGATGTTCTATAGATGGAGTAAGTAAAAATATTCTCTGTACTTAAAACTGTCTTCCTTAACCCTTACTTGTCCAGCTTTTCTACTACATATGCACCTACTGAAACTACAGGAGGATTGGCAAAACCTTGGTTTGCATTTATGTTTAATAATCACAAACTTTTCTGTGTATGCTTGCAAGTTATATGACAGGGCTTCATGCTTAGGAAAGTGAATGTGTCTTTCAGTATTTTTTAAACAGAATATACCCCAGATGCAAATGTCCACAAAGCTTTTAATTTGAATCCTGGATGTGGGGATACCTCTGCACCTGCTACTGTATGCAGTGATTTTAATAACCTCTCTTGAAGGGCAAGCTTCATATTTTTGACTACCTTCCATTCATTTGAAAGGCAAGGTTGCTTTGCCAGGGTGTTTGCCAAAGGTCCAGTGAGTAATGGATTTTTGACAGAATGTTGCATCAGGGAAGTACTTGCGTGGCAGTTTTCTGGTTGACCTTTAGTTTTAGGTAGACCGTGTTCTGGGAGGCTTCATTGGATACGCCTGTAACTAGAGAGGGCTGAGATACGGGAGAAAAGACAAAGGCTTGCAGTACTGTATTTCTTGCCTGCATTTGAGTCTGAATTTCATTCCTCTTTAAAGTTAAATAGACTTAAACATTCTGTCGGTATTGGATGTTGAATGGGTAGAGGCAGTGGAGGTCAGGGAGAAGAAAATGCAACGTTTTAGACATTGACAAGCTTCAAAGGCTTTAAAGACTTTTTTTTTATTTGATAAGCCAAATATACAGTAGATATATGTATATAGCAAATAAACAGTGAGAAATATAAAAGGAGAAGGTCTGTGTTTCAACAAGGCTGAATCTGTATCTAATATTACTGAAGAGGCACTTTATCAACAGCATTGTTAGATTAATATGTGATGACAGTGCACTTAGAGTAGTGCTTGGGGTCCTAAGAAAACAGCTCAGATCTTACTGTTTGTTTCCCAGCTGAGAGTATTAGCATGGCTTTAACCAGCAAGGAAATAGAGGATTTTAGTCTAATGCTATAATCTGAGTATGCTTCTTTTAATGTCTACAAAGTATTGGTTTTGGAATTGTCTTACTCTATGCTCATATGAACTACAAAATATGAAAAAATGTGAATATTAACTGCATGGATTTTGTATATAGTGGATCTCTTTAATAGAATGAGATTTATTAGCATCTTAATAGTATACAGATATCTAGGGAAGACAAGATCGAAACTTATTGAGACTTTAACAATACCCCACCTTTTCTGTTTCATTTGTAGAAGTTTCCGTTTGAGTTCAGACAGTAGGATAAATGGAGAAGAGAGCAGGAGAGACAATGATTAATACATTTAGTTACAAGATCACAAGCGAGAGGAGGTTGATGGCCAACAGAAACTTGTTCCTGAGGAAAGAGAATGATTAACTTGCAGTTAATCCAGAGGGAAATGGTGGGGTGGGGAAAGATCTTGTCTTGGCTGGGAGCAGTATGGCTGCTATTAATTGAACTGTCTGATGATATGCAAAGGAACAAACCTTGGGATGAGCACGTTTGCCTTGTGGCCATCGCTTTTAAAAGGCAGGAATTTAGTTAGTGGAAAAATTACCTTCAGAGTGTGACATACGTGCTAGCTGATGCGGAGGTGTGCAGCTGAGCCAGCAGAAGGCATCTGGATACCTTGAGGCAGGGAGGTGCTTGGTGCAGTTGGGTGTTGGCTGTGGTGTCCCTTGTCCTTTACTTGTTAAAGCAAATAAAAAGAACTCTATTTTTGGATGTAAACTGATTGACAAATTCATGGCAAGTAAATGCAAACAGCATACTTTTCCTAAAGTGATGGCATTTCATTCAGTTTGCTATAGACTGACATTTTATAACTTTCAGATTATATGATAGGACCTTGTTTGTTCAGTGATTGTAAAGATTGTATAATGCCATCTATATGACTTTCAATACCTGTGCTGAAACATGATTTTTGGTAAAGTTTGAAATGAGGTTAAAAATGTATTAATATAGCATTTAAGCACTTCACATAAGTAGTACTATTTAGAAGATGCCAGAAAAGTTAGGACACTAATAAAAATGGTCTGTGTACCTTTCTGTTTGTTTATTAGTGAGTATCTCCTTTCTAAAGATCACTTCATGTGGCTTCTTATTTATTTATTTTGAAATAGATCTGGTTCTGTCTACTCTAAGCAGCATTTTGTAGAAGTTGCATAGCATGCCTGTGCTCTCCATTGGGGAATGGTGGTTTGCAACCATATTCAAAGAACAGGCATTTGTGCTATTACACTTTTGAATTGAGCAGCTGAACAGGGAAAGCTTCGGATATTAAACCCGGTTATGTTTGTATTTGTGTACTTTGTTTATCTGAAACAAAGCTCAGTATTAGGCACCACTGGTTACTGCCAGCTGGGTCCTCACTCTATAGTCACAGCTGTGCATTTAGCATCTAAGCCTGCTAAGAATAGCTAATTAGAAAATCAAACAGAACAAAGCTCACATAGTAGGGCTGGCACAATAGCATTCCTGTCTGAGAATGGTAAAAAGATTTATTTTATTTTTTTTTATTCCCCCCCTTCCCCCCTTGTGCCTATAGTACATTGTAGATCAGTAAGTGCTTATTCTCCCTATGCAAGCACAGGGAGGACCTCAGTATATACTCAAAAACATTCACTCTTCAGTAACATAGTGCCACATAGAAATCATTACTCGTAGGCAACCAAACTTGGAAGAGAGAACAAAGCAAGGTCATAGTGTCTGCTCCTGTGCAGAGCTCTGACTGCAATAAATGCTACCCATGTTGAAAAAGGAGAAGCCTGCTTAGGCAGCCTATGAACAGTATGTATGACAAACTCAAGGTGGCGTTTTAAAAACAAGCATGTAACTCTGAGAGGGGAGAAATGGCCACAAGGCCAGTCTGCTACCATGTGACATCTCCCTGCCTAGGGAAGGAGGGGAGTAGTGCTGTCTGACCACCTTTGCCTGGTCCATGCAAGTGCCATACCTCTCTGAGACCTGTAAGTGTGCTTAATTATCACTTATTAAAAGGGTTTAGAAAGCGCATCTTATGTGGAATATGGTTAAAGATGAGTGGGTACCTCCTCTGGGACTCAGTGTGCCAGGATCAGTCAGTCACCTTGTGTGAAACCAGGTATTTGAATGAACAGGCAGGGAGCTTCAAAAGAGTTTATTATTTCAGTCTCTTACTATACTGTTCTGCCCAAAGAATATATATTTGCACAGAAATTAACATGAAAATAGGCAGAGGCCTGACAGAATTTGGCACAGTATTGTAATTGAGGCTCCCTTAAGCATGCATTGATTATTATTATTTTAAGTCACTAAGTGAAAATGGTAATTAATGTATGTATTAGATAATATTTTATTGGGGATATAAAGCTATAATTGGATGACACCCAAAATTCAGTTAGAAAATGTAGTTCATAATTCAGTACAAAAACTGAATGTGATATAGTAGGCTTGACAGGTTTTCTGTCTTTCACATGGGTCAACCTATTCTGAGGTCATACTGTGCCTGCTGAGGGGTTGGGGGTGGGCAAGAAGGTATGACGTGTCTAGCTGTAGGTGCTCAGATTTATCCTTTGAATGAGCCTCTCTACTGACTGTTGAGATAGCCTGGAGAAAACAGCCTCCCTCCTTCAAGTTATTTTTGTGAATACCTCTACAATCCCAGACTTGTCAGCTGTGTCTTAAAATTTCTGGAAAATCCTGGTATGCACCTGTGTATCCAATTTAATACTTCATTAATGTCAGCTTGTTTTCAGTGTGAATTTAGAAAGAATAATAATTACATTTTTAATGCTTCTTCGACTGCAAGTTATGTAAGTGCCTAAATCTAAGGGTTTTTTTCAGAAATTCTACTGAAAATTCAGCTTTCAGGTTCATCGTGGTTTGGGGGTTATAATTGTTTGAGGTTTAATGCCTAGTTCAGAAGGGGAAATCCAGCTATCTCTTTCTAAGTTACTGGTCAGTTTGTCAAGTTTTCGGAGTAGCCTCAGCGAAGCAATGTTGTTGTCTGGCTATGCTGGGACTTCAAGGTAGTTGAGGGAAGAGTGTTTCTTTCTACACAAAAAAACCTGGAGGTACTTTATTTGAAAAAAGTGATCAGGTGCTCTTTTACAGTCACTGAAAGAGAGAGCCATTTAAAGAAGTGCGTGTCTCGATGATGTATATTTAAAGTTCGAATTAACTGCAAAAGTCAAAGGTGTTTCCTTCTGTGTTCAGTTGTACTTTGAAGAAGAGTTTGAGGAAGGCTCAATAATGCAGCTTGTCATGTAATAATCCCCCTCCGCAGATATTTACTGGAGGTTTACACCTCAAAAGTTGTAATTTCAAATACTAAGTATCCTTTCCTTACATTAAAAAAGTCACACTGAATTTACAGTGAACCTGAACATCATTTAAACCTAGCAGAAGGAGATAGCTTTTTTTTTTGCTGCAAGCAAAGAGCTGCAAAATGCTGCCTGAACAGGGAACGCTGCTTTTAATGAATATGGCTCTAATGACTCATCCTGACTTGGTGAGTTTTCATGGTTCGTAATTAGATAAGGAAGACAGAAAGTGCTGGAGGTCAAAAGTGTAAGTGGATTTAAGAAAAAGGAAGGGTTGAATTCATAGAGCATGAGCCTAGGTGTCTGTGAAACATTTTAGCATACAGTGTTGGAGCAGTTGTTTCACTGAGACTGATACTTGGGGTGTTAGGGCTAATACGGACTTAATAAATGGAAAGGTAGGAAGATGACTAAAGGCTCTAGTGGCTAGATATGCTGAAATTATAGGCAAACAAAATTGTTCTGTGGCACCAGTGTGTTCTATTCCATGATTCAGGCTTTGTGAGAATCACTCAAAGCTTGTATCTTGTGCTGCTTGTCCTGCATCAGTCACTGCAGTGTGCTTCCTAAAGTAAATCTTAGGAATGTATATGTGTGAATTAAGGGATATACATAGCCATAGTAATAAAGCTGATGAAGTATTTAGTGTCTCTTGTGTGCCAAGATCATAGTTTTCTTTTTGTCTGCCGTGAGTGTCACTTCTATACCTTGTGTGCCACATAAAGAACAGGGCAAGTTCAAGGAAATACTAAGCCTTTGTGCCACGGCCCAGCTAATTGTACCAGGACATTCAGATCTATCTTGCAACCAAAGACCTGTGAACACCACTTACTTGGATTCAGTTTCACTCAATCTTCAGTTTAGAAAGTCTGTACTAAAAAACTGTCAGGAAAAATAATTATAAAAAGTTAAAGGAACCTGGGAATAATGGACTCCTCCAGGTGACAAACTCAAGGAGCTCTACAAGGAGGCAGTGTAAGTCCCGTGTTCATTTCTTGATTTTATTTTTTTTTTTTTTTATACAACTCTTGCACTTTTATCAATGCTTGGTGATCCCATTTAATAAGGCTGTGTTACACCAGGAATTACACAGGTGTATGCAAGGAGAATCCTTGTCCTGACAAGTCTATAATACATTTTCTGCGACCCATGCATGGATACCTCCAGCACCCCTCTGAGGAAGCAGAATGGAAAGGAGCTGCAGATCAGAAGGCAGGCAGGCAAGCAATTCCTCTTACTACCAGCACAGTGTAAAGCTTAAGTAAAATTAGGACATATTTGAGTGGGGGAAAAATAGAACCTTTCAGTTGATGTCAAAATAGGACAAGCTAAGTTGAAACTCCTCTGGATCTTCTTGAGGTTGGCACAGGACAGTTTTGACCCTGTCTCTGTGAGGAATTAAAAACATATTCTTTGTAATTCATCATCCTAAAAGAAACCTGGAGGACAACTTCCAAGTTCCTTTGCTTCTGATTTGGATTGGCCAGGCATTATCCAGCTCTGGCCTGGAAGCCCATGGTAGCCATGTAGGCTGTTCTGTCTGAGCTATGTCTATGCCTGTTGCAGATGTGTTGTGATGCCTGTTGGATCAGAGTTCATTTGTACCTGACTAACTCGGAGCATGGCAAATCTCATTTCACTTGTCTCTTCGTTGTGTGGACCTCTCTGTAGGGGAAGCACGCCCAATTTCTGAAGTTAATTAAAATCTTTCCATGCAAGCGTCTGTCGCTTGGATCCCAGATTGAGAGCTTGCAAATGTGCATTTGTGTGTTGCCACACTTAGGAAGTGGGTCAGGAGAGAGAGCACTCGGGTAATAAACTTCAGTTTGCACAAAAGAAAACATTTTTTATTTTCTTGATTTTTTTTATTTTTAATGTAATCCAATTTAACATGGCAAACAAATTCCATCTTCTGAGCCTGATGTTAGGATCTTGTCTGGCCTGTCAAGATTTTAAGTTCCTCTTTGTATGTGTTATGTTCCACTGAAGCAGTGGAATTACCTTCAAAGGGAAGGGTTACAAAGGTTTGTCTATGAAACATGCCATAATAATGCGAGGCAGGTTGCTTTGCTATTGTGAAACAATAAAATGCAAAAGCCTGTTTGTGGGGTGACACTAATTCCAGGGTGCATAGTAAAGTTCCTTTCTTTTTGTCCCCTACGTAAAATTGTAAGTACTTAATAGATAGTTGTTGTTATACATGTATTTGTGAATGCTATTTTAGAAATTCCATTATAAGGAAATATTTTATAGCTCCTCTATGTTTACATAATGATTTATAATTTTTACTCTGTGACTACATCAGAGTTGTGAAGTCTCACGGAATTTCTAATTAAGCACAGAGGAGCAGGAGCCTTGGGAGCCACTCCTCAGCTAGAACAGACTGATCTCTAGCAGTGGAAACCATGTGTCTGACCAAGCGTAAGTAGCCACAGGCAGGAGGACTTCCCAGTGCTGAATGAGAAATATTTGAGCAGTAGTGCCATCTATCCTCTTTTTGTCCTTATTGAAAAGCAAACGTGCCTCCAAGCTGGATTTTGTGCCACTGATCACAACTGTTTGGGCCCTGCAGTTTAGCCAGTTTTCAGTCCCACCTCACTGTCCATTTGTGTAGCCAGCCCGGTCTGTCTGTGAGGCTGTGGTGGGAGGCAGTGTGGAAAGACTTAGGTCAAGGTAAATAACATCCACTGCTCTCACCTCATTCACTGGGACAGTTTTCTTACTGTAGAAGGCTATCAGGTTGATCAAGCTGATTTTCCCTCTGTAAATCCATGCTGTTGCTGAAATGACTGTTCCATTTATGTTGTCCTTAATATGTGTGGAAATGATCTCCAGGATTATTAGTTCCATCACCTTCCAGGCATCAAAGTGAGGCTGAGCAGCCCATTGCCTAGATCCTCCTTCATGAAAATGAAAGTGACTTTAGCTTTTCTTCTTCTCCCCCCTGGTCCACAGGAATCTGCTCTAATTGTCCTGACCTTTTAAAGATAATCAAGAATGGCCTTGCAGTGACACTGGCCAGCTCCTAATCACCTGCTGACACTTCTGGTAGCATCTTATCAGGTCCCATATACTTGCACATATCCGGTTTAATTAAAAGTAACCTAGCCTGATCTTTCATTGAGGTAAGGTGGACCTGGGATTGCTGAAGGCCAGCCTTAGCAAGTAAAGGTTTGGACAAAGAAAGCATGAAGTACCTGGCCTTTACCATATATTTGTCACCATCTTCCTTGTCCCATTCATCAGTGGGCCATGCTTCCCCTTTAGCTGCTCATATACCTTACTGCTCTTCATGTCCCTTACCACCTTCAGCTGCAAATGGGCTTTGGTTTTCTAAAGCCCATCTCTGCAAGCTCAGGCAGTGCCTGTGTGTTCCCCTCAGGCCACCTGTCCCTGTTTCTAGCTCATGTATGCTTGCTTTTATACCTGATTTTTGCCAGGAGTCCTCTGTTAATCTTCCTGCCACATTTGCTTAACTCCCTGCTCATCACCATGCACTGTGCTTGAGCTTGGAGGAGGTGATGCTTGAATATCGATTAGCTCTCCTGAACCCCTCTTCTCTCCAGGTCTGTATCCCGCAGGATTCTTCTAAACAGGTCTCTGAAGAGACCAGAGTCAGTTTTCTTGATGTCAAGGAGATGCTGCTATTGTCTTCCTTGTCCTCTCAATATCCTGAACTCCTCCATCTCAAGGCTTCCTCTGACCTTTACATCCTAGACAAGGTTTTCCTTGTTTGTATGTATGAGGTCCAGAAGAGTGTCTTCTCTTGTTGGCTTCTTCAGCACCTATGTCATGGAGTCGTCATCAAAAAGGCACTCCAGAAACCTCCAGGCCTCTGCCCCTTCCAGCAGGTATCAGGGTTAGGCAAGTGCCCTATAAAGACAAGAGCCTGTGAATGTTGGGCTGCTTCCAATTGTCAGAAGAAAAACACCTTGTAACAGGTGACATCAGCTCTCAGAATATGACTTGATTGAATGTCACAAATGGGCAGAGGGCTGTCTTTTACAGCATGGTACTTGATTGCTTTTCAGAATGGTTTGTCCTAGAGCCCACAAAAGTTTATTTTCTATTTAGCTTTAAACAACAGATAGGAAATAGTTCAAAATATAACTAGTTGAACCACTAAGTAAAAGCAACTATAATCATAGAATCACAGAATGGTTTGTGTTAGAAGAGACCTTAAAGATCATCCAGTTCCAATCCCCCTGCCACAGGCAGGGACACCTTCCACCAGCCCAGGCTGCTCACAGCCCCGTCCAACCCAGCCTGGAACACTGCCAGGGAGGGGGCAGCCACAGCTGCTCTGGGCAACCTGGGCCAGTGTCTCACCACCCTCACAGGGAAGAATTTCTTCCTCATATCTAATCTAAGTCTACCCTCTTTCAGTTTAAAACCATTACCCCTCATCCTATCCCTACACCCCCTGATGCAGAGTCCCTCCCCAGCTTCCCTGTAGCCCCTTTCAGTACTGGGAGGCCGCTATAAGGTCTTCTCCTCTCCAGGCTGAACACCCCCAACTCTCTCAGCCTGTCCTCATAAGGGAGGTGCTCCAGCCCCCTGATCATCTTCGTGGCCTCCTCTGGATCTGCTCGAGCAGGTCCATGTCCTTCTGTTGGGGGCCCCAGAGCTGGACACAGCACTGCAGATGGAGGCTCATGAGAGTGGAGTAGAGGGAGAGAATCCCTTCCCTCGACCTGCTGGCCACACTGCTCTGGATGCAGCCTAGGATACAGTTGGCTTTCTGGGCTGAGAGCACACATTTCTGGCATTCATTTTCCATACACTAATACCCTAAATCCTTCTCTGCAGTGCTGTTCTCAATGCACTCATTGCCTAGACTATATTTGTGCATTTCGTTTGTAAATTTGTGCATATGTACATTTGCAGCATGCTTTAGGTAAAACTTAAGGACAAACTTTAAATCACAAACCCACTTGGATACTTTGATGTCAGAAGTTCAGCCCATAATAAATGATTCAGCTTCAAGGCAGGTAGGTCACAGACACTTCATTCCTTTCCCTTTTTCCCCCCCTCTCTCCACAGATAAAGGGGAAAAAAAAATGAAAGCAAAGTGCAGTGGAAAAGGATGAAGAAAAATGAGAAAGTGTGAATTCTAGAGAGGCTGAAAATCCCTTTTTCACTGCATAGCATAGGCTAGTGTACAACCCCCAGTGTAATTTGCAGGTCTTCATTACACCTGCTTGTTTTTGTGGTAGTTTTTGTGGTTTTGTGCTCAGATAGGATAGCACAGCATTACTCTATTACTGTCTGGCCTGCTATTTATTACCAGGACAAGAAGTGCATTGTGAACAGGGCCCTTAATATTCATTTTATTCATTTCCTATTGCTGTACTAGTGTTGAGCAGGGTTACGCTTAAATTTGGCAAGACCAGAATTAAACCATATCCTGAAAATACAAGTTGTTATTCAGCAGACTGACATATCTGTATGTCAGTGGTATAATTTCTTTTAATTTCCACTGCCAACAGTTGTATTGGAAAAATAGAATTTAAATCTGTTTCCAAAAGCAAAGGTTACACTGAAGCTTTTACCTTTTTTTAACCATCATTTTTTAACCCCCTCAAGCCAGATGACATTGTTCTTTTGTCTGATACTTGTTTTTAGCTGGCAGGTCCACTCTCTTGTATGCTAGGATGGTTTTTCCTCTGACTCTGCTGAGCCCTGCTGTCCTGGTGGTGGTTGGTAGTGGTGTCTGCTGGCTTGCCTTGTTGTTGGTGACTCAAGCCCCATTTTCACCAACTCAGTGTCGGTGTCCAGATGTTGCAGTCTCCTTTCAACTGAACTCTGACTAGCCCAAAGCATCAGTTGTGGAAGAATACCTGGTGGCTGGACCCAAGGCACTGAGGTGTTTGGTGCAATGGAACCCTGGACCAACTGTGGCTGTGCAAACGGCTCTCCTGCTGGTGCCTGCGTGTGGGCTGAGCATCTCTTGGTGAGATGCCCAAAGCCCCATTGCAGCAGAAGGCAGGGCCTGACACTGCTGCAGAACCATCGTCGCAGGGTGTCATGCTGTAAAAGCTGCTGCTTCCGAACTTGAATCTCATGGCCTGGTGGTCAGGTTACCCCAGGGAGACTGATGTTGGTTCTGCTTTCGGAGTGCCGCTGAACAGCACAGTATTGCAGACCTCTGCTTTCAGTATTATTGCCTTCCTTGCCAGAGTTGAGGCAGCCTTTGAATAAAGAGGGTCAGAAAAAATTGCATTGAAGGGACTCAATTTCAGAGTGACTACAAGGGGAGGATGAGCTTAAGGATGGAAAGGGCTTTGACCTTTGTTACACTTGTGTATATTTAATATGATATTGATAACTTGCCTTGGAAGAGGCGCACAGTTAGGTCTAAGTAAGATAAAATATGTAGGTCCAAGAAAGAGGGACATCCACCCTGTACTTGCCATACAGATGTGGTATCATTCCTTGCTACTTTGGAATGATGGAGCAGTGGAAACTCGGGCTTTTTTGTTGAAGCTCTGGCTTCTTTCAAGTTGTGTTTGTTTTTATATCAATGAAAGAAAAACACCCTTTTGAAGTTGTTTCACTTCACTTTCTTTAAGGCTAGAAATCATACAGTTAAGTGTCAGACTTCATCTATTTCCTATGCTGTACCTCCAGGCTGATACTATGAGATAGAACTATTTATATTTTGCAGAGTTAAAATGTAATGTGTTAACTTGTGAATGTGTGTCAACTGATTAGTTAAGAAAGGGCGGATTGTTTTATGAAACTGGTTGTTAATATGGAAACTAAAGCGAAGCCGGAAGGATTTGGCTCTTCATAGCCTGTACCATGGATTCTGAATCACTGAGTCATTGTACTCAGTGGTTTCTAAAATGTTTGACTCGAAACTTGGCTTGTGAAGTAACATAGGGTCCAACAGCTGTTCTTCTGAAGCAATGTTTTATTTATTCTGTTTCTGTAGTTTACCTATGCTTCTACAGTGCTCAGTATAAATTTTCACTTTAACAGGATCTCCAAACTTGGGTGAATGGTGCTAATGAAAATGGCTTTGTCCTCGTCTCATTTGGAGCTGGAGTGAAATACCTGTCAGAAGATATAGCAAATAAGTTAGCACATGCTCTGGCAAGACTGCCTCAGAGAGTTATTTGGAGGTAAGTGCAATGATAGATGTACTTGGGGTGATTTGAAGCATGCTTATTTCCTATTGTGCCATCTTGATCTAGAGCTGCAGAAGCTGAAATTGAGACAGTCTGGGTGGCACAGAGGACCTGACTCTTTTGAAAGACACTCTTCGTGGAAATGTTGAAGTCCCCTGGTAATGATTTTGTGGCAGAATAAGGCATAGGTTATACTCCTATGCTGAGTTTATATCCTAGAAGGATTGGAGACAGTGAAAAGAGTGTTTGAGGTTATAACATTTGTGACATACTGTCATCATTTCTGATAAAGAAGCCACCCTAGGGAGCAAGAATGACAACCTGCTGATTTTGTCCTAGGTTTTCTTTCTTCTTTCTCTTCTTCTTTGCTTTTTCAGGCCCTTTCTCTTCTTTTATCTGTAAACACAGACTTTAATAATTGCTCTTCTGTGAGAAATTGGAGGAAGAAAAATCTGCAGGAATAAAAGTCAGTAATAAGCTTTCTCAGCTCTAAAAACATATTGAGTGATGCTCTCACCGTAAAAATCCAAGAACTGTTTAGTCAGCTCTGCCTCACATGGAGAGTTGCTCTGGAATATAATTCAGAGGAGTTCATATGAACCATTGGTTTCCAAATAATCAGTGTCTTACAGTTTGACTGCTGTGCTTGCTGTGCTTTCAGACTTGTATTAGCAGTCTATTTAGTGGCCTGTTCCCCACCATCTCTTTGGGACTGTTTTTACTGCTGTGTGTAATTCAAATAGTGACCCTCACTAATGAACAGGAAAATGGAAGTTCTTCAGGCTATGGCACAGAACCTTTGGTAGTTGTAGTAAAGATCTCATCAGTTTTTGTTTGGGGTTAGAGCCACTATGCGTTTGTTAGGAAGCCTGCAACACTGCTTGGTTTGTAATTAATTATTAGTCCCAGTTGATGTTACTGCTTTTATTTTGTTTTATCCTTTGATCATGTTTTCCCTGGAATGTTTTTCTGTAGGAAGTATCCACTTTCTGTAGTAAATAAATCAGTTTTACTGGATTTTTCTTGGGGGTAGCTTTTTTTAAGGCAAAAGCAACAATCTCAGTTGAAGCCTTCTGTTAAAATTTTTAATTTTCCTCACTAGTGTTTCCTTACCAATGTTTGGATATTTTAACCTTTTGTTCTGATTTTGTTATCTGCAATCTATTATCTGCTGAATGGCTTTTTGGATAAGGGAACCCACCTGCTGTATCTTTCCATCGTGATTTGTGGAGTGGGAAGATGTCCCTGGGACTAGAAGTAAGACATGATCTTTGGGAGAGCTGAGCAAGTGGCTTTGTCACCCCCGTGGGAATTTGAGATCCATAATTAAATACCTAAATATGATATTATGAACCCAACTTTACTTCGTTGTTTGTGGTTTGTTGATTCTGGGTTTTTTGTTCTTTAGATCATTGACCTATGGCCTGTGTTGGACTCAGGTGGTTTTATACTGGGTATTTCTGAAAATTGGAAAGGTGGTACTGCTTGGCAGTCTTTATGTCACGATGCCAAATCAGTGAAATTTTTGTAGTTCTTTATACACTTCTGATTATGGAGTGTTAATTAGAGCCAAAACCAGTAACATAGTTTATTTGCTTTTAAATAACTTAGTGTAAATAATGTAGGCTTTTTTCAACCTACAGAATGTACAAGCCAGTTTTAATAGCTTGCTTAATTGGGAATATGTAGGTGATTCTTTGTGAAGTTAGAGTTCTAATGCTTTCTAGTAACCATAATATTTTTATGTTGTTCAATGGAGCTGTCATAAGAGCTCTGTGCTCTTAGTAGTCACTTGTAATTTTTTTCCTCTTTCTTTTCTGTTTAGAATATATTTAACTTTCTATATTAACTGTATATAACACAAATATGTAAATCAGTTTGTACTTTGAGCTTGCATCTTATGGGCTAAACTTTTCCAGCTCTGGTGAGCAAGACATTGCCATTGGGTTTCAGGCAGTTGAGCAAGTAAGAAAACTGTATTTGTCTCCCAGTCTGATCCCAAACTTTTTATCAATAGCTTCTTGCCTCATAAGCTGAGCTGTCAGTCTTTCCCTTCCTGAGAAAAGTAATTCCTTTTAAAGTAAGATGGTGGCAGTTACCAAGAGCTACAGGAAACTGGCCAACTGAAAGGGAACACCTCATGTTGATGGTAGGGATTATTATTTGTGTGCTGGTGGGGTGTTTTCAGTGGAATTATTTACCTAGTAGCAGCCAGAGTCTTCAGTAAAACAATGGAATTAGAACCATAGAGAGGTTATAAAACCTTCTACCAGTCTTAGAGGTAAGAGTTATATATGCTTTGAGAGGGAACTATCTTGCTGTTCTATTAACAGAAAACATTGCATTTCAATCCAGTTTGTAAGGAAACTGAATCATGAGACATGAAGTTGGAAGTTATTAGCCATTTACAGCACTTTGAGGATATTTTGTTTTCTTGTAACAGTAAACAGTATCACTGTGTAACTGGAAATGTGCTTAGGGCTCATGGATCATTTGTTTTGATTCTCTGGTTTGAGTTTATTGATTTTTGGAGGTCTTGATAACTCAGCTTCTATTTGATTTTATTGGTTTAGGTTTTCAGGAAACAAACCAAGGAATTTGGGCAACAATACAAAGCTTATAGAATGGTTACCACAAAATGACCTCCTTGGTGAGTATCTATTTTGATCATATATTGCTTATTTTCACTCAAGTTCAGGTTGCTCCTCCAACAATATTCTACTGAATTAGCAGTCAATATAGAGCTAGGGTAACTTATGTAATGGAGGTTATAGAACAGGAATATAGAATTTGTCAGAATTTCAAGATGGTGAAATCAAACACCTTTCTGATGTTAACTGTCTTTCCCTGGTACTTACTCCCATTTTTTTGTCTGAGTGGATAGGGTAGGAGGACATAGTTATTCCAAAGACCTATTTGGCCTAATAAATGGGAAAATGCTTTGACAAGTGTCTTCTGTACCATGGAAGCTATGCAGTGTAGGGGAAAATAATTATTAAAGATAAATAAGAAGAAATTTTCTTGACTCTGCTATTTTAGGGAACTGATGACTGTAACTGTTAACTTCTCTGTTATGAAAAAGCATGGTATGGTGTCCACTGGTCTTCATGGAAAAGTCGTAAAACTAAGCATACAAAATCTGTTCACATTGTATCAAAACAAGTCTTAGGGGTCTATACACACTGCTGTATACATACACATTTATTAATTTTTCTCCAAAGGAACCTCTAGCAGAAGTTGGCCATGTGTTGCAAGCCGGCAATACCCTTTCTGTTTAACCTGAGATATTCCAGGTTCTCAGGTGCAGAGATGAAACTTGATATTTTTCCATCTTTTGGTAAAGAGTATGTATGTTAGGGTCTGTGTATTGTATTTTATTTTTTTCCTTCACTGTTGAAGGGTAGCTGAGTACTCTGCAGATCCAAGGGGCCACAGAATAGATGTCTCTGGGGTACCTGGATGCTTTTGTGTTTGCAGAACATCTCCAGTGCTATGATGGGTGCTGCTGAATATATTAAACATGTGTGCATATCAGCTTGAGTATTTATCATAATAAATTAGGCAAATGACTTTTAAAGCAAGTAGATTTGTTTTGGTTACTAAATTGCTCTGAGGCATTCTCATTTTTCCATTACATAAGGCGGTTATCATTATTGTCAGATCTTTCTAGCCTTAAGTAAGGCATGTGAAACTTTAGAGAGAATGTAACATCAGTTGTCCTCTCATTAAATAGGTTGTATTTCATATGAATAATGAGCCAGGGAGAGAGGGTTTTTCCTCATATGTACTGCTATATTGGTTGTAGTCATCACCTGCAGCTACTCAGGAGTAAACCATGTACATTAATTACTCCATTAATAATTTTACACAACTCATATACATGAAAATTTTCTTTGCATTAGCTGTTCCCTCTCTTAGTGTATAAGAAAACCATCTAATGCATGTGAAATTTCAGTGAAGTGGGTTTAAGGAGAACTTTAGAACAAGTGGCATTCATTTTTGCCTTCCTGAATTGCAGCCACAGAAACATGGTAACAAATGTATTGTACCTTGTTGCTTCAACAACTTTACAACAAGATGATGTTTGTTTTTGTTTTGTTTTGTTTTTTTTTTTAATCTTCATGCCTATTCTGTTTTCAGGTCACTCTAACATTAAAGCTTTTCTTAGTCACGGAGGTTTGAACAGCATTTTTGAAACCATGTACCATGGGGTCCCAGTGGTGGGGATTCCCCTTTTCGGAGACCATTATGATACTATGACTCGTGTGCAGGCCAAAGGCATGGGAATATTGTTAAATTGGAAGACTGTCACTGAGAGTGAATTGTATGAAGCCCTAAGAAAAGTTATTAATGATCCCAGGTATGGAATGAGCAACTGTTTCTTGCTTTTACTTTAAGTTATTGTTATGGGTTAAATAGTATATACAGAACCTTTGTGCAAGGGAAAAAAACACATGTTGGGATTTATTTGTGTGTACAATTGGGGCAAGTCTTTGGATGGTTGTCCTGTTTCACAAGATGACTCAGTTGATCAGGTTTCTGGGTAGGTGCTAAACTGCTTGCTCAGTGTACCAAAACTCAGTTGACTCATTTGCTTTTTGCAACAGTTGCCATGTGAAGGGCAGAAAGGTTATAGAAACAAACCTCTCCTGACTTACTCCTTGTTGCTGGCCAATGTCTCTGTTTGTGTGTCTTGATTACTCCATGTTCAGCAGTCTGTCTGTTGTGTTCACTAAGGGCCCTGGAGCAAAATATATAGATATGATTGTAGGGTGGCATGTTTGGAACTTAGCTAAAAATATGGAGGTATTCAAAAAGAGTGCCTCTTTAGAAAAAAGATGCATGATTGGATTTTAAAATAAGAACAACAATATTACTTTCCTGTTCTGGCCAGTAATACCTATCTTAAGGTCAGGAGGGTCATTTGCATTTGTTGCAAATGGCAGTGTTCTAACAAATTCATATGAATATGAAGACTCCAGTCTGGGTTTTGTATTTTTATTTTTTTTTTTACTCAGGTGGAATAAGTAAAAGCTCATGAGCTGGGTTTCATAACTAATTCCAGAAAATTAATTTGCTCAGGGGTATTAAAGTGCAAGGGAAGCTACTTTACAGGTTTGTTCCAACTGTTCTGTTTTAAACATCTGTGGTGTTCAGACTGTATCCAGATTTAAAATAATGATGTGTTAGCTGTTGGTTTATTGTACCAAGCTAACTGTAGTTTTGGAGTACGGTGCTGACAATGCTTCTTGCTTTCACGGAAGCAAAGTCATTAAGTGGCACTTGCCTTGGGAAAGGAGAAACCTGTGAGGAGCAAGCAGCAGAACCCCAACGAAGGGGAATGTTACTAAAGAGGTCTTGATAACATCAGTTGCATCACCTTTCCCTTGTGCAATTATCCTTAGTATAAAGGTGAGTTCTGTCTAAATAACCTGTTGACCCCACAGGTGCAGTGAGGGGGAAGAGAAGGAATTTGACAAGATCAGCTTCTGGGGACAGTATGTTGACAAAAATAAGTTTTAGGCTGAACTCTGGACCCAAGAAGAAATAGTTTATTGTGCAATCAAAACCAAGTTTTTAATTTTGTTCTGTATTTGTCTAGTAATTCAATTGCACAATCGCATACATGAGTGCTGTGTTAGGGTATGTTGCCACTTCACAGTGGAAAGGGCAAATGTGTCTCACTGGGTAGGATTCATTTTGGATTAGATAAGACTCCCCTCTGGCAGCAGGTCAGCTTGGCTCTTCATCGCTTTGCTGGAGGGTGGATTTCTGCCTTTAGTCGCACACAGGTCTGCTTTTCCAGTCATTCTTCATCAATAAGCTGTAAGGACTGATTTAAAGACAGATTATCTAGCCCTCTGTATGGTGCTGGCTGCGAGAATCCTATGGTAATACGCTCTGAAGAGGCTTAAATATATTTACATGTTTGCAGGCTTGTATTGCTCAGAGCACTGACAACCTTTTTTTCTTTCTTCACTCTTTCTCTTTTCTTCCCCACAGCTACCGACAGCGGGCCCAGAGGCTGTCTGAGATTCACAAAGACCAACCTGGTCATCCTGTTAATCGGACTGTATACTGGATTAATTACATCCTCCGTCACAACGGAGCCCAACATCTACGTGCCGCTGTTTACAGCATCTCTTTATATCAGTATTTCTTACTGGATATTGCCTTTGTTGTACTAGTGGGTGCTGCCTTACTTTATTATATTTTGGCCAGGATGACAAAATTTATCCGCAAACAAAGCAAACATCTTTGGTCAAATGATGAACATAGCGTTGTCAATGGACATTACCACAATGGGATACCAAATGGCAAATATAGAAGAAATGGCCACATTAAGCATGAAAAAAAAGTGAAATGAGCCAACTGCCCCATGTAAAGTAGTAATGAATCAGATCAGTAATCGAATTTTATCGCTGTAACTTAGTCTAACAACTACTTAAAACCTCAATAAGCAGTTCTAACACTCCCCCTTCAGTATGTAATATTACGTGACAAAATTCTACAGAACTAAGAAAAGTCTTTAAAAAAAACAAACAAGCACAACCTAAAGTGGAAAATATTTTATTCTTAATAGTAATGCAGAGAGGTTATTTTGGCACTGAAGTTTTTAGAAGCCTTAATTCTCTAAAGTTATACAAAGATTGTATTTATGAATTTTCAGTTTTTAAAAGCTAAATGTGTGTGTCCCAAGTGAGGAGAGGTTTCTTTTTATTTGCAGAGGTTTTTCCCTTTTATTTTTTTATTATTTTAATATATCCATCTTCTAGCTGAGAGCTTTAGTGCTAGTTCTGTGTTTTCCTTTGCGGAAGATTCAACATGTTGTATAAGAATGTTTTTAACAAAAAAAAAATCCCAGTCTTTGTGCAAGAAAGAGCAAGTTGCAGACTGAGAACACAGAAATTAAAAAAAACTCAAAATGAGCACTGAAGAAAAATGTCAAAAATATGTACTCATTTTACTGATAAGCTGCATGACTCTTCTGCTCACTATCAGTACTTTGGAGAAAAGGGTCTTGAGTAAGTCTACAGTATGTCCTCATTTTTAATTTATACAATATTGTATTCGTTGCCTTTCTCTGCATATATAATTTATGCCATGAAAATATTAGGGAGTCTTATTTCAGTTTAAAATATGGCTGTGTGGGAAGTAGATTTGCATAATTAAGAAAAATAAATGAAACAGCAACAAAAAAAGATCTAGCCCTGTGCTCAAGGCAGAAGGTTTTGTCATGGCCTAGAGCTGTGCAGAATCAAACCACTATTTGGGGTTTGGTTAAAAAAAACAGCAAGCAAATGTACCCCACACCCTCCCAACGTTGAATGTCTATCCTATTAATTCTCATTATTATTAAGTTCTTTCTAAATCGCAGTGTTGTAGATGTTCTCTTTCAATGGTAGTATCTGGAAAAATATTACCTTCTGTTAGTCTGGGCCACGCAATCCATGTTTCACATAGTTGCCAATACGAATTCTCCGATGCGGGATGGGAGGCTGCTCCCTGGGTGGGTGACCAGCCTCCTCCCAAGGTCTGACGGGACGCGTGGGGTGAAGCCTGGCCACCCAAGCGCAAGGTTTGCAGAGGTGGTCGTCTCCCCCTTCCCTTGCTACGGCCCCTCCCTGCAACAATCTCTTTCAATCATTGTCGCCGACATGGGACGCTGGCATTGGTGTGCACCAAGGGTGGGGATGCAGGGTGCTGGGCATAAAATCATAACTGCCCTGCTGAACCACAGTTGGCAACTATGAGTTTATTTCCATGTCATTCTGTTTACTTGGAATTTGCACTACACATGTTGTGAGTGTATGCTTTATTTATTTGAAATCCCATGTCTGAAAGAGAAAGGAAAGGAACCCCTTTACCTAGTGTTGTTCACTAACACGGGAAGAGTTGTGATGATTACAGAATGCTGAGCTCATCTTCATACACAGTGATGCAATATTTCACTATCATTCCATCAGGAGCCTCTATCCTATAGCAATAAATAACAGTACAGATATGTTTCTAATATACAGTACAGCTACTTGTACTGCTTTCTGAATACTTGAAGAAAATCGTATTATAAATAAGCCTATTAGCTATATCTTTTTACAATCTTGCAGTTTGTGGCAACTAAAGGAGCACACAGAGGCGATGAACGGTGGGATGGTATTAAGACTTCGAGTGTATGAATGACTTGGTTTAAATGTGTTTTTTTGGCATTGAAGAAGGTACAAAAGCACTGACCGGATGATTAAGCATAATTTAATCTCCACTGTGATAAAACTTAAGCAATAAACATGGATTTAATAGAGAAATTCTGTTGTTGGAAGTATACTTTTGTTCAAGTGAATGCTATTTATTTTTGAGTACCCAGTGTGTGAGTGTATATAAATATGGGTGCTTATTAAGATGCACAGATTCTTTCTTCTCAGTATGTACCATGATGCATGATACATATTTGAAATCAAAAATTACATTTTATGAATGTAGATCTGTTTTCTGTAGGAGCATTGAATCAGTTGAAAGATGGAATACTTAACCAGATATCTCTTTTTTTTTTTAAGGCAGTTAATTTTTTTTTAAAAGTTTATGTGAATATTCCTGGTGAAGTATGTTTCTTCTGTACATGTTAAGTTATACCCATTTATTGGAAAGCAAAACAAAAAGATTTTTCACAGTGATATTAGATGAGAAGATTGATTTCTGAATATTCTATTTTAGATAAAAATAGAATATTCTATTTTAGATAAATATTTTATCTAAATATTCTATTTTAGATAAAAACATGCTGCAATTCAGTTGGAAAAAGAGGAAGTTGCTGCATTATTAATTGTATTACCATACCTCTAGATGGGTCTGATCCACCTAATCTATAGAAATACCTGTTGCATTCAAAGTTACTGTCTTGTAAATTCAAATACAATCTCTTGTATTTATTTTTCAGCCCTCCGCTGGAAAGAGGAACCTGTATTAGATGAAGTGGATAGATAATGGTGTGGGGGGAACATTTCCACAAAACATGCCTGACCAAGAGTAAAACTGGTGCAAAATTAGTCATTTAGCTGTTCCTGGGGCAGATGTGCAGGAGTCCCTAGGCAGCACAGCACAACTGTGTGACCTGCAGCTCTCATGCAGCTTTCTAAATGGGCTTCGCCCCTCTCCCAAATATGTATGTATTCAAAGAAAGGTAACTGGAGCAGAAGAAATAAAATATTCTGTGGGCAGAACTAGCAGACAAAAAATAGCCCAAATAAGAAGTAGAAAAGACACATGCCACTTGCATAAAGATTTTCAAAAACACTTGAGACACTTGGGCACTTGCCATAGGTTTTGGAATTCTGCTTTCTGATTTCCTTTGAATAGCTCAACAATTCAAGAAGAAAGCAGCTGTAAAAACAAGACAGTTTAATTATCACCTACAGAAATAGGTTCTAGAGATGGTTATCAAGTATTCAGAGTTTAAGGAAATCAGTGAGTGTGCTAGCAGCTTTTTCTTCCTCCCCAGATCACTTGCAAAATGAAGGTTTTAATACTATTCTGTGTTAATGTCGTCTTGATGTTCTTGAAAGATACCCGTTTTCATGAAGTTGCTTATGTTCTATTTTATTCTATGGCATGGTAAGTATGCAGTATTTGCTGTAGTTAGTCTGATCGGTACACCTGTAGCGAGGTAAAAATACTAGAATATGCATTTAAGCAAAATGTTAGCGCTGTTATTTAGAGGGTGCTAAATTTTCTTCCTTAATTTGCATGGGTACATATAAGTTGTTTATTTGTATATGAAATCTAATACATGTGTACATCTGTATTGGAAACAGAAGGTGGCCATCTGATTCCTTCTGAACCTGAGCTGTGCTTCATCTGCTTTGGTGATTTTTTTCTGAAGACATCAGCACTTTATTAATAAACTTTTGGGGCTTTCAGGTATCTTGACCAGGGGCTCTTATCTTCCTTGCTGTACAACACTTGAGATGGCTAGTGGTCAACAACTAAGAGGTGTGATGATTCTTTCAAGTGACATAATTTTTGACATAGATACTGTAATTTTTTTCTGCAATGAGATCAACTTGAGATGTGTTTCTGTTTTGGGGTGTGGGGGGAATGTGTGTTTAAAGATGCATATAACAAATTCAATAATATGTTCCTTTAGATTGTGTATTGGGATAAACAGTGCACATGCTTGCAAAAAGAAGTGGGCTGTAATACTATCAAATACCTTTGTTGTCTCCCAGAATGGTAATACTCTGGTTTACAAGAAAGAAGGCAACACCTCTAATTAGAAGGTTCAGTTATGTAAATATGAGAGAACAGTCTCTGAAGTCATGTGGCTGTTCTTTATATTAAAGGTCTAGGTGTGTTACAGAACAAAGGTAAAAGCTACTCTATTGCACTTGGGTTTTGAAGAACAATGTTCAGGTTTTTTTAACAGTTCACCCATAGGATGAAGGATTAGGATGAAGATCTTGTGAGGGAAAGGGGAGGGGAGAAGGAGGAGGAATTTTCCTCAGAAATTTCATGTTTTCTTTATGTGAATTGTTTTATTATACTTTTTTAATTCCAGTCCAACAGCACTGGTAGGAGAGAGGTAGCTATATTCAGAAAGACAATAACTCCTTCCTTTCATTTAGATAATTATCAGATTTTAATTGGGAAATGCAGGAAGAGAGACCCAAACAAAACCAACAACCACCTCTGGCTATATTTTGGTACACATTCCAAATCTGCACTGTGGATAAAATGGGGGAAAATTCCCTCTTTGCCATAGCAAGCAAATGTTCCTGTGTTTCAAAATGAAGCATTTTGCAGGGATTGGTGTTGGTGCTCAGCCAGCTTTGAAACCAGCCAGATTGTTGAAGGAATGTTAAAAAGGCATGTTTAAAAATACATGTGTAACTCCAGACTGCATACTGAACCACGATACCAAGTCTGAGGTTTTACTCACCTGTTTGATCAATACTGTCTAATATGCATTGAACAGAGAAGACAGCCTTAAAAGAAACTGCATTAATCTTCTGAGACAGCCTTTTGCCACTGTTTGGTAAATACTGCAGACCAGTTGAGGCTTATTTATCCTAATAAAAATTTCACCTTTCAGTGGTATACAACAGATTCATCTAGGGGTGGGGGTGTGTTTGCTCTTTAAGAAACAACCAATGCTAAATTGTATCTCACTGTAAAATAACAAATATCAGAGCATGCCATGCATCTCTGTGTTGGTCTTTTCAGTTACCCTGTGATGAAACAAAAGTTGGTTGGAAAAGATTGTTTCACATAGGTTGAGGGGATGGAAGCTTGAACAATAGTTAGAGAAATCTTGGAAAGTACTTGCTGGAAGTTACTCTCGTCTTCACATGTTCCTCGTGGCTAAGAGGATACATTAGGTTTATATTATTTAGGTATTATAGAGGAGTTAGGAAAATGGAGAGACGAGGAATACCAAAACGTTTTGAGTCAGTTCAGGAATTGCTCCTTAGAAGAACAGTACTGTACGTTTCAGCATGAATTGGGGAAATTTGGATTTGAAGAGTCTTTTGATTAAAGTGTGTCAAATTGGTGTTTGAACCACAGACGGCACCCTTCAGTGAGATTAGAAGTGCTGTCATGAAAGTACTGGTCTGTGGAAAAATACAGATGAAAGCATCAACTTACAAACAGCATAATTGCAATGCATGCAGCACTAATTGGCTTTTTAATGTTAATATGATTATATGGTGAGGAAATAATTGTATGTCTAGGTGTAAGGACTGAGGCTGGGGAGGAGTGATTACTAAAGCAAAAAACAATATAGAGTAACTTCTTGTAGATGAGCATGAAGATCTTCGGTAGGCAATTAGTGTAATACACACCCAGTGGTATTTTTAAACCAGTTGTTTTTCACATGTCTACTGAAGTGCTCAGGGCCGCCTTCTCTATAATATGTGGTTTATGATGCTGCAGTCAACTTGTCATAAAATGAGTGTTCATATAGTGTCTCCATCTCACTGTTTGTCTGATTCTTCCACTGAAGATGTCCTGCGGTCTATTGAGTCTGCTGCCTAACCACCACCTTAATTTTTGATTCGCCTCATCTCATTTGTACAGGATATGGTCAATGTTCAGTGGTTCAAAGCATTGACTAACTGCTCAGTCCTTGTTCCCAGTACTACCCCATCTCACCATGTTGCAGAAACAATGAAAAAAAAAAACAACCAACCCTCTTATTCGAGTTCTGCTGTCTTCAGGGCATTTCTCTAGAGCAGATCTGGAGACCTTTCACGGATTTAGTGCTTGACAGAGAAGAAATAATTTTGGATGCTGATCTGCAAGAAGGTTTTTGCATAAGGGTTCTCACACCGATTAACATAGGCAAATGCTTGATCATCTACTTTGACAAGCTTAGATTCTCTTACAGATACACAGTTTAAACAGGCTTTATTATGTTGCTGCTTGTACTGTGCTGTGCATCCATTCATCTTGTTTTGCTTGTGATTGATTACTGCATGACAAAACCAAATTTTATTAGTTTTATATAATTCATTTTGAGTTCTGCAGAAATAAACATTTTACTGCATTCTACATGTTTAAGAATGATTTAGGACAAACTAAAGGTCAACATTTAATTAGCTATGTTTCTAGTCTCTTCTGAAAAAATAAAATCTCTCCAGTTTTAAAAGTGGGAGGTTACTTATAAGGATGGTGAGGTAACATAGCTAAAGATAACTTCTTTCTCCTTTACAGAAAGTATCTTCCCCTGTGGAAAACAAATGGGTGAAACTGGGATTAGGAAACAGGGGGGGGGGG
>NW_020799099.1:6603495-6610085 GCF_003259725.1 Athene cunicularia | reverse complement strand
GGGGGGGGGGGGAGGGAATTAAATTTTTCTTTTGAAATCAGGAAGAATTCCTTGTCCCACTTTGCCTGACATAGCATTGCACTGACTGGGCTGTGCGATGTAATAACTGTTTATCTGTGCTGGTGTTACTAGAAAATGCAGAATTCCATCAGTTGTTCAAAGCCAGAAGGGACAAAAGTTGATGTAGGAACTGCTGACCTTGCTTAGTAATTTAGGCATGAAGGTGAAGTAGGAGAGTTGAAACTGAGTAAATGTTCGTCATTCTGTTGGATGTCTTAAGGCATATATCAACCCAGTGCTCAAGGATAAACCAATGCAAGTAAACTGATAAGTTTCTCTGATTCCTTGGGATGAAAGTATCTAAGGTAATAGTACACAAAAGCAAAATTGAACTCACCCATGTGTCTTTCCTGATAAAAAGGAACACACAAGAAAATTAGAGCAGCACATTTTAAAACTGATTCATGAAAATTACTGTACTGCATAATATGCAATTAATCTGAGCTGTTGCCATGTGTCCAGCTCTGGGGCCCCCAACATAAGAAGGACATAGACCTGCTTAAGTGAATCCAGAGGAGGCCACGAAGATGATCAGGGGCTGGAGCACCTCCCTTATGGGGACAGGCTGAGAGAGTTGGGGGTGTTCAGCCTGGAGAGGAGAAGGCTCTGGGGAGACCTTATAGTGACCTCCCAGTACTGAAAGGGGCTACAGGAAAGAAGTGGAAGGACTTTATCAGGGGGGATGTAGGGAGAGGATGAGGGGTAATGGTTTTAAACTGAAGAAGGGTAGATTTAGATCAGATATGAGGAAGAGATTATTCGCTGTGTGGGTGATAAGACACTGGAACCGGTTGTCCAGAGAGGAGGTGGATGCCTCATCCCTGAAAATGTTCAAGGCCAGGTTAGACGGGGCTTTAAGCAACCTGTTCTAGTGGAAGGTGTCCCTGTCCGTGGCAGGGGGGGTGGACTAGATGACATTTAAAAGTCCCTTCTAACCCAAACTATTCTGTGATTCTTTGATTCAATGGTTTTATAAAAGGCTTCAGCAATAATCAAGAATCATAGAGTGGTTTGGGTTGGAAGGGACTTGGTTTTGAAGTTTCAATTGCAGGCTGAATCTGCAGTGGTATTGGCCTTTAAAGATCATTGATCAGATTTCATGTGGCGAGTTTGGACTAAATATTAAACCCCCATAAACTAAGGAAGGAGGTGCTAGATCTCCATTTTGGGTACCTCTATAACTTTTTTTGTTGTTGTTATTTGTATTTCTCATAGGGTGGCTAAAGCTTCTATAGTAATTTTCAAAGTTCATTGTAGAAAGATGCACTGAATTCCTCTGGCAGCTTTATAGGAAGAAAATGTTCTCATTCAAAACACAACTTGTTTACTACTTGAAACTAAGCAGCATATATGTAATAATCTCAGACACAGGCTTTGAATAAATTCCTTTCTTCGACTCCTGTGAGATTTAAAGCAAGGAAATGTTTTTTCAGCTCCAGGAGACATCCACTGAGAAAACTCTTTATAAAAAGACAGCAAATATATCTAGAAAAAATAGAGCTCTATAAGGAATTAAAGCTTTTGCCTATATTTATAAGTGGTTCTCTGTTGTGCCCTGCTCCTCTAGCCTTGACTTTTATACCTCTTTATGTTTCTGTATCTTCCCTTTTGAGTGCAGCAACCTTTCTCACTAGAGTTTTAGTGTGTATAGTTTTCATGCATATGAAGTGTGGCGCTTAGGATTCCTGAAAGACCCACCAGCTTCCTTAATTATTTTTTTTTTTCATTGACTTTTCTAAGTATGTACTTAGTGGATATAAAGGGAAGAGAAACTCAAGACAGGAAAGATTCCAACCTATCCATGGGACCCCTGATGGCATTGCTGTAGAAAGTTTTTAATTGTGTGGGAAAAACAAAACTAAACAAACCCCCACAAACTTTTAGTTAAGGTTAAAGTAACATTTTGAGTAAGAACTTTAAGCCATAACCAAATTGTCATCACTGATTGGATCATATAAAAGCATCTTGCTTTAGGACAGGTTATTCCCAGACCTGTGACCAACTTCCTTGTCATCATTACTTAATCCTTAGGAAATATCTCATTCTTGATTTACAGGGTCATGAGAAAATTTGGAGAGTCTGTGTGGATGAGAGACCAAGACTCGTCTTCCTTCAACACATGCTGGGGTCCTTTGGATGAGGAAGGGCCACAGGCAGCTCCTGCTGCCAGCCCTTGGGATTCCCTGGCCTGTAAGCATCTTCTGAGATCACACCAGAGAAGTCAGGGCAATGCCTTCTGCTTTTGTGGGTGTATTTTTGCAGACCTAACAGCCCACTGGTGATCTCTGGATGACTCTGGGGTGAGAAGCAGCTATTTAGCCATGGCTGGTGCTGCTTTCCTGCTTGCCTTTCATCATCGTGACCAGTCAGGCCGTACGTCAATGTTTTGCAAGTGAGTAGGTCAAGTGAGCACTTGTTTTTCTCAGCTGTCGTCTTCCATCTGTTGGGTTTTTTTTGGAGAAAGGGGAAGAACAGACAACCTGGGGCTATTGCTGTGCTGGTAACATCAGTGACAACTGCTGGAAGGTAGCTCCAGGGAGATGGTCTTGTGCCACCATGCTGAGCTTGGCCAGCAGCCCCTCCTCAGAAATACTTCTCTTCCATCAGCTTGGAGAATAAAGGCCCCTCACGTGGGAAATGCACCAAGGGGTTATAATCCAGGGAGGAGAATGATCCATCTGAATCTAGTCATAGTTCACCCTCTCCACCTTTGCCCATCAGGAAACTTACTTGGGTGGGATGTAGCCTGTATAACTTGCTGTTCTAGAAGCTATTTTGAAGGGGCTTCAGAGCTGGGGGGGCTGGGATGGAGGAGTGGTGGTGGCTGGAAGCAGCTGAGGCTCCCTAGCAAACATGTCCTCTCAGGAGTAAGAGGAAAGGGAAGAGACTTGCTGCTGCATCTTCTTTAGGAGGAAAACCTGTCTCTCTTTCCTTTGGGTATACACCCAAACAATTTCACCAGATCTGTTCTTAGGGACAGCTTCTGGGCAGTCCTTCTTTCCTGGGTGTGGGAGGAAAGGACTACGCTGCTGGGAACATTTGACGCTTCTGGTTGTGAAATACAAACCAACACATGTTCAGCTGCATCACTACCCATGTTGAGGGCACACCTTGGTATACATGCAATGCTACTGTTGCTGTAAGAGAAAACCAGAGAGAATTGTTGAAGAGTGAAGGAGGAAGAGCAAGCCTGTGGCTGCCACCTCCTTTCTGTTTTCCCATCACACTGTGTGAGGAGCATGTTTGTAAAAGCGCAGGGGACTTCATGTCTAGGGCTGTCCCACCATGGCACTGTGTCTTTAATCTGTTTACCTCATGCTCCCCCTCTGTCCTTAAACACTTTTTTCAGGTATTTTTCCTCCCAGAAAAGTGCACCATGTGGCCCTCCTCTGGGCAAGCTATTTCAGGATCCAATCTACATCAGAGCACAGAATTTTTCCCATTCTGCTCCGGGGCAGAAGGAACTATTTCTATCATCTGCTGGTTGATCTTGGGTGATGTTATGTTCTGTATAGGGGGTTTTCATAGATCCCTGCCCTGTCCTCCCCTCTCTCACCCTTGTGCTCTTGGCTGTATTCAAATACTGCTACAGATGTTCCTGATTGCCATTTTTGAGCTATTTAGTGAGTTTTAGACCTGTACCATTCTGTGCAACATCTTTTTTTTTTATGTATGTATCTGCATCTTACCACCTTGCTGTCCTACCTCTGTTAAAATGTGATCTTTCTGTGCAATGGGAATTTCTGGGAATTATCAGCTTATTCATTTCCTTATGTTACAAAGAAACGTGCTAATGATATTGTCACATTGCTCCATCTTTTACCCAGTGTTGTTAGCAGACATGCGTCTTGTTGGGGGTGATGTAGGAGAAGGCAGGTGCCCTGTGCCATGTGGGAGCCCTTGAGGACAGGGTGCTGGGACAGCCACACTTCAGATGCCTGCTGGGAGGAGACACCACTCTTCTCATATCAATGGCTGGGAACATTGGCTACATCCCAGTATGGGAGTGGGGAATAAAGGAGCCGTGAGTGTGGGTGGCATGTGGGCACAGCCGGAGACTGTCCAGCTGCTCAGGTCAAGTTAAAAGGAAAATACCGTTCAGGCTCAATGGCTTCAGGAGGGTACTTAGTTATTTAAGCAACGTATAATTTCTGCCACTCTCTTTTAAGATTCTTTTCCCAAGCCTTTAACCCTCTGGGGCTATCAATTTCAACAGATAGTTTCAACTATATTCTAGGCCAAGTTACCTGAATCACCATGATCTTTGTAAAATGAAGGCAAAGTTGTAGGTCCACCTTCAATGTCTGTTGAAGATCTGGGTGTCGAGAGAGAGGTCTTTAAGCTTCCCATATCTGCATGGTTCAGAAATTTCTCAGTACAGAACAATTAGTTCTCAGGCTGGGAGATCTGCAAGAACACTGTGTTCAAGTCCCTGACAAATACAAGACCACACACTGGTATGTTGTGTGTTGTGTTAGATTTGTATCCTTTTCAGGATACCAGTCATGCAAAGTGAACCAGTATACTTATTTACAATTTTTTTGTATGAGCCCTGTGCAATTCCGTTGAGCTGAATACCAATAATCCTACAAATACCAAAGCATTATGGCCTCTTGCTCTCCTCGCTGCCTTTATTTGTGCTTTCTTCCTCATGCTTGGCCTCACTCCATAAGAAATCTGGAGATACAACAACCTCCCAGAAAGTCCCTGCTGAACAGGAGTTCACCTTCACCTCCCCAACACCAATGCTGTGAAATGCCCATGTGGAAAAAAACACTCAAAAGAGGTTATACCTGTGGGAAAGGGAGAAAAGGGTGCTGGCTTCATCTGTTAGGTTGTGAAATGAGGTGTTGAATACCGAGTATGTTTCTTGTGCTGCTTGGGCACTGTGGTTTGATTGCTATAGTGTATGCTTGGCTCTGCTTAACAAACATAAGACCAGATCAGTAGTCAAGGAAGTGCTTGACAAATATCCAACTCCCCAAGAAGGGCTATCAACAGAGATGTACAAGATAAAATCTTCAGAGTTGCTAGAATTACAGGAGGAAGGAGCCTTCAGGAAATGAGCCCTGAAATCCTCAGCGAGCAGAGGTGGAGGGGTCCGTGTGGTCCAGGGACAATGGCTGAGGAGTTGTGGTATCTGAGGTATTTATGGGAGTTGCGGTTGCTAAGGTCTCAAGTAAGCTCTTCTGCAGAGATCCGATGGGCTGCAAGATATTAGCTTTTAAATCTGAAGAGGTCACTCCTGACCAGCCATTTGGGGTCAAGTTGCCTTGTTTTGCATAACTGCTGCATGTTGCCTGCATGGTGTTTGAATGCTGCTCTTCACTCTAGGCATTGCCAAAACCCTTGAGCTGGGGGGTGGTGGTGAGTAGAGGTCAGTCCTGTCCCTCTGCTCAGGTAGGGCTGGGACAAGTCACAGGAGAAGTTGGCATGTCCCTGGCCATGGGAGCACCTGAAGAAGGAGCTGGCTGGGAAGTTGCAACTGAGCATCTTCTGAAACTGAATTTGTTGACACTGAAGGTATCAGTTTCAGGAAGGGAGAAACCATTTCCCAGCTTGTTCAATCCAGCCAAAAGACAAAGGCTAAGAGGAGCTAAGATTATATAACAGAAAAAGTGGCTTGGAAAGGTGTTTTAACCAAATAATAATGTTGAGACAAAACACATGGGTAGAAGTTGGCCAGAAGAATATTTAGGTTGGTAATTTTCTGATTTTATCATGCAGGACCAGAACAGTCTTTTAAATGGAGTTACTGGAGGAAAACGCTTCTTGGTTTCACCCTGGAGCTTGATAAACTTTGCAGCCTACACCTCCTACCACACACACAGATTGAAAAATCCTTTCCACTTCTTGATTTCTAGGCATTTCTGGGTTTGGCAAAAAGTTTTCAGTGCTGAAACACTCTGCTCCTGTTTCCTAGCATAACCTTTTCTTCTCTCTGCTATCTGTTTCAAAGAATAACTTCCCTCAGAAATACATGCTATTTTCATTTAAAAAGACATTTAGAAAGGCCTAAACAAAACATGTCAATAAGCCTAAACTGGTAATTTTTTTTTAACTCCCTGTTTATGGAATTTTTTAAAATTTGTGTTCATTAGAAACATAGAATCCTCGAATGGTTTGTGTTGGAAGGGACCTTAAAGATCATCCAGTTCCAACCCCCCTGCCACAGGCAGGGATGCCTTCCCCCAGCCCAGGCTGCTCACAGCCCCGTCCAACCCGGCCTGGAACACTGCCAGGGAGGGGGCAGCCACAGCTGCTCTGGGCAACCTGGGCCAGTGTCTCACCACCCTCACAGGGAAGAATTTCTTCCTCATATCTAATCTAAGTCTACCCTCTTTCGGTTTAAAACTGTTACCCCTCATCCTATCCCTACACCCCCTGATGTAGAGTCCCTCCCCAGCTTTCCTGTAGCCCCTTTCAGTACTGGGAGGCTGCTATAAGGTCTTCTCCTCTCCAGGCTGAACACCCCCAACTCTCTCAGCCTGTCCTCATAAGGGAGGTGCTCCAGACCCTGTCTCTTATAC
>NW_020799099.1:6538904-6603445 GCF_003259725.1 Athene cunicularia | reverse complement strand
GCCACCTGCCGTCGCGGCGGCGGGAGGGAGCCGGTAAAAGCACGTAGCATCTGCCTCTCGGGGAGGTATGACCTTGCAGCACCACCCCCCGCCAACCCCCCTCCCCCAAATCCACCAACAAACAAATAACCCCTCCCAAAAACAAAACAACAACAAAAAAATGAAGCAAAACGACGTCGTTAGCATCTCCCAGGGAGCTGGACCTGCTTTATTGGACGTTACGTGTCCTTTACTATATATTATGTAGTTCAGCTGGGATCTGAGCCCTTCTACAGTACGCTGTCCCTTTCCCTATTTTCTTTCTGTACCCTTTCGCCATCCTTTTCCCTATCCCTTTTTGTATCCCTTTCCCTATCCCTACTGTTTGCTGCACCCGCTGGGCTCCTTGCATACATCCCGGCTGCCTCCCTGCGTCCCCTGGCAGGTGCCTCCCCGGCTGCAGACCGGGGCAGTGCAGGTTTTAGGGGGGGTCCAAATCTGGGGTCCTTGTGGTGTCTGCTTCAGCTCTGTTTCTGGCAGATAGAGTGCCCCCGCAGTAAGCATAAGGGGCAGCACTTTGTCCTCCTATTTTGGGCCAGTAACGTTTTCTAGAAAGTTGATATGCTTGAAAAATGTCTGTAAATTTAAATATGGATAATGTGGATGGTATCCATAATTAATAAAGTGGAGACCTCCATGTCCACGTGTTACCTTTCTACCAAAGGATCACTGTAGTACAGGAGATTTTCTTTCTCGCTAATTTCACATATTTACATCAAGTGTGTTGTGCAAGTCTCTGAGGGCAGAATTAGGCCTTTGCTGCCAGAGGCAGCTGTTAATATGCCTGACTTTGAAGTTGTAGGCAGGTGAAAAATAACCATAATATTTATTTTGCCTTAGCAGAACATGAAATGACTGTCTTCTACAAGAAATTTGCCTGGCAAATGCTAGCTGCTGCTTTCGAGCCTTGCTGGTTTCTGGGATGGTGCCACATCTCCAGAGAATGAACAAGCCTTTTTCCTTGTATGAACTCCTGGCAGAGCCTTGCTCCTGAGTAATCAGTGCTCAGGGTGAACTTCCAGGACAGAGGGATGAATCACAACAGTCTTTCTGAAGCATAAACTAACAGGATCGCTCCTGTTTCCAGTCTGTTTCATCCTAAATAATCAGCCTGTATCAGCCTGCGGCACCTTGTGACAGCCACTGTTGACCTGCGGTGTACTGGGCTGTGGTTTTGAACAAGTGCTACCACTGCTGAAGTGGAAGTCTGGGGACTAAATAACACTGACTCCAGCTCTGCAGAAATAAAAAGCATTGCTCCCTCTTCCAGCCCTCTCCCAGCTTTTCTTCCCAGTGCACTGGGGATATGTTCAGAGATGCCGTTTTGCAAAAAGCCGGATAATACTGAGTGCTGTCTGTAACCAAATACAAGGCGGCAATTCAGTGAGATGTTTCTGTTGATGCCATAAAACACAAAAGCACAATTCAAGTGAAGCAGCCGAATCTCAGGGATGAAATTGCAGCTCATGTATTGTGCTGAGGATAGGGCCTTGTTTTGCTCATCTACTGCAGCTCTGCAGCGTTTCAAATTTTAAATCTGAAGAAAAGAAAATCTGGATATAAATGCAGCTGTGAAAGGAGTTACTGATGGCAAAGAAATGTGATATAAAAATATAGCCAAGATGTGCAGGCAGAGATTTATTTCAGACAGGGGAATCACATGCACGCATGCAAGCACAAATCCAAGTTACTAAGTTTCTCTAACCTAACAGGGAAGTCAGTTTTAAGAAATAAGGGCAAGGTGTGGTGCTGTCTCCTTATCAGGGTCAGTTATAAGGTATGCAAGGTTGTGTCTTACTGCTTAATTTTTGCTGCATGCTTACTGTCAAAGATGATGTTCATATTTTTAAACTGTATTGACAGCCTTTTTTTTTTTTTTGAGGAATTCCTCACCTTCCTGGGGAAGAAGTGAGCACATTTTCTCAATGTATTTTACCTTGCTGTCGGATGCAAAAATATTGGAGATTGTATTGAGTTGACTGTAAAATCAGGTACTAAGTACTGAAGGACAGTTGTCATATCAAGACTTCAGTGTTTTCCTTTCTGTTGTCCTTACTCAGCAAAGATGTAGATGAGACACGGAGTGGAAATAACAACACTGCCAATAGTATTTTGTTCCTGATAAATTAACACACTAACCTCCTCAAGGCAGCTTTGAAGCATCAGTGGGATTGTTGAATTGCTTTTCTATGATATTCATCTTCAACTTAAATGGATCCTGCAATAGTTAAAAAAAAAATAAATAAATTAATACTTTAAAAGCTCAAGAGAAATTCTGCTTGGCTGGATCTTGTTCATTACAAAGTACCTGAGAATGTTTTGTTTCTTAGAGATGACATCTTAAAGAGCTGTTATAGACAAACCAGCTGCAATAGTTTAGTCCATCTAGTCTTAAACCAAATTAAGCTAGTAACATACAGTCAGAGTTTGCTTCTTCCCTAAAGGATCTATCCTGAATGCTGCTGCAGAATTTCCCAGAGTTGAGGTGCTCCTTGGGTGGCTCAGGACAGCAGCCTGCGCTCCAGGCCTGGGTCTCAAGAGCCAGGATTCTGTGAGATCTTTTGTTTTGAGACAGAACAGGGAAAATATGCCATGATTAAGCATTCTTCTGAGATTTCAGCTGCATTTAAATCCACAAAGCAGGGGGAAGGTACTCTGAGTTTTATAGCTTAAGTGGCACCTCAGGTCTTTATCAGCAGAGATGAATTGGACCATCAGAGAGCTGAAAGGTTTTAATTCCGACTTCTTATTTCTATTTAATCCGTATACAAACCAGCATGTCATATCAGTGCAGTTTATTGTGAGACCATTCCTGTGGCAGATATAATTCCCTCCAGGACAGGTTTCCTCCTGATTTTGTTTGTAAATATGTGGTTTTGTTCTAGTAATGCTTTTTGCTTCAAACTTCATTAACACAGTGGGATATTCACCTATACCAGACCATGCTATTTGACTGCTTATATATAGAAAAAATTATTGCAAAGAAGATGAAAACACGTCCTAGGTATAGTGTGAAGCTCCAGGGGCTAGCTTCTACTCAAAAAGCCATTTAACCTATTAGAAAAGCTGCAGTGCAAAGACAAAAGCTGCAAATGTGCAAGTCCATCACTGCATTTGGGAGAGGATAGAAAGGTTTGAAAAAACACAGGGCCTGATACTCTTACTACAGTGTCGTTCTGTTGACTTCGGTGGAGCTATTCCTGAATGACACAAGTGAAATCCTCATCCTTCTAAAGTGAATTCAAACTTCAGAAGTTTTTAGGTGCAGGTACTATCTGTGTACATTAAAACCACAGTTATTAAATGTTTGTTACCTGCAATGAGACTGCATGGGGCCACGTAATTGGTGATGTTTTTTTAAAGCTTTTAATAAATTTTGCATTGTCAGTTGGCATTTTAATAGGCTCCGGGCTGAAAGCTTAATCCGTAAAAATGTATGTCAAGTGGTTGATGAGTATAAATTGCTGAACAATATAGGCCTGTGAGGCTGGAGGATACAGGAGAGAGATGTTTCTGTTTTCTATATTGGGGAACTGGACTGTGAAATGAAGCACATGGTTTTGCAACCGTGTTATTTTGCCTCTTGTTTCTTGGTGTTCCATTGCTGTGGACATATTCAATTTATGAAGACACCCAAAGAGATAAGAAATCCTCTGTGACAGAGACAAAAAGCAAACAAAGAAACAGAAAAGCTACAGGAAGGAGGTTAAAGAGTGCAGGAGTCTAGTATGGCTTTAAAAAAGCTCTCAAGAAATCCAGATGTTATCCAAATGAGATATAGGATACTGCATCTTTTTCATCTTAAGGAAGGATAGATATATGAAATATCCTGCTCTTCAATACAAGACAGAAAACATTCCTCAACACATGCCCTCCTTGCCTTGCCCAGGCACACCTGTGGCACTCCATCCCCACAGAAGTGGTCTTAGGGGTACCACCCAGGGCAAACTGTGGGAGTCAGACAAGAAATAATGAGCTTAATTTGCAGTGAGAAAGGTTCTGGCTAGGCGTGAGGAAGGCCATGTAATGTCAAGGCCAGAGAATTGTTGCGAGAGCTTGCAGGGAGGGCTCTGGTGTGGGGAACCATCTTTGAATATTCAGGACAGATGGGTCAGGCAACTTTCTGCAATGCCATAAGTGCATCTGAACTTGGTTCGGGACTAGTGGATTAAGTGACCTCTCATGGTCCATTTCTTTCTCCAGTTCCTTGATAATGAGAGAGGGACTTTCCTGGCCTCTCTCCTGACATGAGATCAATGAGGCCATTGCTCATCCCAGTATCAAATTATGCCACAGAGTCTTTTGCCTGCAAGGAGCTGCATGTCTAGCTTTCTTCTGCACAGGTGGGTTTCAAGTCTTTTCATTATTAGCTTCTTATATTAATGTTAAAACTATCTATTGCTTTTTTTTTCTGATAAAAAAAAAAAAAAAAAAAAAAAGAAGAGAAAAATAATCCTGCTCTGCAACACTCATGATCTATTGGTTGGATAGCAGATAAATCAAGACCCAAAGTTTTAAGTGAAGGAAGGCAAGAGGCTAGCCTGGGCAGAATAATGCTGGATAGAGATGAAGAAGATAAATCACAGGTTGTGTCAGTCATATATTAAAACACTGTAATTGTGGTGTTGTCTATACTCTTGTTATGTGCTGAGAGCTAAATCCAGGCATGGCAAAATTTCTGATTAACAGTAGTAGTTTGCAGCTGAAGCTTTGGGAAACAGAATAGGAAACAAAGCTATTACAGACAATCCTGCTCATGCCATGTCTGTCAATCTGTGCTTTAACATCTTTTTAGGCATTAAGCTGCATGTGCCCCTGTGACAGCTGTGTGGTTCTTGCTTGCGTTGTTGATGATTTTTTCCAGAGTAATATAACATCCACTGTTCCCATTGGATTGTTTGTGAATAAATGCTCCCTGTGATTTCTAACCTGAAAATGGTTCTTTCAGCAAGTTCTCCTGAGTCTTTGTGTCATCAGCAGGTATTTGCTCGCTTGCCACCTTCCTCAGACTGTGGAAGTCTTGTTTGGCCACTGAAAAGTTACCTTGGGGATTTTTTTCTAAACCAGAGTCCTGCTTTGCTTTGTTTCTCTTTGAACAGTAACCTTTCGATGCTGCTTCTGGCACTTCTTATCCTTTTGTCTCAGTTTTCTTCTTCTCTGGACCCTTTTTCTAAGACTTTCTCTAAGAGCTCCCTGCCTGTTCAGGGGCTGCTCGGAAGAAGACACAGGCGTGGCTGGGGGTGGGGGAGAGCACCTGAGCAGATGTGGGAGGACAGAAACTGGCTTGGGCTCCGTCTGTTCCTGCCAGAGTTATACCATACCTTCTCAGATGCTTGAGATGAGCAAAATCTGCTTTCCCTGTGTAGGAAAATGTGACTTTCATGGGCTTTGAACTCTGGTTTAGTATTAGCATTCTATCAAAGTAAATGAGGTGTATAATAAACAGCGATGCATAGAGGCTTTTCTGGTCATTACTCAAAGCTAGGAAAATAGCCTTTCTTACACTGCTTGACTGAAATCTTGATGGCTTAAATAATTTTACTGGCCAAAGGCTTTGAGAAAAATATTTTGTCAAATTTCTGATTATAACAAAGAAGTAGAATAGACTCCACTCCTCAGTTGCAGAAGTAATTTCAATCACTCTTCTCCTACAAAAAGAGTACTTAGAAAGACAGTTGACATTTTAGCTAAATCCAAATGTAAACCAGAGATTTCATGCTACTCATGAAATGGGAGCCTGCAGCATTCATGTCTGAGGCACACGAGGGAGTACAAAAGTTTCAACATGGAAGATGTTTTCGGTAACATCCCCATTTACAAAGTGTTCTGCCACATTTTGGAGATGGACCAAAAAGATTATAAAGAAAAGGTTCATTTACTCTGGATGGATGGTGCTTTCTAAAATAAAAAAAGTTTTTTATCTGACACAGAAGCTACCTTGTAGACAAGGTCTTCACGATGGATGAATCTGGATCTCTGAGCCTGAGCAATTTGGCAGGTCTCCCAAGATGACCAGAATTTCATATATTGCAGCTATTTTCTTGGTGCTTTAGCACATCCCGCAGACACTGTGTGAGTATCTGTGCAACATGAATGTGCTCTAGGGGTCTGGTGACCTCAAGCTCTGGGGCAGTTTGCCTAATGTTTTTAGTGAGGATAGATAAAAACATGGGGAGGTACATATTCCTCTCCTCTGCCATCTCCTCATTCATACTCCTGGCACCACTGGTTAAGGATGACAGAGCTCAGCACCAGCTAGAAAAGAGTCTAGAAAATGTGTTCCCAACTCTACTGCAGGTTTCTGTGCATTTAAAACCTTAGCAGAAGTGGTTCAGCCTCCCTAATCAGGGTGTATTGATCCACTGCAGGCTTGCCCTCTAGCGTGCACAGTAGCAGTCCCACAGCCTTTATGGGGAATATCGACATGCTTGAACTCACATTTACATTTCTTCTTCCTAGAATACAGTCTAAATGCTTTTTCTAGTAGGATCAAGCCCTGATTTAAGGAAACTCTGCCACTGCAGCTCACCTAGTGTATTTAAAATGTTCAGCAACAAGAAAATGCCCAACATGTTTTCCTTTGTGAGGGTCACCAGAGTTGTGTTGGTGTTAATCCAACTCTGGAATGGGATCAGTAAGATGGCATTTACTGCATGTTTTTTCTTTCAGTCAGTCATAAAATTAACAGAGACTTTTTTTGCACTCTTCCAGTGATACTTCCTTAGCAATCCCATCTTCTTTTATGTTTTGGAGGAAGACATGAGGAAAGTACAAAAGGTGTCTGTGCCAGTGAGCCTGTTAGGCATCTCAGGATCAAATGGTGAGGGAAGATAGGATGGAAATAGGTAGAGAATTGAATGTAGTGTGGAAGAGTAAACTTAAGTACCGTGGAGTAGGGGAAAGCTTCCTTAAGACTAAGATTTATGTGCGTTCTTAACTTCAGCATTGGTCACTGCTGGGATTTATACTGTGAAGTAGCTGATTGACAATAAGGGTCGACATCTAGAGAGTGAGTTCAGTCTGTGGCTTTATTTGCAGAGAAATTAAGTGTACAAAAACATGAGTCAAAATTTATATATAGACGAGGATGAACATGTTAAGTGCATTGACTCCTGCTTCACGGTTCATTCCTCAGCCTGCCACTGTCTTTTGGAGTGTCATTGCCTATGTCCTGCTCCCCTGAATCATTGCCTGCAAAATGGAGGCAGTTCTGATACAGATAATAAACCCATATGGAAGATCTGGGGATTTGATGTCAGTCAGGAGGAGGGCAATGCCAATACTGGCTAGTGAAAGCTGTACTTCTCATCTGATTCTTGATTCCCCAGAGGCAGCTGACAGAATAGTGACAGAAAGACGACAGTCTTTGTTATTGCAAGGGCTACCACTACGCAGCATGCCAGGAAAATGAAAAATGCAAAATGAACAAGAGATACAGTGTGCAGGACACTTCCTACTGTTTTCACTTTATAGTATGTTTACTTGTCAAGAGCCCCACAGGTGGTATAATGAAACCCTGTCAAATTATTCTTCTGCAATAAACTGGGGACATGGAAGCAAGACTGCCCTAATTACAAAAATCACTTCACATGGCAAAAACCTGTCTGATAACCTGCAGAAGGGCTCAGAGCAGCTCAGCCAATACCAAGCACTCACAGCGCCACCATGTCTCCTGGAGTGAATCTTTGTTGAGAGCTTAGAGTAAACAAATATTCCTTTACTTACAAATGGGTGATGCTCATTAACCAGGGGTCTTCCATTTGAACTAGCTAAGGACACTCACCACCAGCTCACAGTCTAAATTATTGACGTCTTTCTTAGAGCTACCAGAAGAGAACAAATTACTCTGAAAAGCAAATGTTAGGCTTTTCATTTCTTATGTGTTTCTGAGAGAAGTGGGAACGGTGTGGTGAACCTATGAATTTACCAACTGGAGGGTGCTGTCTCACTTGAACTGGGTATATGGGACATGGCCTGACCAGACTCAGGGCTGAGACTTCTGACAGAAAAGGGGAAGCAGGGGCCTCCATTATTCCAGCTCTGAAGAGAGATACCATTATCTTTTTTAAGGCTGGCTGCACAAATGGAGAAAAGTAACTAAAGTATCTTTTTTTTTTTTTTTTTTCCTGTAATGGATAGCTGAATCACTGTCTCTACAAATAAATATTTATGGAAATTATTAGTTTACAAATAATTACAACATGCATAGCAATTGCAAAATAAAATGTATAAATATTTGCAAAATTAATTGCTGTTGGTTCGCAGTGTAGCAGATGCAAAATTTTCTGTTAAAAAGGTCTTTCATTGCTCACTAGAAGTATAAAGAAGTCATTCAAATCTAGTGATAATAAGAGCTTAACATAGGTTACTCTTTTTTCCCTTTATCTGTGTTCCATGAAGATAAAAATCAGAATCAATCTTTACATTTGAATGCTATCCCAAAGAAGCGTAATGCTGAGTAGGATTAGGTTTGCACCTCACAAAATGTTCTTGAAGACACACCTTTTGACCAAATTGTCTAACTATGCTGGCGGAAAGTATGAATAACCTTGTTTATTCATTGTCCGAAACACATTCTCATGATAGAGGCCTTTATAATAAATCACAGTTAGCCATACAGTATTTAAAGTCTCCCTGTAAATAGAGTTATGGTAGTTTGTCTTGTCAATCTTAGAATCACTGTCTAGAAAATGACAGAGCCAGGGAGAAGTGATGGAGGTGCCAGCTGAGATGGCCTGCAGCACTCGTGGGTGTCTGCAGAAACCTCCTCAATAGACAATAGACATGCTTAGGGAAACAAATCCCCTTGTCATCGAGTAATATGTGGGAATTAGGGAATGAAACCCTTTTGCAAATTAGTTGCACACAAAAAAGCCCCTGCAACCCTAAATAAGATAAAGAAATCACTTGCCAAAAGCCTGATTCACCCAGTTCTGGCTTAGAGAGGTGCTTGCCACCAGAGGCCTGAATTTGGGATAAAGAGAGTTCAGCTTTGCCTGGTAATGGACAGAATAGTTATGGTTTTACAGAGGGAAATCTGACGAGCAATGGTGCAGGAAGATCCCCATGCTCCCTGATGCTCCTGTCCTGGTGGCAGAGGCTAAGTGGGTGGCCATGAGCGTTAAAAACCTTTGATGATTTTAATTTAATAAAAGGGGTTGCAGGAACCCTGCGGTCTCTGTGTACCTTTAGGTATCTCACTCAGAATTGTTTTGGCTTCTGTGGCCCAAAGGAGCCACTGCTTTTGAAACTATCTGCTTGTTTTCTACTGTTGTTGGACCCTTGCTCTGAAGATGTCCCACAGTAGATGAACCACAGCTGATCAGACACCACAGAAATTTTGGGGCCCCTTGGCAAGGTTAACTGATATTGTTGTGAGCTATTGAAATCGCAGTGAGTTTATTTCATTGAAGTTTATTTCACCATTCTGTGGAAAACGCATTGATATAATTTCTTCATGTTTTTGGGGAATGATGATCTGTATAGATTTACTACCCTAACAGTTAGAAGAAGAGCAAAAAGAAAGAAAGCACAAGCATTGCCTACACCTAGGAAGATTTCCTATGGTCCTTTAAAAGCAGGTCACCTCTTGTAGTATTAACTCATTTCAGATAGTAATCCCCTTTAAAACAACAACTGGTATTTCTCCTCGGTGGCTGTGAAAGGCAGTACATGGCAATAAACCCCACTCTCTGCCTCGCTATGTAGTCCAGAACCCCCTGGAATCAGTCCCCTGGGAGAGCCCTCCATGAAGACCCTGACGCCCAGTGGGGCAGTCCTGATGACTTGTCCGAAAGCACTGAGTAAAAGAGGATCGTGGACAGCAGTAAATCCCGTCTCCTCTTACAGGAGACAACCCTGGTCTTCCCCGTGGCTGCTACATGGGCACTGTTCCACGGGCCAGGGGTAGCAGGTAGGTCCCAAGCTAGTCATCAGGCTGCAAGGATCTATTTCCACGAAAAGAATAGGTGTTTGCTCAGTATTTCTTGATTTTGACAGGCCTTTATAAAAAGCAGCCCAGTCCTGTCTAATAAGTCTCAAAATTACTGTCCCGCATGAGGCTGTCACCCCACTGCTGGAGCTCCTTCCCCCATCAGGTTACAACCCATCAGCCCCAAGACCCTGCCATGGCAGAAAGGGACATCCCTGGTGCACCAGCCTGGCAGCAATAGTATTTCCCAGCTGTTCTTTCCCTTATTTCAGAACGGCACTGCTGGTGTGTCCCTTCAGAACACAGACTTGTATTCCCCTCCCACCATGGTCCCAAGTCTGTCTTCCTCCTTTAGAGTGTGACTTCTTTTCCCGTGGACACAGGAGAAGTCCTTTCTTTTTGAGATAATAGGATTGAAATTGCCTCTGTACTAATGACTAAAACAGAGCAGCGCTTTGTCTGCTCCGGGGACTCTCCTGCTTTGTTCCAGCTGAAGCTCATACAGTCCTTAGGATGACTGGGACCTGGCAAGGCCACAGGTTCTGTACCTGCAGGGATTTTCTCTATAAACGTAGTGAAGGAACAAAGCGTGTTAAATCTGCTGGCCTGTAACTCTGAGTGCCTGGTGCTGCTCCCCTTGTGATTTCATGGCTCTGTAAAGCCTTCAGTTATCCTGCAGATAGCTGCAGTTTAGTTCCACTTCATCCCTGCTATGAATCATCCTAACGAAGATGGAAAACAAAAGCTACGGGAGGAAAGGAGGCAAAGGCAAGTGTGCTTCTCCTCAAAAAGAAGTTCAAGATGTATCTTAAATTAATGGAGGAGTTCAGACAAGGATTTGGTATCTTACCTGATCACTCAGCCTCCAGTGATACCAATTATGTGCCTCGATGTAAGACCACTTTCTACTGGGAGAGCAATTTTATCAGTGTGGTCACTAAAACCCCTTACATAAAATAATAACTGCTTTTGTATTTCTCGTGCACTTATATCTCTGCAGAAGTCTTCACTCTACAGAAAAAAAATTGTAGCGTGCAAAATTGTATCTTCATCTTCACCTGGTGACTGAAGTTTTTAGGTTTGGCTCCTCACTTGCTATTTATTTCCACATCCTCCTGGAGGGGCTGTTTTATCTGTAAAGAGAAAAGTATTCAACATGTTTCAAATAACCTCCATCAAAATAGAAGCTGAGTGGGAAATGTTCCCACAAATGTTCCTTGGAATTCATAAAAGTTGGACATCAAAAATTTTGAAACTATTTAAGGTTTTATTTTCTGCAGCTAGAACAACACAAGATAAATCAGAGAAATGACATAATGTCTTCCGAGTGTCTGGATCCAAAGCTTTTGCAGTTTTGTGTGCATCTGTATACCAGAGACCGTATCTATTTCCCTTTCATTCATATGCAGATTTCTCTTGCAATGTGCTGGGAAACTAGCACATCTGATATTTAGCTGGTAAACATTTACAGAATGAAGCATTATAGTTCCCAAAATAATTTAAATATTGCCCTAGCTTCAAATTACATTGAATGATGATCATCTGTGGGCCCAATAGGGTGCAATTAGCATCCTCCAATGTCAGCAGTGCTGCAGGGAAGGGTGCAAGGAGGCTAGGGAGGACACCTAGCCCCACAGGAGGGAAAGAGGAGATTTGCCGTTAGCTTCCATCTGAAAGCCTCCTTCGTCTCTGTCGGGCTTGGAGAAGGTCCCAAAGCCTGTTGCTGATGTGCCTCCTAATGACCTCTAATTGCTGCCGTAGATCCTGGTCATCAACCAAAACAGGTGGGAATGGATGCTGCTCAGCCTCTCCCCCAGTGACACTGACCAATCAGGGATTTTTCAAGTGACTTAAAAGCCAATTTGATTAAAGGGTATTGTTTATTTTCTTCCCTGGGTGTGCTGGAGTACTAGGATTACCAAGTACAAGATAAATCAGAGAAGTGACGTAATGTCTGATGAGGTGGGGTAGTGGGTAGATTTGCCACTCAGGACAGGGTTGTTTGACAAGCTGAACATGACAAAATAGGTAAGAAACAAAGAATTTGTCAGTGGAAGTGACAATAATATCTCTGTTTACCACAAGCCAAGGGAGCTAGTTTTATTCAGGGAGCAATTTACCCATCTCATAATATTTATGCATCCAGCAGCTATGCTGCATGGATGTGAGGGTCTTCTACTATTACCTTTAAATAGCAATGGCTGGCTGTTGTCTGTCGTAAGGTACCTTTGCTCCTCCTTTTGTTTTAGTCATTGATTTGCTGGAACATAGTTTAGTTATGTTCAGATATTCATAACTTTTCCCCTGCTGAAGTGTTACTATGAAATGTATATGGTACTTTCCTGTGGTTGGAGCTATTGATGGAGACTTCGGGGAAAAAAGAAGCTCTGAATAATTTAAATCAGGGTTATGAAATTCCCCAGACTAAGGAAACCCAGTTAGAAATTCAGAAACCTTTTTTAAGGAAGCGTTTTATGAGGTGGCAGAATATTGATGAATATGGCTGATGGTAAGCCATTCTCCCAAGCAGTGGCAAAGGCAGATGGTGTTTGGATCAGGATCGAAATAGGGAGCCTCGGGGCTGTGTGGATGGTTCTGTTTCAGCTATAAATCTCTCAGTGCTTGTCTTCATGCTATCACTCTTATAATTCACATGAACTGCTAAAGTGTCAGCACATTTCTTCCTGTTAATAAGAAGTCTAAAATGGGGTTTATTTTTCATTTCTGAGAGTGGTAGATTTCAGATCAGGCTAAAAAAACAGGTCATGACACTTTTCTCAGAGGAGGATGCCAGACATTGTAATTTTGTATTACCAAGATATATAAAGGAAGAGAGCGAACTAATTACAAGGAAAATAAATGTGCAAAACCCAATTCTATTCCATAAAATCATCTTTAGTTTCCGTAAGAGATCATGATTCAGGTAGACATTTAACCATCTGCCCAAAATCTAAGGTCGGAAATATTCCACTGTCACATATTCTCTTGCTTTAAGCTAAGCATGTCCTTAAAAACCTAAGTGCCTTGCTTTGAAAAATGGAGATAAAATTTACATGGCTGACTGCATTAAAAAAAAAAAAAAAGTCAGTTTGAAAATGTATGACCAAAGTCAAATAGCTCAGGCTGAAGACCCAGCGACCCTCAAGAGAAAATGTGCCTGTTGAAAACTTTTCTCCCGGTGGTATTGAGGAGTGGAAGCTCTGATGGAGTCTGGTGGACAGTCAGCTCGCAGCAGCTGTGGCAGCAGCAGGGGACAAGGGAGACGTGGCATCTCCCCAGCACACACCTTTGTGTTTGCTCTGTAGTTACCATTGCCACAGATGAGAATTAATATGGGAAGTTGCGAGGGGTATGCAACTAATAATTTGACTGCAGAGGAAAGGAAAAAAAAAAGGAACAATAAGAGTTCTTTGCTCATGGCAATTTTGTTGACCACATTAAATTACATCCATTGTATGATTTGAAAGAACTCCTTCTTTTATCTTGACAGCCATCAGGATTGAAACAGTAATAAAACTCTGTTGACAAGTGCTATAAAGGTGACTTTGTTTTCAGAGCCCCTCTCAAATTTCTGCTTGATCAGAGAGCAAATAAACCCAATGAAGTTCTCACTGGACAGTTTTAGGAAGAGGAGGACTGTTGTAAATGCTCATTCTAGTTTTGGCTAACTCTGGTGGAAGACAAAAGAGGTGCTTTGATAGCAGATTATGTGTATATGCGAAGGCTGCAAAAGCCAGAAGTTGAGGCGGGGAAGGTGATGTACTGATGACAGCTTGATACAGATGACTCAGAGACTCAGTCTGTTTAACCAGTGCTGCTGAAAGCCTCTGTTATTTATGCTTCTGTGGACAAACTTCTTACCAGGGCAAGACACCGGTCTGTGGCAGGGGCCTGCCCTGCTGACTCTTCTGCTCCAGGTCTTTAAGGGCTGTCCGAGGCTCACAGTGGGAGATGCAAGAACAACCAACTTGCAGTAAAGAGAAATGGCACTGTCTGATCTCTTCCTAGCACTGATGACAAAAGGCATTGCAATATCACTAAAAAATGCAGTCTTCATGGATATTTTGGGGTAAGTGCTATCAGGATCCCATGGGACTGTGTATGGGGGTCCTTTTTTCCTCCCACCTCACTGATCTCAGCTGACCTGCTGTCCCTGTGGAGGGAAGGGGCAAGGAGCTTACCCCCAAAGCCTGGGGGGGCTCACGCCACTGCAGCAGCCTGTGGCACAGCAAAACCATGGGTAAAACCCAGCAGGGATTTCTCCCCAACCTGCCATCCTGTCACTGATGCTCAGGAGGAGCCTAGGGAGAGGTGCTGCTGGTTTGACCTTCCCCACCACCGGAGCAGAGAAGCTTGCAGGGGCAGGAATACAGGAAACCAAAGCAGGCAGTGTGGCACACATGTTGCAAATATTGGAAATGACATCTGAAAATTTTGGAATTGCTGAGGATGGTGTATGTTTAAAATCACAATATTACCATACCGATAAAATACTAATTGCTGTCTGTCATGGAGGTGGATAAAGAGAGCAGAATGGGGAATCGCCACATCCTGACACTGTCTATGTAAACACTTTCTGTATACTTAAACGGAGTCACTGGATAGTTTATCACATTTTTTGACTCGGTGCAAGACATTTTATAATGAGACTACCAGTTGCCCCTACAAGAGCAAAGCCTCCTATCTGGCAGCACGTAATTAATACATAAAAAACAAATTCAGGTTCTTGCTTCGGCAGTTTATAAGTATTCCAGACATTTCAATGTCATATACTTTATGACAGCTTTGAGCTTAAGGAATAATAATAATAATAATAATAAAAATCTATATTCAGGAATATAATTCTAAGCATTTAGAAATTATCAGCTCTGAGGGTGAGATTTTCTGCTGCCTTGCACCTTGTGCAGTGTCTGTGGAAAGTTAAGTCTCGCTCTCTGCCCGTGTGGTGCAGTGTTTGCTACCGGCGGGGGGGAAACGCCAACCCCCAAAACAGGGCCTGATTCCATTTTCAAATGAAGCAGCGTAAGTGCAAAGCATCTTCTACAAAACTGATAGAGACAGGTCAGGGGAAGACCAGAAGGACCCACTCCTGCGGCTTTACGTGACACAAAGGGATGCCTGCCGTCAGGCTCCGGGAGCGGCTCATCAGTATTCTGCTCCTGGCAATGATCTAAACACCAGCAGATTTCCTAGTTCAGTGGCTTCACGATCCGCTGCTGGAAAGCTCCCAGGAGAAGCCCTGGCATGACCTTGTGCAATCTCTTTTTGCCAGGAAAATGGTCTGTCAGTTGTCTGTTCTTACAGCACATCAGTGACAGGCCAGGGATCAAGGACTGCGCACATGGGGGCCTGTTGTGAGTCAGCAGATAAGGATGGCTTAAATTTAACTTTTATTTATGCCTTAAACATTGAATGAGCTTTTTTTTCCCTCCTTATATTCTTGGAGCAGTAATTTGGTGGAGGGTTTGGAGCGGGTGTGGAGTCCGGTCTCTTCCCTGCCCTTGGCTCTGCACTAGGCAGCCAGCCTCTTGCCCTTGCAAACCTTAGCTTTTGGTGGCATGTTTTGGTGCTGATTGGATTTTTTTTTTTTTTCCCCTTCTAAGTTTATTCTTAATACTGCTTTTAGATATCAACCGACCGCATCTGAACCGTGTGCCTGGATATAAGAGTGCTCCTTTCCCTGATGAAGGCCAACCCTCTCCAGGGGCAATGCCAGTGCCTATTTAACCTCTCTCCTCCTGCTAAAATACACCTAGGCAAGCTATGAGCAAATGTAAATCCTGTATTTCCATGCATGTGTAGCTAGAAGTACTGGTGAAGAGGGTCTATTTTCATAATTTTTCCTGAAATGGTCCCTATCCTTGGCACTGTAAGGCGCGTGGGGAGAGGAGAGTCCATGCTGCATATTATTCAATCTTCATTGGACTGTAGCTCATATCCACATAATTCTCTGATTTTCTTCAAGATTTTTTTTCTTTTTTTCCCCAAGCACTTTGAAGTCATATATCCATTTTATAGACAAGAAAACTGCAGCCTAGGAAACTGCTCATGGGTGAAGATAAGAAAGAAGACCCTACGGTCTGCTGCCCATTTCCTCTGTATTTGCATGTGAAAGGGAAACACCTAAACAAACGAGCCCAGTGCAAAGAGTGTGTTAATAGCTGGGGCTTGTTACTAGACCTGATCCTCCAAACTGAACCAAACCCAAGCTTGTGGTAAATCAGTATTAAACTCAAGCACATGCTCTGTTATACTAATTGGGATTGGTTGAAATGATCAGGAATTTTCAGATGCAATGCTTTAGGAAATGAGTGCATTGAACTCATGATATGTGATTCCCTGTGCAAATGTTTTGAGATAAGAGCTAGCTCTTACCCTCATAAACGCTCTGAGTTATGTATTTATTTCTTAACCACAAACCACCAGTGAAACAAGGCAAGATTTTGCTGCTTTATTTGTGGGTAGATAATGAGTACATAGATACATTTGTAGTCCTCTGGATGTATATAAAGATTCATTAACTATCTTGAAGTTCACCCATTTAATGCCATATCGTCCAGGAATAAACTTCTGTTAAATAAGTTTCAAGATTTTAAGCCTTTCTACTTGTGGAATTTTTTTTAAAGGGCATAAAATAGATAGCTATCTAGCATCGCTCTGGAGAATTGACCTTCCTACTGAGAGAGAAATCTTTTAGTAGGAAATGTTTGGGCACATTTTTCCTGCCCTTCAAGTTGATTTTGCTGAGCACATCCACTCAGTTTCAAAGCAACAACAGATTGTTGCTATTAACCTTATGATGAAACTTGATATTAACATATGTATAAGTAGTATATAAATGATTAACAGATGTTGTAAGTCCGTAGCTGCTATGCAGCCTGGAGTATATGCATTTTCTGGGTGGGTAGGTGCTTTTGAATGGTAGGTATCTTGAAGTGCCAGCAGCTCTTCAGTCACCTTTCATGACCTTGACTCTCCAGGCTATTAGTCATTTAACACCACTTGATTCTATGCTGAGTCTTTCTATACTGTGTAGTATAGATAGCACAGTGGGAACAACGCTTGTCTGTCTGTACTGGTTTTGATGGAGAAAAAAGGAATGGGAGCCACAAAGGTGCCGGTTGTAGAGTCACCTTCTGCTCCTCTAATGGACTCATTTTTGCACCGTTCCTTGCTCCATGTCCAGGATACCTCTCACAGCACCAGGGACCTGCTTTGTCTCTCCGGCCTGCTATAACAGACCAAACACTGCATCATGCTGATTTGTTACCAGCACCCATTCCTGCTGCTGGGAACTTTGCACAGATGAGAACACTTAACAGCAGGGAGAGTGGAAGGAGATAGAGGGAAGGCGTAAAACAAAAAGACCATTTTGATTTTGATGTACAAGATAATGACCCCTTCTGAGAGTCCAACAGGTCTGGAGCACTGCTTCAAGGGGAGAGGTTTAAAGCAGTGTGGTGATATTAAGGAATTTTTAGTTGAGACAAAAAAGCCCTGTTGCTTGGTGCTCTGTATAGGTGAAAATTGCAAGTCTGCCTGGAGTTAGAGGAATAAATGAGTTAAAGTTAGTTTATTTCCTTCTTTTGTGTTTGTGCGGACTCTTCCCCAGCACTAGTTTCTCATTGTTTTGGACCTGTGTTTGTACCATGGTAATTTCTGGAAAATGAATTTTTTCTGCGGGAAGTGAGGTTCCTTGTTCCCGTACTATTTCCCCACTGAGGCAGCAATACCTCTTCCCATGGAAAGCGCTTGAGGAGCACAAACTGTGTACAAGGCAGTTAGCATACAGAGATAAGTCCACAAGACACTGACTTTCTTGAGCTCTGGTGTGACTTCTCCCCTTGCGCTGCCTCATTTCCCCATCCACAAAATGGAAACGCAGTACTTTTGTATTCTGCCTGTGCTCAGTGGTGATGGATGTCCTCCAAAGCCTTGGGACTGGGTCTCCTGGCTTGGGGATGCAGCTGGGTGGTGATGGGTGCTGCTCACCCTTGTACGCACTCCTGTGCTTCTCTCCAGGGGGTTGTTTTACCCTGAGCTTCGTGGGGACAGCTTGAATAGCTGTAGAAATGCTGGGTTTAAACAGATTATTATCTAATGTTCTTTTCTCTATGTTTAGGATGGAATTGCTGCCCTGGATAGTCATGGGCACCCCGATCATGATATTTATTTTGAAACTATCCTCAGTGTTTTTTTTGTGAATTTTACAACTCAACGTATATTGCCTGGCCCAGAAGAACTGGATTTATCAAGGCCTTTGCTTCATCATCCAGTACATGCTAGTTTGTTGGTTTGTACCTGCTTGCAATTTATCAAAGTCTCTTTTAAATGAAGGGGAAAGTGTGAAATGCAAAAGCTGTTTAGCACCTTTGGGATAAAGGGGTGTGTGTCAGAAACCTAACTATAATGTATGCTTCCCATTGCTCAGTGCGATTCTCAGTGCAAACCAACAGCATGAGGGCAATTTTCTAGAATGAGTTGAAAATGTGTGAAGTTGCTCAGTATTTTTTTCAGTCAGAGCAGCAAGTGCAATGGCTGGACATGAATCAGGTATGAGGACTAAGAGGGTTGATGCCCCATGTTCTTGTATTTCCACAAATCCAGGTCAGCAATGTTTATGCTTGCCCATCCTTAGGTCTGTGGTTCCACTGGGGAGCTTCCTGCAGGAGGTGGATGGGCCAGCACGGTAGCTGGGAGCATGGCCTGAAGATCGCTGCTGGGCTACAGAATGCTGTGCTATTTATAGTAAGAAGAAAGGGTGGAAATTCATCAGTCTTCCATAATCTGAAATCTTGTAAGACCAGAAATGCACTTCTGAAGTTCACAGAATCACAGAATTGCAGGTTGGAAGGGACCTCAGGGATCATCTGGTCCAACCTTTCTTGGTAGAAGCACGGTCTAGACAAGATGGCCCATCACTCTGTCCAGCTGAATATTTAAAAATGTCCCATGTTGGGTTCCCACCCCTTCCCTGGGGACATTATTCCAGTGGCTTGGTTCTTGCAAAACATTTTCCTCTTGTGTCCAATCAGAATCTCCCCAGGAGTAACTTGTACCCATTAACCCTCTTCTTTTTCATATGACTCCTTGCAAAAAGGGAGTCTCCATCTTCTCTGTAGCCACCCTTTAAATACTGAAACATGATTATAATGTGTCCCCTAAGCCTTCTCCTCTCAAGGCTGAACAAACCTGATTCTCTTAGCTTTTCCTCATACGTCAGACTTCCCAGTCCCTTGATCATCTCTGTGATGAAATTCTGAAATTCTACTTATTAGTGTGCTAAACATTTAATTTTGTTTATACTTGTTTGTTCTGCATATATGTGCTGTACATTGAAAAATAATGGAAGCTATCAAGTCCAACATGAGAAATGAATAAATTCAGCATTAAGATTGATTGAGCAATTATAGTTTGGTTTCCTTATTTGTATATATTAGGTTTCAATTATGTAATTAAAGATTACATTGTGTGTGTTGTACCCTGGCTTACTCAGTTCTCAGAAGGAACAGAAGCCCATAAGTGACTGTGAATTTGCTAGAATTTGTGGCATATGTACTCAAACACATGACACCACACCGCAGCGACTGAAGAATCCCGACAGTATGTGAACTCCCTCTCAAGTGATACTCGCTGTATACACTGACTACTTTTGTTTGACATTGACTATTATTTTTCATGATGAACTGATAAGCGTCAAAATGAGTTAATTCATTTTAAGTATCAGGTAGGGATTTCATTTTTCAGAGAACTTTGCTTTGTGTAGCTCACAGCCCAAAATGCAGCCACAGGTTGTGTGAGCAGGGACATCTACCCTTTTATCTGAGAAGAATTGCAAAAGCCATGCATAGCTTTGGCATTGGGATGACTACAGCATTTTAGTTCAAACATACCTCTTCCCCACGGCAAAAGTGTTTTGGAGAAACGTCTGTTGTAGAAAGTTTCTATTCCTAATGCTAAAGCCTGGCAAGATTGCAAGCAATTTTCTAAAGAGAAGTGCTGGGTAACCTCCACCTTGTGTCACGCTGCTGGCCCCAGCTGTAATAAGGAATATAGCTGATACTATTGCAGCTGATACTGACAGGGTAAGGAAGCATATCCTCACAGTAATAATGACTAAGTCAATGGGCATTTCTGTCTTGATTATACCCATCCTATAAAGCTGTTATTCACACTGTTGTCGGTGACATTTTGCAAATATGTTGTATATATTAAGGATTTTAAGAATTCAGTCTTCTCATTAATAGAGATACCTCCTTGGGCAATGGAGTCTGTGATCCTGTTATTTCGGCCCTGTAAAACTCATACTGGAGACCACTCCGGTCCCCAGAAATCCTAGACCAATGTGCAATGAAGGGAAAGAGGAGCAAAGTATGAAGTGACTTGGAAATCGGTGCTGGGGCTGGTTTTCTTGTCTTCTTCACATCACCTCTTCACTAGACCAGACTACTTCTGCATGGTATCATGCTCTGCTTAACCTAATGGCCGGCAATAAATCCTTTCCAGCTTTAATTCAACATCTTAGCTGCCTGTTGGCACTAAATTACATTAAGAATGGCCACAAACAACATTCCCACCAAGGGATGTGGCAGTGATATCTGAAACAAAACAAAAAAAAAGTCAAGGGTGCCCAGACCAGAGATCACACAGGTGTGCAGCCTATAGCATGAAGATCACTCTCTTGAAAAGTGAAGCCTGAGTCTGATATTCATCGGTTGTCCTATCGGTTTGTCCTCAAGGCGGGGTGGCCAGAAAATCAACTTTAGAAATTACAGTGAAGGAAAGATTGAAGAAAATCAGGGAAGGAGCAGGGCAGGAGCAAAGGGCAGGGAGAGAGAAAGGAAAGCTAGAAGGAAGTAACATTATGTAAAAGTCTGTAATAAAATGAACACAAATAATCTATTTTCCGTGGATGCTAGAGAACAGTGAGGATTCATGAGCTTAATTTATGGGGAAATTGAAGAGGGTGGAGTGGAGGGCTAGCAGCTATGCAATCCCTCCTTGGAAGCCTTCAGGACAAGGGTGGGTAAAGCAGCAGCTGTCCCTGGCTGCTGCCAGTGCTGGTCCTGCCAGGGCAGCTCCCCTGCAGCCCACCCTCTCATCACCCCGCCAGTTTCCCAGTGGGATCTCAGGGACAACTTGATGGGGGTGTGTAATAAAACAGGAAACAAACTGCCTGGGGATGCTGCTAAACATCCTTTGCAGAGGGTTTGCAAAAGTGGGATTGTGCTGACATCTGCTAGTGAAAACCACCATGTAGCTGGTCGTGCCGCTGAGGCTGGCTGGTGCTTGGCAAGCTGCTGAGGCCCCTTGCGGTGCTGGGTTTCTGATTCCTTGATTGCACATGAGGAGGCTTGGTGACATTTTAATAATTTTTTTTTGTTCTGCACTGGATATTGCTTCCACATTAAGCTATTTGTAATATTTTTAATATTTGCACCACTTTAAATGTGAGTCGTATTGTCTTTTACATCTCTGTAGTGCTGAAAACCCGTGATAGGCAATTCTGTATATGTTAATGCGTAAGAGCTGGAATGAAATTGTTACTCAGAGTCCCATATAAAATCAGGAAATTCAATGAATACAGTGAATGCTGCACTCAATAAATCCAGTAAGCTCTGCTGTGCTATTCCTACCCATAAATGCTATACTGAATATGTACTTGGAGCTCTCTTGAACTGTACGTCACTGATAGCCATGCTGCATGGACCTTTTATCTGGTGCATCCCCTTGCAGGCATACCTTTCTGCTTCTGCACAAACTGGACCTAAATCCTGTCTCCTTCTGCAACACATTGGAAAATTATATTTTTTCTGTATTCCTTACAAGAATGAGTAACAATGCCTGATCAGTAATTACTTCACCGCCTTGTGTTACTTTGCTGGGTTTTAATGTTAAACAAGTCTATGCTTCCAGCTTCCCAGATTTGCGTACTGATGATCTATAGCTGCATGGCAGTGGCTTTCAGGAAGGATGGCAGAGGAGGTTTTGGAGACTGGAGGGAGGTGAACTCTGTAGTGAAAGTTCATAAACCGCCACATTTCACACCTGGAGAACACATGGAGCGCCCCAAGATTTTGTCATAAACCGTGCACATGGCTTCTCTCCCCTGCTCTCTTACAATATATAATACAAAAAGTATAAAAGTGCCATGTTCAGTAGTTCTCTGACAATCCCCTGGGTACTTTTTACCCCCTTCTCTCACATGTTAACACAACTGACAAAACCTATGTGCTTGTAATGGGAGAAAGCTAGCTGATAGCACCATCTGAAAGCTTTTATAATCCTGAAACACTACCCAGGTAATCAATTCTCTGGGCTGAAGGGAAAGTTTGTTGCCTGTACTAGGGCTGGTTGGTGGAAAAGTAAGTGTTGTTTTGGGGATTTTTTTTGAGGAAGGGGGTTTTAATTTCTTTATATGTATAGTATGGGGAGTAGAGTCCATGTCTAATGTACAACTCTTACTTGAAAGAGATGGCTGGAAGGATGTGGTGGCTAGTTTAGGAAGGGCAAATCTCTTTTAGAAGTCAAGAACCTGGATCTACACACCCAAGGTTCTTATGGAGAAACTGAGGCAGGTCACCCAGCAAAAAGTGTGGCAGGGATTTATCAAGAATAATATTAAGAGAGTCGTTAATAAGAAGGTGGTTTCATGTAAGTCTAGGTGCTTTATTGCTGGAAGTGAGACTCCTACCTCTGTGATCATGGTGCTTGGTGGCTTTCTGGTGGCTTTCCTGTGGTATGAATGAGAGCAGCAAAATGCATATGTGAATCTAGACTGTATGAATTAATTTAAATCTGAATACTGGTTTTAGGTTAAGCTGTCACTGACAACAATTTTCCCATCTTTGTGGTGAAGATCTATGTGTACCCAGAAGCTATAATAGTACTAAGCTGTAGTCCCAGGGACATTCCTGCTGTTTACGGGAGGAAGGCTTCACATTTGTGCTTACAACACCAGGATGTTTGATGAGTTTGATGTTTGATTTATTTTGCTACTGCAAAATAAATGGTCAAGGTGTCACTATGGAGTTTCTTACCCTGGATGCCTGATAGTGTTAGAGTAGAAGGTGTATGTGGCTTTAGCTTGGCTTTTCTGTTTTACTTACAGTTACCTGTCTGATCTTACATGAAATATACCTAAAATACACAGTTCATGATTAAAAAAAAAAGAAAAAAAGAAAGAAAAAAAAGGAAATGCATTTGAATACGCATGGAATAAATTCAGTTAGGAAAGAGGCACAGTTCTTTGCTACTGAGAGTATTAAAGCTCTTAAAGGTGAAGACAGAAGAGTTAAGGCCCTTCTATATGAGAAGATGTCTACCTTGTTAGCAAGCTACACTAGTTCTACAAAAAATTAAGTCCAGGACAGGAGAGTGGAAGAAAAGTCTTCTTCTGAGGGTGTTTTTACCTACTGTTTTTCTTAGTAGTCATGGGTAAATTCCTGGGGTAAATTGGGGTAAAATCCCCAAATTTCTAATGGTAAAGGCTCCTCATATGGGAGGAGCAGTTTTAAATACCTGAATTCACAGAGTGGTCCCTTCCTTTCTGTCCATGTCTGCACGTCTGTGTAGCCACAGGGTTGTCTCCCCATTTATTTTAATGGGGCAGCAGCAGGAGAGACTTCCACCCCTCTATTATCCGTATGGCTTTTCTGATGTATTGTGACAAAGCTGTAGCTTCTATGGCTTGCTGTAGGCATCCTCTCCAATGATGAGGGTTTAGCTAACTGAATTGCCATCATGTAGTTTCAAAAAGGAGCAAAGCTTTTCAATAAGCATTATGTTCAGAGTTGAATCACTTGCACCATATGGGTAGGTATTTATCATTCGGATAATGATATTGCTTAGTAGAAGCAATACTCTGATGCATGTATTGTGGATATTCTTGGACCAGCACATGCTGCACTGGTGTTGTGGTTCTGTCTTCTGGAGCACAGGAGATGAGTGTGCCCATTTCCAAGAGTTCTGGTGTGAGCATAGTCTTGTATATTTTGAGGGAAAAAGGAAAAAAAAAATCCAGTGTACATCTATAGTCACAGATCAGCCAAGTACTTCAGTGAAAACCCATCAGTATTATTTTCTGTGGAGAAGAGCATTTCCACAACTGGAGACAGACTATATCTCACACTCCAAACAAAGCTTGCAAAAGAAAAATCTGTTCGATATTCAGTCAGCTAAAATGAGCCATAGTATTTATCCCCAGAGCTCTGTCTCCCCTAAATATCAGATCTCTGTAAGTATCAAAGGTGCTTCCAACCAAAGTATTGTGCCTTTGTCATCAATAAAAGACAGGCACCCACGGATAACTCTTCCAAAATGGTTTTATAGCTAGTTAATCAATATATCACAATGGACATGTTGCCTTTTATTTTCTGTTTATACACCACCCAGGATCCTTCTATATAGTGTTGATAGCAGCACAAGGATACAAGAGATTAGAGATCAATATGAAACACTTCTTCAGGTATATTGATTGCCAGCTGCTAAGAAAGGAGTGACGATAAATTTTTGTATATTACTGTTCTGTCTGTGAACCTGTTAAAAGGAAAGAAATGCCCTGTTTTTCTTTTCTATTTCTCCCTTCTGAGAAGATGAAAAAAAAGGTGGCAAGAGCTTGGGGATTTTGGGTCGTCTTTCAATTTTTTAGAGTGGGAGAATCTAATATATTTCTTATTTGACTTTTTATGCTCTTCTTCTGTCTTGGGAGGAGAGAAAACTAGGATGACAACTAAAACGGAAAGAATGCCAAAAGAGGGAAGAAAAAAACCCCAAACCTGAAGAGATTACTTCTGATAATTCTTTTATTAATCTAATCAATATTTGTTTTAGTATTGAATTATTGAAAAAATGAATTGAATTACTTTTCATTGTTATGGAAAGTGGGTTCTGTGTACTACAGACTTCCGTTGCTCCAGGATCTAACCTTATTTCTGCAAACACTTGAGACTTTATTTGGTGCAATATTTCCCACTCAAAATGCAGAGGCTCTTGGAGCACAGGCTCACTGGATGTGCTCAGCATATTGCAGAATTAGGCGAGCAGGAAGGCCACCCGCTCAAGGACACTCGTCTCCAGTTTGTCTCCTGAATTACTCTGCAGAAGCTTGAATTGTTTTCATCAGCAAGTGCCTCTTGCGTTTCAGAGAAGCTCTGTGGTAAATGAAGGACGTGAATGAATGAAGTGGGATATTCTGAGCTTGGTATCTTTAATGAAACTTAGTTATTAGAGTTAATTTCAGGGGGTGTGGGGGTGTGGGGTTGACACTGAAACATTGCATTGCTCTACACAAACACAGCATCCTGAAGTCTCAGTGCGGTTCCCTTCCGAGTCAGCCACCAGCCACTTCTCCTTGCTCTTGAGTGAGATGTTCATAGGGGAAAGCAGCAATCAGAGCAGTGTGTGAGTGTGGCATGAAGTCCTTAATGTCTGCTCTTTTTCAGGGAAGGGAAAGAAAACAAGTGAGCTTACTAAAGGACATGTATAAAACAATGCTTGTTCTTCAGATATGCCCCTTGCTTGTCAGCAAATTACCATACAATCTTTCGTGATTCAGAGCACGCCGTAGCATCTTTGTAAAACCAGCTACAGTTAATGTTACCTCCATTTTCTGCTGTTCCAGTGCATGTGTTGGAAAATGAAAATGATCTAATGATGCATATGTATACGGAGGTCATAATGTTGTTAACATTTTCTTAGCTCTTTTGTTAAACTGAGCTTTTTGTTTGTTTTTGTTTTAAATAACTGTTTGAAAGAAGAAAGAAAACCTTGATTTATCCTTTGAACTACCTCTACTGCCTGGGGTGGACAAGCAGGCTGGTCCATGCATCCCCAAATAAACAAGCTAAGTTTCAAAAACCAGTCACTCTTTGGAAAAGAGGCCATCTTTCTTGAATTTAAGTTTGGTCTTTGCCTATTAAAATGGAGTTCATATCTGGGGATTGTAGCTCAGCAGCAATACAAAAGCTAAATCAGGTTAGAGAGGAGATGAAGCCTGGAGAAGTGAGCAACTTGCCTAGCTAGGTTTTAGGAAGGAAAGACCTGAAGCTTTATGCCCTGGTTCATGTGCCCATAAAATATTGCCTGTCACCGAGAAGTTCCCAATGGAAATGTATATGGCTGTGTGGCCGTTCACTGAGTTACATCTGCTAAAGTTTTTGCCTCTATGGAGAAAATTATGCTCAGAAAAAATAGCTGTGTCTATGACAAGTTAGTGGGCTTCATGGCATCATCCCCTGGCAAGGGAAGATCTCTGACCTAGCATGTTTCTCTGACTGGAGTGAGCCACATTAATCACCTAAGGAAGCAGCAGTACATACAACACCTTTCAAGTGTGTTGGGGAAATGTCCTTAAAGTTCACTTACAGTCCCATGCTTCTGGCTAGGCCTGCTGCTGGCACTCAGCCGGCGCATCCCTGCATCCCTTGCCCTCACACCTTGGCCTTGTGTTGAACACCACCAACAGACTGGATGCTGTGGCCATGCTGCATGGCCTTGGACGAGGCTTCTGGGCAATGGAAGCCATCTGCACCCCAGTTTGGGGAGGGGGAGCTGCAGCCAAGTCTTGCCTGGCCATCCCATACAGAATGTAATTCATATTGCTCCTGTTGTTTGCTGATGATTAGTTAGGTACAAAAAAAAAATGAGCCTTGCTGAGCTGTGAATTCCTGCCAGGAGGGTGGCATGGGGCTAGAGGGCGTGAATGGAAAGGCATCAGTAAAAGAAAAATCACATCTGCTGGGGAAAAAGAGATTCCTACATTTCCATAGGTTGCAAGTAGATGTTGCCAGCAGTGTTTTCTGTGAGTCTCTAATAACAAACCTGCCTATCAAGTGTGTGGTCTTCTAATACCTGGTGAAATTGCCTCGTTTTGGTTTTTACATGTATACACTGAAAACAGTGAAGTGTTAGGAAGAATTTGGAAATCTGTGTGAATGAGAGACTGCTGATGAAGCTGAATGAATTACTTTCTTTGACTGAGTTGAACATTGGGATTAAAGGGAAAAAGCTAGAACCAGTCAGGGGTGAGGGAGTGCACTCCATCTGTCAAAGTCATCATCCTTGCAGAGGATAGTCTGCGATCAACCAAAACCTAAAAAGCCTTCCCCAAATCAGTTTTAACCTTCAAAACAGAGGTACTGGTGAATCTCTTTTGTGGCATTTGTGAGCATGTGTGTGTCTGTCGGTTATCACTTGGATAAAAACCCTTTCAGCATGTGCTCTGTGCAGCCTGCCTGGAGATCAGGTGTTTTTTCTTGTATTCACTTTTAAAATATGCATTACTATCTCCTCTTATAAATATCATGTACTGTAATATTACTTTGAGTGATGCTAGTGACTGTCTCCGAAGTGAGCAGTTATGTCTGTGCTGAGGGAGGCAGGGGGGATGAGGTCTCAGGGTACAGGGGGCTCAGCTGCCTTGGGGACCTCCCCTCTTCTGCAGATCCTGGAGACGTCTGATTGTGGAAGAAAGTTCATGGGGATAGGGCTTGGGAAAAATCATGGTGCTCTTTTAGGATCCTATGGAAATATCCTGAGAGGTTTCATGCCCCGGGGATATACACATCCTCTGCTGGGGTGTCAGATAAGCTCTGAATAATGCTCTGTGTTCATCTTAATTGCCTCACCCTTCTTCTTTTTTTTCTTTTTTTTTTTTTTTTCATAGTATAAATACAAAATAAAAAGGGTGTCTGCTTTTTCACACTGTAGGTGAGGTAGGATGAATCAGCACCAACTCCCAGGCTGTTTAGCTGGGGAAGTGAGCTCTGTGCCATATCCCAGGCACTTGGCAATCAGCCCTATCAGCATACCCTGACTCCGCGGGCAGGCATCCAATTCATCATAGTCTAATCACACCAGGACAAGGGGCTCGCTGCTCAAGTAACAGTGAGGCAATGCTGTGCTAGTGGTGTAAATTATGCAGTCCAATCTCGGGAAGGCTGCGGGAAAGTCAGTCTATCAAAATGCCATTACACGGCGCGTACAGCTTGCTGCTGCTGGTGGGCAGGCAAGCAGGTAGCTGCAGACTCTAATGACAAATGTAATGATAGACTCCTGAAGAATTACTGTTGATTACTCTTCTCATATTTGTTTCAACCTTTTTCCTCGTGGATACAGACAGGCACACAGCAACCTTGTTTTAAATCACCCTTCAGCTCTGTATGAAACAACTCAGCACCAGCTGGAAATAGTCAGGTGTGGCTTTATAGAGAAAAAGTATGTATATTAAAGAGCCAGATCACGTCTCAGGGGAAGGGGATGCACGTGGGGAGTTAGAAGTGTTTTGGGATGCCTGAAGGGCAGAGGCAGCAGCAATGCCTTTGGGCTCTTGGGGGGAAGGTGAGCTGGTGCTGTGTCCGTGCCTGTCCTGCCTACTGGGAAACTCCTGCTCTCCCGGGATCATAGCCTCAGTATGGGAGAGAGGCATCATGAAGGAGCCAAATAAGTGATTTAAGACCATTCTGCCAAAAAAAAACCCCAAAGAGCAAAAGTTGGAGCTCAGGCACAAAATGTATCTTCAAACTCATGAGTTTCCTGTTACTTTATGTCTCAAATTCTTCACTTCCCATATCATCTTTGCAGAAACAGAACTCTTTGTTGCACCATCTCTGCCTAGGACTTCCAATCCAAGGCAGGGGAAAAGGAGGGTGGGATCACTGGCTCAGGGGACTCTGGGCTACTTCACGTGGTTTTGAAAATTCTTAATGGAAAATCACATATATGCACATACATATGATAACGATGCCCATAGCATCATGTCCATGAGAGAAAAGGGTATTTGAGCCATTGCATTTTAAGCGACAACATGGCTATTAAAAATTAAAGCTTTGTTTAATCCTGTAGAATGACAAACATATTTTCCCTCATGGGAGAATCCTCCTCACACATCTGAACAACTCACGCATCTGAACAAAGTAACTCTCGTTTGCCTTGCACTCTGTGCAATGGACAGCTTTGGGTGGGACATGAACAGCAATCCACCTTAAGCCTTAACCTCCCCTATTTCCCTTCAAAAAAGGATAAGAAATCTATAGAACTTCATTAAGATGGTTTGATCCCAACGGGACTCTGCTCTATGGAGCAGCCCACTTGAAATTGCACCATCTCCCATCATAGCGTTCCCTTGAAGTTCCATCATTGCTGTTCCCAGTGTGAAGTGTTGCTCTTTGATGGCCCCTTTGTATTCCTCTATCTGATCACTTCAGCTACTAAGAATAAATAGTCTGTGTTATCAGGGAATAAAAGCAACTGCAGTATCCTAGGAGCTGTTTCTACCCAGAAAAGCATAAAGTTAGAAACTACCTTTTTCAAGACATTCATATCTTTGTTATGATCCATTTTGGACCACATATTCATGAATTTAAACACCAACTGCAAATCTGAAAACCATGTGTACCGGGTCAAAGGCATGCAGGGCTGAGAGTGTTTTCATGGGAATGTCTGACCCTGGGTGTGAGAGGGTAGAGTTGGACCAGAAGAGATGTTGAGGTGGGTGTGATCCTGTCTCAGTAAGATCCTACTGACTTGAAGCAAACTTTGGATGAAGTCCAGGAGCCTGTATTTCACCGAGTCCCCCCAGACCAATTGCTCAAGGTGACTAGTAACTAGACATAGAAGTATTTAGGCAAAGTTATGCTACTTTCCTGTTGGTATCTAATACTGATACATTGAGATTCTAATTAAGACACAATTAGGAACATAGATTTCAAAATAATATAATCATCAGTGCTGTCAGGGTTTTTTTAGTGGATTTTCTTTTTTGATTTTGGGGGGGGGGTGAGGAAGAGGATTTTGCTGTAATGTTGTTTTATGGATTTTTTTCCCCTTATTTTTGCTTTTTTCTAAATGATTTATGAACATCTCTGTCATTGTTTCATTCCTTCTGAGAAAGCTTTGTGTTTTGAAGAATCTGCGGCATGTCAGATTAAAGTGCAAATACCCACTTCAAGGTTCTAACAAGTTCTGTGCCACTAAGAGCCTTTGATTTTTGCATTTAATTATGTCTCATTGGATTATAATAATCCTATTCCTCCTTGTTTCTCAAACTCAGTTTTGCATACTTGTCTTGCACTTAATTAAAAGTGCCTCCTTTGCTGCTATGCTGGTAGTGAAATTAAGGCTGACACACAAGGGAACTTTGCATCTGGAGGAATCTTATTTTTAACCTCTAAGACTCAGCACCTACAGGGCTCCTGGTGGGTGAACTTTTATTCTAATATTGTGAAATCTGACAAAAAACCAGCCGCATCTGCATTGCCAAAAGGTTGGTTAAAGTTCCCTGGAGACCTGTCCCAGATGGTGCCCACCTTGCAAAGTGATTCAAAATCCACAGTGCTGTACATCATTCAAATGGGTTTTGATCTTTAGACTTGTAATTGCAGGTGCACCCCAGGGCTCAAAAAATAAGGGGGGATTGATATCGACCTGTGAGACCCAGAGGCTGTCAGGGTAGCAGGGTAGCAGAATGTGGAGCACCTGGTTACTGGTTCTGGGGAAGCTGGTGGTGATCTGGAAGTCTTTGCTGGTCACAGCCCTTGTTGTGGGGTGAGTGGCTGAGTCACAGCCAGACCATGGAACCATAGCCGCCTCCACAGGGCTGCCCGAGCACTTGAGTTTTCCTCTGGCAAATCCTTCTAAAATATAGAATATAGCCATCGTACTAATCTTAATCAAGTCTCATTTCCTCATTTTCTTTCTATAAATGTAAATCCCATCTATTTCATATTGCTTAGTATAATGGTATCTGCCAGTAGTCGTATACAATAATATGATCACAATCAAAACATCTTGAAAGTTGTCAACTCTCAACACAAGTCAAGAGGAATAGATGATATTCAGTTTGGGGCTGGGGTATTTTGTTGGGTTTTGGTTTTTTTTTTTTTTTGTGTGTGTTGTGTGGTTTGGGTGGTTTCTTGTTATTTTGATTTGATTTGGTTTGTTTTTTTTTCCCCAGGACTTGGTCTGCTTCAGACATGCCCCTCTCAAATGACAATGGTTGAAATCAAGGTACCTCAAGGGAAACCAACTTTTCAAAAGTTTAGCATGCCTGCAGCTGCTCACACACACACAAAAGGGCCATCTTGTTTTTTGGCTCCACGTTTTTGTCTTCCGGGAGCGAAAATAAATATATTTTGTCCCAGTTTCCATTCTTCCCTGTGTAAAGAAATACTCATCACAAGTCTAAAAAAAGTGAAAGGTTATTCTGGAAATCTGCTGTTAAACATTTGCAAGATACTCAGAGGTGCAAACAAAGAAAAAGTTGAATGCCATGCTAATTTCTAGTCAAATTTGGGGAAATTCTAATGTCTTCGAAGAGCTTTCCCTACCTCCCCTTTTTATTTTAATAGTAGCATTTTATGATTAGTGATGCGTTTGGTTTTGACCTTTTTTTTCACTGTGAAAGCAGCTTCCTTAACAGAGATGGAAGAAGCAGCCCCATTTGATCCTTTTCTGGCAGCCAGGTGCCTGGGACAGGAGGGTAGATCTGCTGGACTCTGCATAAAGCATAAAAATTGGTGTGGAGATAAGAAAATAAAATAATCTTTGGTCAATGTGGTGTCCAAACCAATGCTGCATTATGGAGAGGTCTGTGTGCTGGAGTGGGAGAAACAGAAAGCATTTGGTATTTCTGCTGAATGCAGGATGCCTCAGTGGACAAGAAATCTCAGGTTTGGAAACACTGGGCTAAATCAGTGTAATGTGCAGCTCTGTTACAGTCAAATAGAGTTAGAACAAGGAAAAATTTTGCCTCATGCCTATATTCATTGCTTTATGGAAAATATTGATTACGACCCACCCTACATAATGGCTGCATGGTACTATGAAATACATGGCATCAAATGCAGACAGAGCTGGTAAAGTTATCTGATTTGTGTGTCTCGTAAACGCACCGTTTACAGTGGTTTTGTCCAGCCAATATTCAATGTACATAAATGCATGGGAAAGACCCCAAAGATTTAAGAGAGAGATTTTTATTTAGCTATTTCACAAACTCATACTAACATATTTAGAATGCTGTCTTCAGAAAAATAATAGCTAATGCATCATAATAAGTAGCTCAGGTCAAGTACTTTAAAACTATTTTTGTCAGAGTTATATGCTAGATAGTGTTCTAGTACGTTAATTGTATGAATAAAATGTTCTTTCATTACCCACCAACACAAAATGTTGAGAGGAGATAAAGAAAATTACCTTTGGCATTATATATATCATTACATTTTGAGTTGGCAACTGCTTTGAGGCACAATACCTGACTTCGAGGTCTGTGTTCTTCATATCATCTAACTTATCTGGTAACTTTCAGCTGGGGCCGTTGAGAAAACTCTTTAAAATTTTGCAAGTACGTGCAGTTATTTTCAGTTCTAATCATCTTACTTCCGTTTTATTTCATTCATCTCGATTCAGCAGAGTGCATTTTCCTACATGGTCTATGACTCAAGACTCTTGAGTAACCTTGGCTCCTTGGGATCAGCCAAAGGATTTTAGGGTGTTAACGCTGCTTATTCCTGAAGTGGTGATTTGGGATTTTTGAGATTATAATGCAGCTTTTTCCTTTGATTCCTATATTTTCTTTGCTGTAGTGCTAGAAGTGCAGATCTGGATGTGGTCCTCCTCTGCCCCAGCTGTATCCATGGCCACATGGCTGGGTTTTGAGGCTCCTCCAAGTTTTCAGGAGGCTCCTCCAAAACATTTCCAGCCTGATCTGACTGCTGCGCTGCAGGGATCCGATTATTGTGCTGGCTGTCATCTTTGCTCTGGCAGCTAAGGGAAAGCGTTTAAACTCTACCACTGTAATAATAATACACTTTTATACCCCAAATAATTCCAGCTTCAGAGAAGCATTTTTGAATTCAGATTTGAATTCCCACAGATTTTGGTTATTTGGGGAAGCTGTGCTGAGTGATGGTGCGATTCATTGAGCTAATTACAGTGAGGCATACATAGCATAGGTTTCACACTGGAAGGAGTAGAGCTTGTTGGTGAAAACAACCGAAACAGCCCTCTTGCAAGCTGTCAGATGGGTCAGGACCTCCAGGGTTGTCCCTTGTCTGCAGCTCCACGTGTGATGCATGTGGTGGATCCCAGGAGCTCCCACATCAATGGAAATACCTGGTGAAGCTGCCCAGCTGATTTTGCTTCTGGCAGGCTGGCTCTTGTCTGAAACCAGCTCCCTTCTCCAACACTGCTGAAACATTTAATAATATGCAGTATTTAATCATGGCAGTTGCTCCTCTGATCTAGTCCCTGTAAAAGTACCTCTTAAGGAAGGACATCTAATTTGTCTGCCACTAAATTCCCTTTGTTGAGTACTTGTACTTCATGCTGCTAATTTTTTCCTTCTCTCACTTGCTAAAATAACACACAGCACTTGCCTCTTAAATTAGACACAAGATTAGCCTTCTAACAAAGTTCACAAAGCCTGTTTGCTGTGAGGATAGATTCAAATATGCTTTTTTTATTTGGGAAATGCCACATGTATCAGATCTGTCATCTGGCTTTAACATGGTAATTGTGGGGCTTGGTTTTCCTGAGATGGTTTCCTAGGACTCAAGACTGCACTGTAGACGAAATCCTCTCTCCAATAAGTGCTTTCTGTTTCAGGATGTGTTAGTCATTTCCTATTCATTATGGATTTCAAAAACTTCTTGCTGGTGTTATGGTCTCCTCTTCATTAACATCACCTCTCACTATGGTATTGATTAAAAGCAATGCAGCTAAGGAAGTGACTAGTCCAAACTGGAGCTCCTAGCTTTCCAACTCAGGTGTGAGACGATATTTTCTTGCAGTGCTCAGTCTCTGCAGCACTGGGAAAGATTTCTGTAACACAGACACATGAAACTGTAGCATTTTCCTTTGCCCTTTTATTACACAGAAGAAGGATGGGTATCTGTCCCAGAATTCAACTTGTCTTTTATTGGTAAAACAACAAAGCTGTGAAGGAATACATTATTAATATAATTAATCAACAGGTGGCAAATGAAAATGGCAGCCAAAATTAAATTGAATTATCTGTGGACAAACGAGACATTTTAAATTGGCTCTAAGCTTTATAATTGAAGGTGCAAGAGTGCAAAACTTATTATTGGAAGAAAACCAGAAAATGTATGTACTTAAGGTTGGGCATTTATGAAAGTAGTTTTATTGCACATTACCAAATTTTATAGTGTCTTCATTGTGTCAGTTTTAAGTGTTCAAAATTATTCTTGTTTAATGAGTAAAATAAAAATGGGTTTAATGTGCCAGTATTAAATAGGTCCATGGAAAAGACAAGTCTGCAAAGGATAGTTCTACTTCAGTACTCAGTATTTTGTCAAATGACGTCTTATGGAAGACTTGGAAATAGAGAGAAAAGAGTGGGGTTTTGGTAAACGCTTCATTCTCCTCAGAGTTTAATTTACAGACTTATGGAATGGTTTGGGTTGGAAGGGGCCTTAAAGATCATCTAGTTCCAACCCGCCCACCATGGGATACCTTCCACTAGCCCAGGTTGCTCAAAGCCCTAACCAAACCGACCTGGAACACTGCCAGGGAGGGGGCAGCTATGACCTCTCTGGATAACCTGTTTCAGTGCCTTACCATTCTCACAGTAAAGAATTTCTTCCTTTAATCTAATCTAAATCTACCCTTTCAGTTTAAAACTGTTACTTCTCACCCTATCCCTACACTCCCCGATGCAGAGTCCCTCCCCAGCTTTCCTGTAGCCCCTTTCAGTACTGGGAGGCGGCCTGTACTGGAAGGTCTCCCCGGAGCCTTCTCCTCTCCAGGCTGAACACCCCCAACTCTCCCAGCCTGTCCTCATAAGGGAGGTGCTCCAGCCCCCCCGATCATCTTTGTGGCCTCCTCTGGACCCGCTCGAGCAGGTCCATGTCCTCCTTCTGTTGGGGGCCCAGAGCTGGACACAGCACTGCAGGTGGGGTCTCATGAGATCAGAGTGAAGGGGGAGAATCCCCTCCCTCGACCTGCTGGCCACACTGCTCTGGATGCAGCCCAGGATGTGGTTGGTTTTGTGGGCTGTGAGTGCACATTGCTGGCTCACAGTCAGTTTTCCATCCACTGATACCCCCAAATCCTTCTCTGCAGGGCTGCTCTTAATCCACTTGTTGCCCAGCCTGTGTTTGTGCATGGGATGCCATGACCCATATGCAGAACCTTGCACTTGGCCTTGTTGCACTTCATGAGGTTTGCATAGGCCTGCCTCTCAAGCCTGTCAAGGTCTTCCCTTCCCTCCAGTGTGTCTCTGGATGTGGTTAATTCTCTGGGGTGGCCTTTCTGAAAGAGGAAAAAAATTAATTTCTCATTTACAAAGAAACAGTGTAATGACTGCCATGCAAATAGCATGGACAGGTCTGTATGCAGCTCTATCAGCAACTGACTGCAGCGAGAAGGGTGATAAATTTCACAGCATGTAGTTTTCTGACAATTTGTAAAAGCTCTAGTTTTCAGACAAGTCAGAGCAGTAAAGCCAGTGAGGTCTTTGTGTAAATTTTATAAACACAGCTGAAATTTCCAAGAGGACACACAAGCATCTTCCTTAATTATTTTCCTTTAAAAGAAGCTTTATTTTTTTTTTTTTCTGATTTACAAAATCATCTTCACATCATTTTTCTGATTTCTACTTCTATTCTAAGCTCATTTATTGACTCAACATGCAATAATCTGCTGGAGCAGAGGACCAGCTACAGCAGCTCTGTGCCAGCCCAGGGCATGAGCACATTCATTTCGGGGTTCAAAGAGTGTGAGTAGCTTTCTCTTACTAGTTGCAGCAGGAGAGTAGGTTCAAATTTTTCCTGTGGAATCACAGCTTGGCCGCCACACACCCCTCTCCTATGGGACCAGAGTGGATGTGGTTACTTGTGTCTCATTAGCATGTCTTTATTTGTGTATGATTCTGTGATTTTGGATGTTTTGTCTCATTGCACAATTTACCTCATTGCCTGATTAGTGGTTGGCTCCGTTACGTGAATGTGCTAAGACTTAAGCAGAGGTACTTGGGGTTTATGAAAATATAGAGCTATTCTGAAAAAAAGTCTGCAGTACTACAGAAACAATGATTTAGGATGTGCACTAAAACCTTCAGCTGCCGAACAGACTCCTGCGGTCGTAAAAATTCTCCGTTATACAGATGTTTCCCACGCCAGAGCAAAAACACTGTTGCAAGATGTCACCAATATAAAACATGTCTGTCAAGATTTTGTATCTCAGCTTGTCCCATGTGGGGGGAAAAAAAATTTGCTTCTCATGAAATAAGCTTTAGAAAGACCATGACAACATGGTTTGTGTTATAGCACTTACACTATCGCTTCCTAACATGATCCAGGCAAGCCTTGAAATTTTATTTCTTCAGCCAGACCTTTTGACATGGAGCGAAAGAAAAGAGGTGTCTTCCTGGCTGTACATCTGACCTCTGGAAAAATGAGTTTTAGTGTTGTGCTAAGGTGCTTGTCCATTCTGATTGTCCCAGCGTCTTTGGATTGTCTTCCTGTATCTTCCTAAGCTGGCAATATTTTTATCTTGAGGTATTGGATCATATCTTTTAAGAAGATTGAAGGGAATTAAGTCTCCAGGCTCAACTCTCTTCTCTTCCAGGCAACTGACAAATTTTAGTATGTTCTGTGTGGCAGTTACTGGAAATAGCTGAAGTCTTCAGAGGATGAACCGGGATCCATAAAAATGTCCTTCCTACTTAAGATGACAATTTATAATTTAGTGGCAGCTCCCAAATTAATGATGGCAGATTTACACATGGTGTCACCCAACTCTGCCTTGCTTTATAACAGAGTAGCTTCCTCCCTGAATTGGTACTGGACATCTGAACAATGGAAAAAATGTGGAAATAATGCAGAAAAGCTAGCAACATCAAAGAAAACCTCACCACACTCCTAGTACACATTTTCTTAATTAACTAGGATATTTAAAAGTAATTAAAGTGAGTATGGTTTAGGAAATGAAAGATGATGCTTACTTGGGAGTTTTGCGGTTTTTTCCTCTGTGAAAGCTAGGAGCAGAAGAAATTAATACAGAAAGAAATTCAGTTGGTATTGAAATTTACAGGTGAAATAGTAAGTCTTAATGATGAGAAGTAGCCCCAAGGAGGGTGGGGAGGTAAGAAATGGAGGGGAAACAGTCTACAGTATAGCAAGAAAAAAGGCCTTTTAGGAGGAGAGAAGAATCTAAGAAGAAAACTTTCTCCTTAAATAAAAAATTCATGAGCCCTGTGTATCTGTATAATAAACAAATATAAGTGAAGACTATTTCAATACATGTTTTTATTTTCTGGTATAAAATGCCCTTGCTTCAGTTCATACTGGTTTTTATTGCCAGGTGCAGTATAGAAATCTCATGTAACAGTAGATATGATAACTCTTAGTGACCTGGTAGGATTTTAATCTCCTTCCCAACTCCGTGGAGCAGATCAGAGGGCCCCCTCACAGAAGGGGATCCACCTTCAGTCCATGGAATTAGACATGAGCATTAAGTAACCACTCTGGTGACTTTCACATCTGGATACTGTATGGGGAGTAATTACTCAGTAACAAAGATACAGACTGACAAACGTAGCCAGGGCACCAAATGTGGGGCCTCTTAAACCATGAATTTGTAGTGTGCTGTTTTAAATGTGCCTTGGGCTGCTGGTTCCCTGCCTACCAATTAATCTGAGCAATAGTGTTTGGCTTTGGATCTCTATCTGAACGTCTCTCCAGTTACTTAGTGCATGGGGAATTTAATATCAATAAAATCACTGTGTTACTTCATTCTCTGGTCATCATGGGGTACCTGAAAGATGATTTTTGACCCCTTCCCCCCTTTTTTTTTTAAACCCAGATTGCTTATGAAATTTTAAATACTTCACATTGCAGAACAATTTTTCTTTGCTTACTTGGTATGATTACACAAAGCTCTGCAGGAAGAAGATGTGCTGTAACTACAATGTTGTTAAATAACATTTTCTGTTGGTGGGTTTATTCTCTCCTTCATGAGAATATTTAATTGTCATTGATGCTAATGGGAACTGTGTGTCTTTGGAGGGCATGCAGATTAATACTGAGATGATCTCCTGGCGAAGGCAAACATAGTGAAACAAAAACATAATAAAGAAAAATTCTGTAAATAAGTATCTTCCTCAGTAAGTCCTGTAAAAACTCATCCCCTCATATATCCAGCTCTTTCTTGTAGTTCAGATCATACTATGAAGGGAAGTTAAATTACCCAACAGGGAATGTGTCTTACAGATAAGTTCTTGCAAGACAGCAGAGCATACACCAGTTAGAAAAGTAGCAAGTACAAAGTCAGTTGAATGGCATGCAATTATCCTCCAATTTATAAAGCGCATTTTTCAACCCCCGTAGCATTTTATGGAATTGCAAGTTATATTAAGGAATCCCACTCCACCCACTGCTGACCTTCCTCTGGCTGAAAATAACCTCTGAAAAGAATCAAGATGATTCTAGCTACCAGCTCATAAAGCTAGTTGACCTTCTGTGATGAAAACAGATTTATGTATTAACATGTCACATTCCTATTCCCAAAGAAATAGGAGTACTATAAAACTAGTTCATGTTTGCTTAGAGTTAGACGCATCAGGACAAACGGCTTTGTAAGCCCAAAGTGGCAGATACGGGTTTATTTGGGTATTTTAAATGTTTTTCTCCCCACTCAACAGCTGCAGCTGACCGAAATGCAAATATCAATCTGGTTTCCCTAGGATGTCTTTAACTCTTCATGAATGGAAGTATAAGTCACATGTAGAATTCATTTCTGTAATTCTATAAATCAAGTTCTAACTGGAGTTTGGGTATTTACATGCACGAAAAAGTGATCTTCCTCTAATAAACTGCATATAGAAAATGCCATTTTTACAAATGAATGAGCTCAGAAGTTTATTTAGTGCTTCCAGGTTTCCAGTCGTCTGGGAGGGAATAGTCTGATTCCAGAAGCTAGAAGGGAAAATACAAACCTTAATGAATTTAATAGAAGTGGTTAATTTTTTTAAGAACTCAGCTATCTTTTTACTAAATAAGGTTCAGGTAGGAAACTCAACTGAACCTGGAAACGTTTCTGGTTTAGGCAAATATCATTCAGGTTCACTGGCAGGTTTCAGCCTCAATTTCCACATGGCTTCCTTTCCCACCTAGGGAATACAAAGGAAATAACTAAAGAGGTGGCCAAGAAAGGATAGGGATCTGTGAATGACAGGAAAATACTGGCTATATTTTTTTTTTTTTCCCAGTAATGTCTTCATTTAGATGTATAAATGTATTTGGGATCCAAAGCAGCAGACAGGTGAATGTCTGTGAGGGCTTTTAAAAGTGCCTGTCTGACTCAATTGATAACAAATAATGATGATAGAAAGCTGATTGCTTTTTAGTTTCAAAGGGTCTACAAATATATATATATATATATATATGTATATTTTTAAAAATAGTAAAGTCCTAAAATATTTTGAAAAATTTACCCAATATATCTCCCTTGTCTGAAAGCATCAAGCAGATCTGGAAAGAAGCCAAAACTGGTATTAAGATGTCTGTAATGTCATTTCTAATTTACTTAACGATAAAAGCTCTAGTGAGGCATACTTTGCTATTCTGTAAGGTTTGTACTAAGAATCCTTGACTTTGATATGATTTAACCTCATTCTGACATAGATTTGTAAGACAAATGAATATTTTATAATAAAAAGTAGAAGCATCACGGTATTTTAGGGGGAAACAAAAAATCAGTAGCTTGTAATTCTGAGTGCATGGTTTGAGACATCTTCCAGGCAATTTGCATCAGCTGAAATCAGGTCCTTTTAAGATACCTCAAACAGAGCAGAGGAAAAAACCCTGGTGATGTAATTAGAGAAAGAGCTTACATGGGGCTGTCCAAATCCCCACACCTCTCACTGAGTGCAGGCAGGTAATTCTCTTGAAAGGCAGGCCCCTAAGTGCATGTTATGCCACACAACAAACCTACAGGTGTCAGACTTGCCTGAATTAATATTCCCTGCCCAGGAGGTGGGGGGGGAGGGAGGCAGAGGATGAGATCAATGTCACTCCCAGCACTGGTGCAGCCGGAGAGGTAGATCCTATGGCATTAGGGCAGCTGTGTCGAGGATGGGGGAAAGCCTCGAGGAGTTGCCGAGGCAGGAGAAGCTGAGTCAGTGCATGACTTGAAATACATGGCAGAGGTTATTGAGGAGCAGATTTTGGCCCAGAAAATTGGAAGAGGGATTTAAGGAAAGAAGAAAAGCATTCTCTATAATACATCATCAGAAGTGTTTATTCTGTGCAGTGAGAAGAACCAATAATAAGGTGTGTGCACATCAATTTTTTTAAAACAATTCCAGCAAATACAGACTTTGACCTCCCTCACCACCCTCCCAACAAAAATACTTTGAGTGATCAAAATTTATTTTGATTCCTTTTTCTTCAACACCAAGTATTTGTTCAGCTGGATTTGCTGTTGTCATGTAGGAGGGGAAGGGAAAAAAAAAAAAAAAAAGAAAAAAGAGCTTGAGCAAGACTGTGAAGTTTTTCCTCAGCTCTATAAAGAGGATGTGGATGTCTTGTTCTGAAATACTACAGAAATTATAATAAGTCTTATAAAAGTTATCCAGTCACTGGAACACTGAACGCTTCAGAATCTGTGTCACTTGCAAATCCTTATTTATTTTTGGTAGCTTTTCTAGATAGGATAGTGGTGGAGGAATCGTATCCATAGACAGGTCCACACCTTTGCAGTCACACTAGAAGGATGAACTGGAAAGAAAAAAGAGAAAAGAAAAACAATGTAAGAAATGTTGTCTGACAGGGAAATTCCTATCCTAAGAACATACACTTAAATAAAAAAAAGTCTCTGAAGCAACAATTCCTGGCAGATATATGCAGAGATGTATTAACTAACGTAGTGATGGACAGGCTAATTGCTAAAGCTAAGTTTCATGGTCTGATATCGATGAGGATAAATACAGTGAGATGTTCATATGAGATTTCAGCTCTTTAAGAAAGAATGTATCTACAGGTAAGAGGGAGATGGCACTGCAGTCTGAGAGCTAAAAGGGCAAAGTTAGATTGCATGTGCAAAGAGAGCTTCTCCTGACACTAGCAGCGAACTTAATCATACTTAACTACAATAAAATTAGACACTTAGTCTCTGCTGATTTATGTACCTACGTTGTACCTGTTTTACACAGCCATCACATGCTCACACAGCTATTACAAACATCAATTTTAAACCTATTATAAGCATAATTTGCTACTGATGGAAACTAAATTACTAGTTTGGACTTGATGTCTAACTTTAAGGTGGTCCATCTTAAGGGAAATGAGCACCCTGCACCCGATTTATTCTTGGTTGGTCATTCTGGAGATGAAAGATGCTCCCCCATCTCATGGGCTCTGCTCATTGCATGCTTTTCAGATGCACTATGCTGGCTTAAAATTTAACATGAATGGGAAGGGAAAGGATGAGGGGGAAGGAAGAGGAGGAAATACTCTGCTTCTGCTTTTCTATTCAGGGCACGTCCCCACTGCCTTATTATCGCATCAGAGTCTGGACCCATGAGCACTTTCATTACACAACATTTTCTTCCCCCAAGAATTTATAATTCCACCATCTTAATTTGTTTTGGGGACACTCAGCAGTCTGATTTCCTATCAAAGAGAAAATTTGTTTTATTAGAAAACATCTATGAGCTGTTAATCTGGCAACTTTATTTTAGACCTTGAGACGTCAATGCATAATTTAGAAGGCTTTGGATTCCGTTCTGATTGCTTCTCGCTCAAAGACAACCTCAATTATAAAAGCGTGGTTTTCTGAGGGCTGAAGTCCTGCCTTAATCATCAAATGTGCTGCCATAGACGCCTATGTCTGGCCCATAGGATTTTCTGTTTCTCCTAGCCACTGAGGTGGGAGGATGGAGCAGACACCAGAAGTGGCATAGCTCCATGGGATGCTGGAGATGAGGGATGGCTTGCAGCTCCAACCATGGCAGAACACCGACCGAGAGAGGTGGGGGGAAGAAATCAAATGAATGATGGATTTCCAGCAGTGATACAGCTACATGATGCTTGAACCACACAGATTATGCCTTGTGAAACTGGCTCTTGGAGGCCAAATGGGTCTGCTGGAATTAATAGGAAGACTCCCACTGGTCTCCATGGGCAGTAGGTCAGGTCCTCAGTGTGGCAAGGCTCCTTCAAACCTCTGCAGAAATCCTTATTTCCAGGGGAATGGGAGCAAACTGCAACTGCAGTCTTCCAGTATGTAAAACTCCTATTGAATTACAGCCTGCACCATATGAAGGTATTGTGGAGATGTATCCTGTAGCTTATGAATAGCAAAGAAGGGCCAGCATTATCTTTCCCAGCTACAGCCCCCTTGCCATGAATAAATGTTTCATTTTTATTGCATTTGTTTTGCTGGTCTTTAAGAATCCAAACAATTACGTGGTCAGCAATATGAAAGGCATAAAGGAAATCAAGATCATTTACAGCTAGTTCACAAAGGCTCCTCTATGATACGGTGGTCCAGAGAAATTCTGTATTGATGGGTCGTATTACAAGTGGAAGGAATGAAACTTTGAAATACTGTTATTTCATCTTTATATGACACATAATAAAATCAATTCAAATGTCAGTTTTCAATGGAACACGAGATCTCTTGGAAATGTGATGCCCATTCAAACTTAAAAAATAACAAGAAGGTATAAAAATATTCAGTGTGTTTTAAGGACACGATGATATTACAGAGCTAAGAGTTGGAAAGACTTAATTCTTTTTTCTTCTAAATGAAAAATTAAGAACAAGAAATAATTCTCCAGATTTTATGGTATTTTTCTAATTTCCTTGCAAAACTTCTGAAACCAAATTAATGTTTATTTAGCTTTTAATCAAGATGCTATGAAATCATCTTTTCATTAACGATGAGCCAATTCTAATGCATCTTAACAGATAAAATTTTATCAGATATTATTCTCTAACCAAGACTTGTTTATCAAAACCTCTCATCAGTCTAGTCATTTTTGGCATTATCAATGCTAAGAATTAAGAGTGTGAATTTGTACAAAGTACATAACTGATTTAAATCAGAAAAATTCCACATAAAATTCTTTTTATTTGTCATTTAGTTTGCCCTAGCACATTTTGAAGAGTTCTCCTGGTTGAAATATAAGAACCAGAAAAATTACTTTAGCAAAACAAAGCAAAATCAAAACCTTCCCTCAGACCCTCCCAGCTCCCTCTCATCTTCAACAACCTTAGCTGTAAGATAAAATACCATCTCTTTTTCAGCTCACCTAATTTTAGATCTATACAGCTGAGCTCTTCCTCTGAACGTGTTGTCTATTGTCCTTTTACAATCAATAGAGAGGAAGAGGCAAGATTAATCTCACTCATTTAAGAAGTCTGCTTTGTGAGGAGATGAATAGTGTCCTCGAAGCGCTATTTCCCTTCATCACTATAAAATAAAGTAGATGTCTCACTTATGGGAGATGAATCCCTTTTCAATATTTAAAAGCAAGCCTGAGACTGGGCAATACCCGTCTTTTGGGCTTTCCTGTATGTTCATATACATCCTTGTGTGAGTAGGCTGGTGCAGCACTGGTAGGGTTGAGGTGCTGTACTGCTGCAGCAGCCAGCAGTGTCTGGGCAGGGGGTACCTGCCCTTGTCCTATTCCCACCCTTGCTGTGGGTCCTCCCGAAGAAGGAGCTGGGACTAATGTGAAGAGCAGGTGCACAAGGGGCCATGCAGGGTCTTGGTCCTGACTGCACCTAGGCCTCTCCTCTGTGTGACCCTGTGGGTTGTGTCTGCGGGACCAATGAGGGCAGTGTGGGATCCGAGCATGGATGATGGACCTGAACCAGAGCACTGCTGGGACTGAGAAAAGGGCTGGGACGGTGTGGAGAGAGGAAGCAGCCAGGCACATTCAGATTGGCAGTGGTGTAGAAAAGTGATGGAGGCCCAGTGAGGGGAAACACTGTGCAGGGAGGTGGGGCCAGAGGATGCTCACTGGCAAGTGCCACTGTTGTTGAGCTGGCAGTAGGATGGGTGGCACCAGGATAGTTCTGGGAAGCACTGGGCTTGTCAATCCAAAATAAGCTACTGTCATGGTTCTAGTGGACAGTCTCATGATTTAGGAGTTTGGAAATGCTAAGACGGGTATCTACATGTATTCAACTAGTTTGAACCCTGAAATAATTTAAGAGCTCTTGAATACCACAGTCTACAATGTGCACTGATTTGTGCTCCCTGAGGCTAGTCTGTGCTCCCTGAGCTCCACTCTCACTCGTCTGAATTTATGGTGCAACTCCAACATCCAGTTCTGTCTCCTGAGCTAGGAGGTAAGGATCAAACTCATGGGGAGGGGGAAGCACAAAACCTCTGCAGCAGCTGACATGGCTTGTGCCTAGGAAGTAACACGAGGAAGTCTGAAAGATGAAATCTACTCCATTTTATGCTGCATAAAGAACATGTAGAAAATCTTTGCCGGTTATAATTTTCTTGATAAAAAGTGTTACAAGGCTAAAACGTTTAAATGGTATTTGTGCCCTCAGCTTAAATTTCCCAGTGAGTTTCTGCCCAGTCTTGCCAACCTTGCCCACACAGACCTGAGAAGAACACATAGTTCATAATATCATATTTTTGGGAAACCACCCTTTCATTTACCTATGGGCACAAAAACCAGATATTTAAAACTAAGTGTATGTCTGATCTAGATACACAGTAGGTAGATATGCAGACATAAAAAAATATGCATCATGTATGTAATACATGATAAATAGTGGATATGCTTGTCTTTTCAACTCCATTAATATCTATAAAAAGAGTTTATTATTCAACAGATTGTAGGTTGGTTTTTTTTTTTTAACCTTAACAAATACCTTTGGTCATTAAAGTTTTTTTCTGTAATAGCTTGCAGACAGAGACCCTAAATGACTAATTCAATCTCTCACTTTGAAGGTTTCAAAGGAAAAGTATTGCTTTCCAGATAGAAACAAAATCATTGATACTAGGTTATTGTTGGTATGCTTCTTGCATTGCCTGCTTAGATTTCAGAAGGTTTTGATAATATTTTAAGGAGTCCTATGGCATTATGACAAAATATCTGATATGATTTCACATCTCAGAGTTCTGTCCTAGCTGGTGTAGGAACCCAAGAGATGCAATGGGAAACCTTATCAGGGTAGCGGTGTAGCCATGTCCAAAAGACAGACAATGGATTTCACTGCGATCTGGAAGGAGGAGGGCCACCTCGCTGCTTGCACCTCAACAGCCTACACAACTCCAGTAAATTAGGATACATCTTGTTGTGAAGGGAGAAAAAAAAACCCAACAAAACAGAAGAAAGCGTGCAGGCTGTCATCAGTTATTACAAGAATCCCAGGGAAGCAGGTTAGGTGAGGATTTAGCTGACCTCCTTCTGTGGAGAAAGTAGTGATGGTGCATTAACACTACATATATCTTAACCATTAGAGATCTGACTGCAAAGTGCTGCATATTCCCCTATAAAATGTTAGGAAAACTTGCAGGGTTGGGGGAAAAAACAGCAAAAACAAACTTGGAAAAACCCAAGTGGATGACCAACCTCACAGTCCAGCGAGAGATGTTCCCATCCTTGGCTCGTGTCCTGACAGACTGCAACTTGCCATGTACACTGAGGTCAATCCGTCTTACACACAGTTTCTGGTACTTCCTGGTGAACAGAGGAACTAGGCTATGCACAAATCCTGGTCTGGATAAAAAGTAATGCCGTGTAGCTCTGTTTTATTTCCTGGAAGCTGACAAAAGGGGTCGATGCTAATAACTGTCAGCACGTGCATATAAACAGTTGTCGGGATTGTTTTGGGTTTTTTTAATTCTTTTGTGGTTTTTGTTTGTTTGTTTGTTTGTTTTCAACAGAAAGAGCGTTATTCATGATGTCCTCTACTGACGATCACAAGTGAGTCGGAGAAGCAAGGGGTTTGAAGGTGAAGGAAATTGTCCTTATTTGGGTCCCCCGCCCTTGCGTGCTACCTGACCTTCTGCAGCTCCTGTCTCAGCCAGGAGGGCAGGGGCTGTCCCAGCCTGTGCAGCAGCTTGGACAACTCCACGTTGTGGTCTCTGTAGTAGCTTGACAGAAATGCTCGAGACTGAGAAGGGTGAAAAAAACCACAACAGTCAAAAAAGTAAACCCATGTGACAGCAGATTTCAGCAGATGGCCCCACCTGGGAGCTATGCACTGCTCCCAGAGAGAGGCTCTTAAGAGGGGGCAATTAAGCTCCTGTCACTCAAAGCTCATTAAAAGTTTCTGATTTTTAAAAATATGAACCCAGTGAAAATTCTTTTTAAAAAACAACCACCACCAGTGTGTTTATTTTATGACTCAAACACAGGGTCAATACTCAAAAATATTACCTTAAATCTCCAGAAAGTCCTTACCTCTTGGTCCATTGGTGGGTATTTTCGACCTTTGCTTTTTCCTAGGCACTTTGTTTTCCCTCCTTCCAATAACTGGCACCAAAAGCCTTTCTGAGGGTCAAACCTATAGGGGATTATATGTTTTGAAATCTCATTACAGAAGAATCTCTCAGCTACTAAGAGATCCATGTTAGCCAAAAATTACTGCTGCACACATTTCTCTAGATGACTGAAATACTGAGAACAGAGTGGGAAACAGTCTTCCTCTCTTGTGAAAGCTCTGGGAATTTTTTTCCACAAACTTGCCTTGAGAGTGGCCCAAGGCAAGAAATTTTTCACATTGTACTTTATCTACACTAGCTAATTTTTATTCTACTTGTCCAGCATGTCAGGTCCAAGTTTTAAGTACTAATCTACAGGATGCCAGTCAAGATCCTGAGCCTCAGCCTCAAGGATCTTACACAGCCCCATCCAGACCGTGAATCATATTTTATTGTCTCATACTGGTTTTGGTCAGAGATTTTTTGTTCATGTCATACTGTTCTCTGTATCCCCGTGGGATGCTAAAGTTTTGATCGATTCACACTGGAACAAGGAACATTTTATGGAAAAAAATACTAATCAGCTCTTTTCCTGTAATTAAATATGCTATATTCTCAAGGACATTATAGCTGTGCTCAAGGAATGCTCTCCGTATGACCATTTGGAGCTCTTGCTGTTGTAGGTCAGTACTGTTAAGGTGAGAGGGATAAAAAGGCCAAGTGGATCTATCTCCTGACTTCAACGGGCATAGACTCAATCCCTAAGTCCATTTATACAGACTTGTTGCTTGACTATGAAACGATGAGAAATATAATATTGAAATGTTTTATGTTGATTTTTGAGTGAAATAAGTAGCATTCAGGTCTCCTGAAAGAACTGCTAGTTGTTTGTTTATAATTTAACTGTACCTGAGAAGTTGGTTGTTCCATATCATTAGATCTAATTACCATTTTCATTCCAAAGATGGCATTATAGCATAAACACTGTCTTAGCATTCTTATCTGAAATATGCAATTTGATTTTGATGTCTAAAATTTGAGGATATAGGAATTTTAGATTAAGGCTTTAAAACATGTACTCACTAAGGAATGAACAACATGCAGCGTTAAGTTTTGAATTTATTGATATGGGACTTGCAGCATGCATAAAACATTGAAAAGGTTCACATTTCTGCTATTCAGCAGATGTTTGAAAAGGATGAAGTATAATTGGCTGGAACACAGAGTTAATTAGTTACAGACTACCTTTTTGCCCTGGGTCTATCTATATGACATGGGTGCACTTGCAATTTGCTTCTGTACATAAGTGAACTAATTTCTGGAGAAGGGTGAACCTTCTTTGCATTTTTTTTTTTCTTGCCCAGTCTTTTATTGCAGGTCTGACCCTTGTTTCCTGAATTGCCTCAGTAGCTGCACCAATTAAAAATAAATAAATCATTGATTAAATGGATATATTGATGATAGATTAATTTCTACTTTGGCCTTTTCCATCTGCTCATTGCACGGTGAAGTACTTTAGCTGGCTTGCACTAATTTCCCAAGAGGAGCAGCAATATAGTGTGCTGGGTAAAAAGAAAACTGAAAACAATATTTCTGCCTCAAAAGGAGCATACTGAACATTATTAAGAGAATGTGCAAATTTGGGTAGGGGAAAAGAGGGTAAGACAGCTCAGACTGAATTCAACTCGTTGCGTTCAGGTATCACGAAACTCTCAGGACTCCTGAAAATGTAACTGGGCACAATGGAAGCAGTGATTTAAAAACAGTGTTAGCCATTAGGCTAAAGTGACAAGGGAGCTTTTTAAAGCACTCGGGGAAGAAGCCTTTCCTCCAGGATGGGTTATCTTTTCATCCTTCGCAGAGTAGGCCTGTGGGAGATGACGGGTTGAACCCAGACACCCAGACACCCACCCCACCTCTCCTGAACTCTGTACCTGCTGCTAGAGGTGGGGAGGGTGCCTGTCAGGGCAGGGCTAAACAATGCCACCACGAGGATCTTTCTCTTACTCTCTGACAAAATGTAGCAGCACTCCAAGAGAAACATTTACTTAAGCAGGCTTCCCTAACCCTGTGTTTTCCTTCCTTTCCCTCCTGCTGTTCGCATGAGGGAAAATGGGGGAAATCTGCCCTGGGTGTGGAGCTGCCTCTGTGAGCAGAGTGTGGTGTGATGAGCCGGGCTGGAGGAAGCAGCATTTTAGCTGCCCTTTGCCAAAGCCAAGCTCTGTCCTGCCTCTCTTCTTTGCTGGCTGCTGAAAAAAATGAAGAAAAGAACCACTGGCCCACTCTACCCCAGACCTGAGTCATCTGAGGATGTTGGGCATGAAATGCATCTTCCTAGCAGAGTAAAGCTTCAGGAGGGATATCCTGTGATTAAAAGGAAAAGTCTTCTATAACGTTAGTCCCATGTGGCCTAGGTTTCTGTTCATTAAGTTCAGATACTTAAAAAATGCAAGCTCTCAGTCACTCCCTGCGAAAACTCATGGGTGGAGGAGAGGTGGGAGATATCTTTTCAGTGCCGTAGTGGGAATTCATGAAGACCACTGACTAGTTTCCCTCTCCTAGCACTTTGTGTGGGGATCCCAATGTCTTTCTATTGATGGCATTACCTGTAAAAGCTTTGCAACATTAGTTGATTTTCCCCTTTTGTTTTCACTAATAAAAAGTACAGGACATAGAATCATAGAATCACAGAATACTTTGGAGGAGAAGGGACCATTAGAGCTCATCTAGTCCAACCCTGCTGCAATGAGCAGGGACATCTGCAACGGCTCATTGACCCGGCCTTGAGTTTTTCCAGGGATGGGGCATCTACCACTTCTCTGGGCAGCCTGGGCCAGTGCTTCACCACCCTCATGGTAAAAAAAAACATTATTCCTTATATCTAGTCTGAATCCAGGTCCTCTTTAGCAGTGTGCGTAAGAAGTGACAACCTAGTTGCCTGTCTCAGCTGTGGCTCTGTACTAACCTGGCATGATGTGCATTTCTCTTCAGATGCCCAAGCCCTGCCTCTGTCCCCCCTCTGCTCTCTTTCCATGGCTCTGATTAATACTGTCCTGCCTGGGTTGATTTTACTCTCCAATAAGACATTCATGTAATTACTCAGGGTGATGAACCTGTTGCTCACTAGTGTTTCCAGGACTGAGTCCTTGGGCTGCTTTGTGACAACTTTAAAAATGTGTGGTATACAGTTATTAAGCAGTAATGACTAGGAACAATCCTATGCAATCTTTTTTACTTTGACAGTCCTACCATAAAACAACTACATTGTTTAATGCTTTTTTCTCTTCCATCCTAAGTTTGTACAGAAGTGTTTACTTCTACAGAACATTTGCATTCATGATGCCTCTAAACAGTGATTGCATAATTTTATAGATCTGTTTACAATCCATTTTTCCTGTCCAAACAAATATGAGAGGCCAATTTTTTTCCTGGTGTGTGAGTCCACTGACTTTAATTTAGTTACAGAAAGGAAGATATATGCATGTGGGTGTGTATTTTTAAAAACCTAGCAGAAGGCACTGCAGATGTGCGGCAGAAGTTGTTCAAACATGAAGTAGTTCAGCTGTGTATTCAAACTCCTCTATTTCATCTGCTTTGGGAACCAATGACTTAAAAAATTACATTCTGAAATTCAAATTTTTTCATCTAGGAAAAGATTTTGGGAGAGCGGAATTCTTAAGATCCAAGGAGCAGCAAGCACTCAACTTTCACTTTATGCCCATTATATACATAATCATAACCCTCCCAGCGGAGGAAACATAAAATAGTAATCATAAGCAGAGAGGAGGCAGCATGGTGTAGATGGAAAGTCTGTGGTCTCATTTTCCCACAGATTTCCTGGTACCAACCTGCAGGGAAGGTGAGATATGGGCTTTTCCACTTCCCACCCCATGTGCAGGCATGTGCAGGCTTGTGCTTTCTGCTTGCAAACTGACTTGGAAAAACCTCCGCTGCAGCGCCAGGCTTCTCAGCCCACAGATGTCCCAAGGCTTGCCCAGCCCAGAGCTTCTGGCTGTAATGAGAGGGTGCTCCTCATACAGAGAGGCTCAGTGCAAAAGCTTCTTACAATTTTCTGCCAGACTAAGAGAAATTCAGCCCACTCCCGCCCCTGCCGATACTCTGCCTTCAGGGAATTGAGAAATGTCAAAGAGAGAGTGCCACACAGGCCAGTGATCCCCTTTCGTGGGGAAAGCTTCACCCTCTGGGTAGTGATGATGAGAAATGTGATCTGGGCTCATCCCAGCTGCCCTTGCTAGATCTGAAACAAAGGCTGTGGGAAGCCAGTTCAAGGGCTTTCCTTAAGTTCACGGGACCTTTATTTGGGCTCCTGCAGAGCATCTGCAGTTTTGGTACTGACACCCCAGGCTGCTCAGTCTGAGGATATTGTGTTTCATATGCAAATATGAGTTTCTCTCCATGCTTCAGGTGCTGTGCTTGAGCCCAGCACTTCCAGGTTAGGAATTTCCTGATGATTTTACCAAACTTTAAGTGTGCAGGCTAAATTCTTCTGTGCCTTGTGTCTGGCTACTACCAGGTAAAAGGTCAGCAGAATTGTCTCAACCATATATGAAAATAGGATTAGGGAATGATATATTTGGTCCACGTTAAAAGCAATCAAAGAAACCCTGCAACCAGATTAATTTTATCATACTGAGTGCAGTATCTAACCCAATCTCTGTCATTAGACTCCTACATGAATGTGATAAAAACATTTAAGCCAAACTTTTCCACCTGACACTAGTGGTCTTCAGCTTCTGAAGACTGTCATAAGGTTCAGCAGTCTGATGTGCAAATGTGTGCTGAGCTCTTACATGCACAATTCACATCAACTGAATATACATTTTAAACAGTGCAGCAATGAAGGCAAAACTAGGTAATCCAAGAAAAAAGGTCCTGGGCATCTCTGATTGAACTCTCAAACTTATCAGACATTTTTTTTTACATGAATCTAGGCCTTTGTTCTGCATCTAATACAAAATACTGAGCAGTCATTTGTTTTGTATGTTGTGCAAAGTAGTCTGCATGTAGAAACGTATGCAATCATGCAATTAAATTCTGTAATGTATTATAAGCATGCAAATTATCATTATCATTGTTGTACTGTGCTTTGTGTTTGTTTGCTTGTAATTAATGATCAAATGATCTTGGTAAGAGGGAATGTACACTGTGATCCCATAGGGCACATAAAAAAGGAGAAGACTCACGTTAGAGCTTCGGAGTAATTATAATGAGGAGAGACTCCAAGAAACTTCTGCACTTCATCCATCACAGTAGCTGGGTCACTTCTTAGCTGCTGTCCATCAATAATAAGCAACTGTAGGGGTAAATATGCTAGCTATTTAGAAACTGGACTAAGATTAACGAAGGAATGATATTATTTCCCTTCTGTGACAACATGGATTTAAATTAGCATGTGACTTTGTACAGTGCCAATAACAATCATATGGATTAATTTCTTTTTAAATTTACATTTTACTTTATTATGTTGAATACATATAGGTGAGCACCTTGGTAACTTTGCGTGTGCACACCATTCGAATGCGAGAGTTAAATCTCACAAGCCAAACCCAAGCGTCAGAGCATTCTGAGAAAAAGAAAAGGAAGGAAAGTAAAAATATTATTGAGGTTTACAATGTGTCCATAGAAAATCTGGTATGGAATAAGAAAAATAACAAAAAGATCATATATATCTTAGAATTAAATGTTCAGAAACTAAACAATTACATGTTCAAAAGTGATATTGTGGGAATTTGTCTGAAACTTACCACCAGCCTGTCAACTGCATAGGCTTGCAGAATTGTCAGCAAATGGTTTTTTTTTGTTTTGTTTTTAATTAAAGATTGATGTGATGTAAAGGAACATTGACCTCCACAAGCAAATGTTAAGACAATGTATCAAAAGTCTACTGGAGTACCAAGCATATTACTAATAACTATTCTGGGCAGACGTGCTTTATATTTATTGTGAAGGCTTATTATAAATTATTAAGTTTTTGAGTGCATAGGCTGAGTGAATGCACATTACTGAGTGCCCATTAGTAAGCATTGTGAGTGCACTCTCTGTGTGCACCTTATTAAGAATGAGTGCATTTTGTTGTGTATCTTGTAAAATTAATCACTGTAACTATGAAACATGAGTGGTTACCGGTTTTACAAGAAATATGTCAATGTGCCCCTGAATGTTTAATAAGAGGGCTACGCTCACTTTCTGCTATGGCAGGAGGAGAGAAATCTCCCTGAGAGGGGGCAGCAGTCCTGGGTGAGGGCAGAGAAGGAGCACAGGTAAGGGGGCAGGGAATGTTCGGCACCCTTTGCACCCTCCAAATTTGCCAGGATGGCCCCTTCTCCTATGGAGAAATAAGTTGGGACGTGGTGGCCGATAAAGAGATGTGCCCTGTTTTCCCATAGGGCAGTACTGCCTGGGGATGGCCCTTGCTTCAAGCTCAGCTTCTTCGTGCAGTACCCCTTCCCCATTTATGAAAGAGTAGAAAGGCCAGAGATGAAAGCAGAAAGTAAATGACTAACTGAGAACTTCTCCTTTCTCCTGGAAATGGGGTTGACCTGCTTCTCCTCTTTGTAGTACAGCTAAGACTGTATAAAAAAAGGGAGGACTGCAAAAAGACAGAGCTTCTATTTATTTATTTATTTATTTATTTTTAGGTCCATGACTAAATAGACAACACTCAGTTCTACCTCCTTTCAGTAAAATTCTGTCCCATATAGAATAAACTCTAGAGATACTTGTTCATTATACTTGCTCATTAAATACACTTTTACAACTTTTTCTTACACTAGGTAGACATATGAACTGAGCTATGGACCACCGTGAAGAGTGCCCATGCATATATTTTGTAGTACTAAGAAGTTTACTTGAGGTTTATATATGTAAACAAATGTTTTGGTAATGGGAATATTCTTTAGATCTATGTGTTTACATATATTTTTTTTTCATGGGAAAGATTATAAGACAATTCAATAAAACGTCTGAAGGAAGATGGTGCAAAAGAAGGAATTTCTGCTCTAATGCTGAGAAAGACTAATTCCATTATCAGGATCAAACAAATGTGAAATTTTCTATGAAAGGAAGTAAGTGGGAAGTGGAATTAAATTACTTTTTAGAAAAAGCCCTGGCATTTTCTAAATTAATTTGTCGTACCTTCCCACAATGTCTCATGCTGCAGCTGCTTGTTTCTTGGGACCCAGAAGCTGAGTGTGGACACAGTTCATAACATTTTCTTGTTGCGCCTTTTCCATCAGAAGACAGAAAAATCAACATGCTTCTGCCAGGTATCCTGGTCTTTTCACATCTGCATTTCCTAACAGCTCAGAGTTGCAGTGGGAAATATACCACCACCTCTAATGTCCTCTACCACCACCTCTAATGATGAGGCCATACTCATTTTGAGACTTTGCAAGTTGATGAGCTTAGTGAAAGAACAGGCTGGAAATTACCTGTGAAGCAGGGTAATGAGATAACCATCTTTCAATATGGACAGCGTACCATCCAGGTGTCAGGCATCTCTTCTGGAGAGTCCTTATCTCCAAGGGTGCCCAATGGCTGGATGTAATGACTTCATAAAAGTTGAATTTCAGGGCAGCGGGGTCCTCATGGGATCGCTGATGCTAACAGGAGATATTTAGACACATATAACAAGGATGTTGAAGATTAAGCTGTAAGCCTCTTGAGAGCTGCCAGGAGGGCTGTGCTGGCATGGCCTACCTACAGCTGGCAGCCCACAGGAGCCCTTTGGCTTCCCATCAGTGCCACTTCTGACAGGTAGGAGCAGGGCAGGTGGCAAGGAAGCAGGGTGGGGCCACCATTCAGTCAAGGGCCCTCCTGGGACCCTGGGACAGCCAAATTCTGCCAAAGTAGGCACATTTTTTTCTACTGCTTTGCATCTCACATTGGCAGTGGTAAAGGTGCAAATGAGATATCAAAAAGAGTGTAAACTGTAGCCCTGGACCATGTTTTATTCCTTGACGAACTCATAACAGCAGTACCAGAAATGCTGTATTTTGTGCTTATTGCAACATTATTAATTTGTGTCTGTTTTCACACTGATTTTAGAATTTCCTTAATCTGTAGGACTACACCGTATTTTTACATGTATGCTTAAACATCTCTTTAAAAATCGGGATTTTTAAAATAGTGCAGATGTTATGGAAAGGTGTGGGCTCAGTAAAAGGCAAGAAAGAGCATCCTAGTTTCCTCAGAAAAACACCAGGCTTTCTTTTGTTTCCAAAGAGGAAATAAAAAACAAAACCAAACCAACTCTCCAGACACAGTTTTTTTTAACTCCTTGGAAACTTTAAAAGATGCTGTATACATTTGTACACCACTGCATATTGCTCAGCTTACATGTTGAAGGATGGGATGAGGTACCAGATTCTCAGCATCAAGAGCTCTGATTTTCTAGCTAGGCCATGCTCATTTTCCCCTGTGTATCTCTCTGGGCGAGGAGCACTGCTTTTCCTCTATGCAGTGTCAGCTGTAATTGAGATTAAACTGTTTGTTTACAGCTGGTGGCAGCTCTGTGCTGAGAAGTTTCATCATTTATGACACTGGTGTCACAGGTGCCAACTGCAAAAGCTGGCATTCAGCATCCTTCCCACTTCTACATGGTGAAAATGCTTTGCAATAAATCCCATTCTTGCTCAAGGACACAAATTCCCACTGATGCTGGGCATTATCCCCTGCCATTGATTTCACTGGCTGTTTCTCAAAGGCAAGGTCCATACCTGGTACCAGGAATACGCCCGGTCGGATGGGTCAATAAGGATGGTGATGATCTTGGCCTTGGGGATGAGGGAAGCAGCTCGCTTAGGAGCTTCCTCGGAATGGAAATAGTTGGCACTTTTCTCAAAGAGGAAGTCAGTGGTGACATTAGAAGGAGTGGGGAAGAAATCCATGTACCTGTGAGGTGAAGAAGCTTGTTAGAATTAACAGTATCACAAAAGGGTCATATCTCCGTGCTTCCCATTTCATGGTAGGTGAAAAGGTGAAGTTTCAGACATAATTCTCAAGAAGCAAAATTGAATTTCTCAGCTCACTCCAGAACTGGATCTTGGCTCTTACATGGTACTGGTAATAGCTAAAGCCTCCATGAAGTCAGGTAATTAGGTTTTTCCTTTGATGGGTGGTATTTTTGCTGATAAGTTCAATGTCAAAAGGATATCTTTGACACTTTGGAGTGACTCCAGCTTTAGCTGCAGAAAAAAATGGGAAAACCTTCAAAATGTCAACCATTTAATTTTAGTATTGTTGAAATATTTCATTTTGGAACTGACAAATCTTTTCGATGTTTTCAGAATGTAAGATTTGAATTTTGGTTTTGGATGGCCTTTTCCGCTTAAAATTGATTGGAAGTAAAACAGAAGGTTCATCTGAGAGGGTGAAGAATTCAGATGAAGCAAATGATGAAATTGTTTTGGAGGCATTTTTTGGTCCCTTTAGTTTTTCTGAGCAGTCCAGAAACTTCCAGTTCTGGTGGGACTAACTTTTTTCGGTGTTCTTTCTATGGAAAGGAAGTATGTGGGGCTTCACCCTGCACATAGGACCCTACCGACATTTGAACCTGCAGGCCAGTTTTAGTGAAACATAGCAGAAATCATCTCTGAGAGGGCAGCCTCTTCCATTACGTATTGTGCAAAGGGCTGCAGGGAGACCCACCTCCATCACCATTCCTTCTTCTCTGAGAGTATTACACCATGTACTCTACAATAGCCATGGCTGACCTTGTTCTTTATGCAGTATGGAAAAACAAAAGCCAATCATTTCTTTCCATTTATTTTTCATGACACCTTGAACTGAGAGGATCACCTCGTAGTTACGGGGACAACCTGCTTTTATCAGGCAGCCTTGCTTGCTCCACACTCTCTCCATGCCGTACACAGGCAAGGAAAACCACTCAAGATTAATGTGTTTCTGCGTAGTGTGATGTTTGTCTTAAATTTCAGTTTTCACACAAGGATGAGAACTGCTGTTCCCTGTGGAAATTAAACCCTTACAAAAATGCTTTTCTTAAGCAAAAATAGTAAAAGCAGTATTTAAAATTGTGATAGGAACACCAGCTGAAATGCTCTACAGTGCGGTTTTTTTTTTTTCTTACGAAGAGACAAATTGAATCTTACTTCTTGAAAAGCTGCTTTTGAAGAAAAAGAATACAATTCAGTATAGATGTTGTTATGAAAAGACAGAGATGCTTTTCAGCATGAAGACAGACATCACAAATGAGCTGGCTATTATATTCGTTTGTGAAAAAAATAAGAAAATTGTTACTGTAATATCTAAACAAAATTAAGGACTTGATTAAATGTCCCATCATTACAAATTAGTTTCTCTTTTCTTCTGATAATGCCAAGCATAACAAATTTATCCAGTAATTATATCAATGTCATACATGCTTCTGTAATTGTTCCATTGTGATTTACTATGTATTAGTAATGAATACTTCTTTTTTGTTATTCTTCTTACCAGTCAATTCCCTTGTGATAGTTGTTTCCATTGAAGAACTGAACTTCTTCAAAAGTTTTTGGACTTGGGAGATTACTGATAATGGAAGGATGCATCAAAAGAAATAAATAAAGTGCTGTTGTTCCTACGACAACGAAAAGAGATGCCATTAAGAAACAGAAAAAAAAATCCCTTTGACTTTATTCATTCAAGAAAGTACTTTAAATCAGTGCACACTGAAATATACAGGAAAATGAGATTACCTTTTATAAGAAAGTTGACTATTGATGAAAGGCCTATGTAAGCACAGGGGGCTTCAGAGGGAGGGGGGGAATATGTGCAGACTTCTCTGCTCATCAAAATTTTCCCATTTCCAAACTCTGAAATCTGCTCTCTGATGCAAGCACGATGTTATTGTCAATGACATTGCTTGCTTGACTGTTTTCAAACTACTGATGTTGCACAGAACTTTTCAAAAGTACTAATTGTGGGATTATGCTTTTCTTACTTCCAGAACTGCACTTTTGTCCTCTGTGGATTTTTTTTCTGGGGGTCTAATATTGAGGAACAAATCATCTATTTCAATAACTAACCTGTATGTGGTAAGTATGCTTTAAAATACCCGTAACAGTATTTTCTTGTTATTTGTTTGGCAAAAACAACTGGAAATGATACACAGTGGTAAACTAAATTTTGGGAAAATATGTCTTTAAACTTGCTATTCAGTGATTTCATGCTATGCAAGCTATCGATGGATCAATCGAGACCTGCTGTCTCTGTCACTGTCACAGAAATTCTATATGATCTTGGATTACACATTTATTTCCCTGCCTCAGCATCCACTTTCTGTGATATGTCCACGACAGTAATAGCTGTCTTGAGAGTGGGAATATGTGGCTTCATTCAAATAATGCCCTTGAGATCCTCAGAGGCCTGTAAGGTGGTAAATATATTTATTGTCAATTAGGGTCTCAAATGATGTTGAAGTAATTTGTCAAAGAAAATAATAACGATCTTAACACAGGGCAGCTTGACAGCATGCAGGTTTGTTTTTTTTTATGATGAATGAATGTGATTTTACTATACAAACAGTTGTCCTCTTCTGTTGACAGGAAAGGAGTTATATCTGAATCCCATAGGGACTGGGACTGCACCGTCCCTATAGCAGGGAGTTGGGTTCTGTTTACAGGACACAAATACACAGATACAAAACTGGGAGGCTAGCTTCTGTTAAAAATTCTTTACTTCTTACCTGTTTTCTGGGGTCCTATGACAAGAAATTTGGGTAGGTGGTCACAAGTTTTGTCTCTGGACCAAATATCCCTGTGTCGTTTATCATCACATGGATTCTGAAGAAGAAAAAGCAGTTGTGTATATCATGCTGGGGGTATCCTAAATGTTTGCACGCATGTGAGTCTTTTCAGGATCTGAACGTTATACACTAATTCCAGAGCCTTACACTAAGTATTAAAATCCCACATTTCCTCATAAGAGTTTACACTTGACAGATATTTAGCACTGTGGTATGGATCCATGGAAGCATTTGGGTACACAGGAACCAAACTCCTGGGTATCCTTCAGGACAAATCCTTTCAGGGGTTCCAGTTAAGTCAGTAACGCTACACAGCTGTGCAAATCCTGGAAGGATTGGTGTCAAAATCCACACCCTGTGAGACTACTGTATTTCCTTCTCTCTGTTAGTCAGAGTCCATAAGCACAGTTAGGCATGTATTTGGTCCCTTTGACTAAATTTCAATATTTATATAATGATTTTGCATGACTGGGGATTAAGTTCAGTCATTAGAAAAAAAAAAAAAAAGAAAAAGAAGAAAGAAAAAGAAGAAAATAAGATTAAAACATTGATTTAATCAAGTTTCATATGAGGTTAAAATGGAAATCTCTGTTTGAATATCTTCAAGGCATTACTTTCTTAGGTGACAAAATGGTTTCAGATGCATAAGACTTAGTGCCAATTTTAATTTACATAAGAACCCAAAAGGAAGGACAAAATAGAAATGTGGGATATTATTCATCTCCTTATCTTTCTACTACCGATGAATGCACAATAAAAACGTGTGAACAGAAGACCCCGCAGAAAAGGTTAGGACTGAGGGTTCTTTAAAGCAGTTGTCATATAGATACTGCTTTTGCATAATATTGGCTGGTAATAGAAGATACAGTTTGCTAGTGAATAAAGTTAACAAATTATAATGGATATAATGAATAAAGTTAACAAAATATAATGGAGAAAATAATTAACTGGTGTGAATCACTGCAGTTCCAGTAAACTCAGTTCAAATATTATAGATTTTTATTTCTTCTGCATCTGGGCCAAAAATAATAGGGAAATTTTCTGCTCCTTTTTGCCCGTGTAAGCCCAAAATAACTGCACAGATCTCCATGGTGTCACTCTGGATTTATGCCTGCATAGCCAAAAGCACAGCGTGGCACATCATATTCTGAATAAGAGAAGAGCCAGATATCTCTAACAATGATTAGGAAATTACAGTGTAGAGATTACAAGCAACACTATTGTACATTTGAAACAGAGACAGAAAATAGTCAGTCTCTGAAGAAACCCTTTTCCATTCTTAAAATAGCTGCCCATTCTGTTTGCTGCACCTTCTATCCTCCCTTTTCCTTGCTGTTTCATTGAAGGGGGTTCAGACAGTGGGAAATCCTCCTTGTAACCTCAGTGATCCAACATCAGTGATTCCCCGTTAAGGGGTGCAATGAATCTGCATCATTTACTTTGAGAGAGCTCTCGCTACCAGCTGGCTGTGGGCATCTTACTGATAGTGCAACACTATTAGTTGACACAACGTGATGCATCAGCAAAACTACAGGCAGGAGGGACAGGAAGGGAAGCTTTCTCTTGCATAAATAGCAATTAGGTGCTTTTACCGTGCCTAATTTGTAGTGAGTGGAAGCTAATCCATTTCTAATCAAAAGCAGTGGTGTCTCAAGAAAATTTAAATAATCTAAGGAGGCATGCAGGAAGAAATAACATATCTGAATGTGAAGCGGGATTTTTTTAATTTTTTTTTTTTTTTAACAGGACAAGATTCTTATTTCAACAAGTGGATTGTAATTGGAGGAGAAAGAGGATGTGACATTACCTGCCAAAGAGGGTCCATCTGCTCCGGAAAGAGCTCAAAGTACTTCTGAGCCAGCTGAACTGGGGGCAGTGTCTGCAGTTTCAGGTTAGTCGAGCTCTTAACAAAGTTGGCCAGGTTTGCAAAGGTGTATAAGCCCAGGCGGTCATTCCCATAATTAGACAAATGTGTCATGAAGATGCTGATCTGGGAGGCAAGAGAAACCTTTCAGTTGCCAGACATCAGGTGATGGCATCAGGAGATGGCTGGAAGTACAGGCACAGGAGCTTTGCCAAACCCTTTCTTCCTCACCCAAAACCAAAAGAAGATGATTAAAATGTCAAACTAGTTGCACTTCCTAGCCCCTCTGTGAGGATCAGATCACCAAACTTGTCACGTATGCACCATTTCTTTAAAATCCCCCTTCTTATCTGAAGGGATGTATCACTCACAGGCTCCCCATGCACTGGCATTCAAGAGATGCTTTCAGAGATTTTTTTTTTAATCTTCTGGTTTGACCTTTTTTTACAAACAACATAAAATTTGCTTCTTGCATGACTCCTGCTTACTTCATTGTTCTTCATCCCTGGGCAGGTGTCTGGGAGGCACTGACAGACGTGACGCTTGATTAGGAGTCCCCAGCACCCTGACACCTCTGTGGGAGACAGCTTTCCACTCCTCGGACATGTAGGCAAAGCTTAATTTCAGGGCTATTATTTATGAAATTGATGTGAAAAATCTGGCTAATACGCTGTCTCCTCCAGATGCAGGGTTGGCTAGTTTGTTTAAAGTGGCATGGCTGTTAAGTAGGTGAATAAATTCTGAAATATAATAATTTCAAGCCTTGGTGAATGATGATATCTCAGCTAAATATTACTGACATTGTTTCCTCCTTAAAGCTGATATATATTCTGCCTTTTTATCAGCCTTACTATGGTTCTCCTTTACATGGCCACTGCTTGGTAGATCTTGCAATTTCTTTCAGAGGAATAAAGAGAATTTGTAAGCATAATGTGAAGAATATATTTCCCAGTGTTTTTTTTACATGAGGTGATTAAACTCAGTTTCATGGCTGCAAAGGTCTGGTTTATCTGTAGATTATCAATATTTAGTTTTCTGAAGATTCTGTCAAACTGAGTACTGGTACTTGACTGTTTTACTCAGTACATTGTCCTAAGATAGGATGCACAATGACCATGGAACCTAATTATACTCTTATCAAGAAATAACATACTAACAGTAACTGAACAGTGTATATTTTTCTTCTTTTTCAGCACTATCTCTGAAGTTGACAATCAATATCCAGCAGATTGCAAAAAATACAGATTAACTGACACAACCATAGCAATTAAACAGAGCAGCATGTCAGGCAGTGCACTTAATAATGACATCATGCTTCAAGGAGGCTTTGACATCAAGGAAAAAATTAGAAGTATAAAGTTGGTTAGTTACAGTGAACTCCAGAATATGGTGGTGTGCAGTTTAGCAGTTTGCTGTCCTGCCTTAATGCAGGAAATTTCTGGAAAAGGAAAATAAAGCATCAGCTTTGTGAAGACCATGGACAATAATCTGTTCACCTTCAGGCTGGACCAGGTTCAGAAAAAGAACACAGGCTCAGGACTCTATCTCCTAGCCTTTTTGTGCCTGGTTTCAGTTAGGCAGCTGGTTTATAAAGCCTCAGGAGGGCTTGGTGCTTGAAGACCGGCATGAGCAATAGCCAGTCTGCTCAGCTACTTGTGTTGCCTGCATTACCCTGCTTGGGCACAGGTCTACAGGAAGGGGTGGGGGTAGAAGCAATGCATATTTTGGGGTCTGAAGCACCTGACTCTGAAGAGATTAGCAGTGAGGACACCTGATTCACAGGTAAATTGCTTGCTTTGCAGATACCTATATCCAGGTGAGTCTCTTTTTGGATGATTAGGAAGGGGAACTGACAGGACAGCATAGGTCTGGGTGTGAGTTCATAAAGTAATGTGCAGACAGGAGAGAGGAGGCAGCATGTGCATCTTCCTCCTGAGACTTATAGCAGGAAGCCTGTGTCTCCAGCACCTTGGGAGCGTGCTCAGGTCAGTAAGCTTTTCTGCCCTACCCCACGTGTCTTGAGCAAAGCTGGATGTAGTTTGAGTGATGCCTTGCACGACCCAGGGTTAATGTTTAGGCTGAAGTCCTTCAAATCCTGAAGTATACATTGGAGATGTCAAGGTTTATGCTGTCCTTGCCAGGGGTAGGCTGTGGCTAGGAAACTAGGGGGGCTGTCCTGGCACTTTAGTCCCTGAGTTAGAGCCCTGGAAACAAGTGTCTCATCTGGGTGGCAACCAGGCTTCCTAGCAGTTAAGCTGGTGGGAAGTGCTGAATCTCAAAACTCAGGACCTTCAAAACTAAAGTAAGTGCAAAACTCTCAGGTGAAGATTGTTATCACAATTCTCAAGAAGATTGTTATCACTGATCCACGTGGCTTGATCCTGCTGACTGTGAAAAGCTTTCCAAAACAAACTGCTGCTACCACCTGAAGATGAAGTTTGTCCTTCAGTACGTTGCTGCTTTGTGGTCCCAGGCTTGAGGTCTAGCAGAAGAACGTGCTGCTGACAAAAATACTGTGCCTGTAGCATATCATACTGTCCTGGCTTTCAAAATAACCTCGGAATAAAAAGCCACAAGGTTTCCCTTTGCACCATCTTGCTCTGCCAACATGGTGATTCTTTAAGCCTCAGCCTACAATGTTTAAAAACATATCCATTAGTTTATTAAATTATTGATAAGGCTTTTAGTACTTCTATAAGGTGAAGACGGATGGAACTTAGGAGAAAGTGTCCCTTATGGCCTATGTGCAGTGCTTTTGCACTGTGCCTAATTTTTTCCACAGAAGGTATTTTATTCTTCACTTCTGTTCTGAGCAGCAAATATTGGAGACTGTACAAGAAATTTTTCTGTTGTCTTGACTTTGCAGATTTCAGTGCCTATACATCTTATGACTGAAAGCATTTGACATAACTGGAGTGAACACTAAAATTGCCCTGAACTTTGTGCATGTTTGTAGGTAGTACCCCAGAAACTTAAAAGCAAGGTAAAGAATCTTCTTCTCTGGGTTTCCAGTCTACTGATCTTCTTCCCCCTGCCCCTCCCCGCCCCCTAGTCCAACCAAACACATAACACAAACATATCCCTTCTACTTTAGATTTCAACTTCTCAAAATGTGACAAGTGTTTCCTGCAAAGTATTTTGAAATGATGAAAAGGAAAACACTTATATGTAATGTTGATAGAGAATATCATCTTGTCTCTAAAGTGTTTTTTTATAAGTTCTAGAGGGTCTGTCAATAACATTTAATAATATTGCAGCAGTTTAATATTATTGCAGCAAATAAAGTATGCAAGTAAATCTACTTGCTCTTTTTAATACTTGAGTTTGAAGGAGATTTTTAAATGTAAAAAGGTACTTATAGGAGATGGGTATTAGCTTATTTTGAGAGTTTAATTAGGCTGTAGTCCAATCAAAAAGATTCAATTGATCACACTTTATGGAGTCAAAAGATCTTGGACATCTCTCTTGACTTTTGTTCCATTGATCTTTTCTGAAGTGAAAACCCCCCAAATATGATGCATTACACATGGGATAAAACTGTATCAAATTATTTGCTGTCCACCTCCAAATCAGTTGAGACAAAGGGAGGTGAGTATTAACTGTTCATGTGGATGGACACACAAGTTTGTTTTCATGCTGATGCTTCAATCCACAGAAAATGCAATAGTCTAGAAATGTGCTGACCCAGCATAATGCTGCTGTGTGACTTGAGTCTGGTGCTGGGATACACAATTCTGTGTCACCACTTTGCTGTGCTATTTTGGTGGACCCAAAAATGCTTCAGAACCAGCCTGGAGGGCAGGAGTGAGGAAACTAGTGAAAATCAAGGACCATGCCCTCCTGCAGTGCTCTGAGCAGAACTGGTGAATAAAGGAGAGTTGTTTTCATACTCTGTATAATGAAAAGAAAGCTGCAGCACACAGAATGATGTTAACCAGCAGGAAGCACTTAATCGAGGCAGGATGCCACTCTGTGCAACGGTGTGGTATGAAGGCAATAAATTGTTTCAAATTCCTGAAGCTGTGGAAAGGCCTCTGGCTGCATTGCATCACTCTTAAGGTTAAACTAGCATAAGTGATGTGTGTTAAGAAATGTGCAGGATGCACTGAGTAAAACCCATTGCTGTCACTATACAATCTGTAGCCAACACGCTATGGGAAATGAGGTCTGTTGTGTGTTCCTTTGGCACTGGTCATGTTTGGCCATTGGTGCCAGAACAGACACTTTGCAGAACAGCAGTGTTCAAATGATGCTGTGGCTTGTACTGATGCAGTATCTTATTAGCTTTAGCAATTTATCTTTTCTTTTGTCCCTATCACTGTGATCACTCATATTTTGAGAAGTGCAAAGGAAAGAATGCTGAAGGAGTAGGTAGGAAAGCTTTCTTTTTGCTTTCTTCTCTCTTTCTGCCGTCCACCCTCTGATCCGGATCTCAGTCACTGTCTCCCTCTCACACCCCATAATGTTTTTTGCAAAACTTCTTTCCCTTTTCTGCAGCCAAGTTCCTTTCGCTACAGAAACACTGG
>NW_020799099.1:6531397-6538854 GCF_003259725.1 Athene cunicularia | reverse complement strand
GCAAAACTGTCAAGTGTCCATTTACTAATACCAAGTAGCTCTATGCTAGGCTGACCACAGAAATACCTCTTTCAGTTTCAAGTGTTTAATATATTTCACATCCTGACAGCCTCCTATTATGGATTACAGACTTTTCTTGTACCTTATGAGCCAGAGCCCCATTCACTGATAATGAATCCCAGAACACTCGGGCCCTTAATGCAGCTGTTTGTGTAGCAGCACAGAAAGGAAGCTGGGAGTGAGATTTGTGTTGACAAAGCACTAATTTTAATAATGACAAATTGTTTCTCTAGAATTCAGCACTATTCTTATTCATGATCCTTCTGCTACTGAGGCAAAATCATTTATAGGCCTGAAAAACGCTTTTTTAACTTTTACTCTATTTTCACTCTGCACATCTCTTTATATTTTAGCATTCTTGACAGGATAATCAAATATTTTCCAAACATGATATCTTTAAAGCAAGCAACAAAGACAGTGTTTGGAAAGACACATTTTTGTCTTTGATTGAAAGGGAAACAAAAACATTGAATGGCTTTTTATTTCCCATGCTTATATTCATTACAGCGTCTGTATTCCACCCAAAGTGTTCCCAGAGATGGGAGGGAATGCTGCTGTCGATCAGTGGTGGTACACGGCCTTGGGACACCTATACAAATGCTGTGATGTATCTATGTTGTTTTAACATTCCTTATTCAAAGAGCAAAACCGTTTTTCATTTATCCAGGAACGCTTTCTACTTTTCCATTATTTAGTTGGTATGATTAAATGAATTCTTTATTATTGACAGAAAAATCCTGTATGTTGTTCCTTTCCCTATGAGAATAAAGTTGTTACTTTAGGTTTTTATCTTTTAGCATCTACCTGTCTCACTTCTGAAATAAAGGCTAAATCATAACCACATTCCAACACAAGAACTGTTTCCTATGTTATATACATCTTTGATATCCCTGATGCATGGGGTCCTAGAAGAAGAAATCTAGTTAGAAGGTTCCAGTCCATTAGTGAGATAGATATATATATATATATATATATATATATAGATATAGATATATATAGATATATATATATATATAGATAGATATATATTTAAAGCTTCCAATTAAGAAAAGTGGGTTTGTTTTTACTGTTAGGGCATGCTTTCAGAGCCTGTGAAAAAATAACTGTTGCTGTTGATGATTTTATGAAATCAGTGCATAGCTGCATTAGGGTGGAAAAACTAAATGGATTTTTTAATGTCTGTTCATTTGTCACACTTGTATAAATGATCAACAGTACATCTAATTGTGGCCAAAGTTTAATGAATTCCGCACAAATGCGGTGCTACCAGTTACATCTGTGGGCTCCATGAAGTTTTTGCAGAAGTCTAGAGCAATTCAATCCTTCTGTTATAAGCTAATATTTGCATTTTTAAGTGAAATTCATGATACAGGAATTTGGTTTGTTGCCATCTCTGTCTTCTCACTGAACAGACTTTCTTAGACGATAAAATTCCTCTTTATTATTTGGTTCAGACTCAAGAATAAACCCAACTTCAAATTACACAAATGAACCAGATGAAAATGGATTTTGGTACTGTTGTCTTGTCAGATTTGTACACCAACTATTTCTGACAGAATAATAAACTATCATCAAAGAAACAGCTCTGAGAAGTCTCAGATGGTTTTGGTCTTCAGTTTTCAAAGATGATCAAAGAAGTTTGTATAAGGAGATAGCTATCAATAACCCATTTCCCTGACAGTCTATGTTGCATGCTCTTTGTTAACTTCTATCAAGCAATTACAAAATACTGGTTGAGGCCGTTAACCTCTTTAGTCATAATCCTCTGTAGATAGAAATCAGTTCAGCTTCAGTTATTTTGTGCCAATGAATAATTTGAGTATTCCTAGGCATTGGTTTATGATACCAAGTTACATCCCACTCTGGCTGCATCTACAGAAAATTATGATGCTTTTTCTAATGCTGCACTGAAATAACAATAGCTCTCCCGTACTGTTCTTAATATTGCAAATATTGTTCTGACAGTACTACCATTGCAGCAAGAAGCTTGAGCTAGCAGGTGAATGACCACCATAAGTCAGCATTAGTTCAAGGTCCTCTGCAGCGCCTTTGAGTGGTGCAACATAGGTAGTGCCTATGTAGTGCTGTCTTACAAGCCTTGTATTTATCACAGCAGGGAAAAATGCAAAAATAATTATAAATAATACCCTGTACCTCTCCTGTATACATGGGTAAAGTAAAATTTTTGCATTTGGGTCTGTGGGAGTGAAATAACAGCACTGATCATTTGGGCCCCTCACTACAAGAAGGATATTGAATTACTCAAGTGTGTCCAAAGAAGAGCAATGAAGCTGGTGAAGGGTCTATGGCACAAGTCCTGTAAGAAGCAGCTGAGGGAACTGGGGTTGTTTAGTCTGAAGAAAAGGAGGCTGAGGGGAGACCTCATCACTCTCTACAACTACCTGAAAGGAGGTTGTATTGAGGTGGGTATCAGTCTTTTCTCCCAAGTTGCAAGTGATAGGACAAGCGGAAATAGCCTCAAGTTGCACCAAGGAAGGTTTAGGTTGGATATTAGGAAAAATTTCTTCACTGAAAGGGTTGCCAAGTACTGGAACAGGCTGTCCAGAGAAGTGGTTGAGTCACCATCCCTGGAAGTATTTAAAATACATGTAGATGTGGTGCTTAGGGACATGGTTTAGTGGTCAACTTGACAGTGTTAGGTTTATGATTGGACTTGGTGATTTTAAAGGTCTTTTTCAACCTAAATGACTCTATGGAAATATGTTTCTAAGATCCAAGAAGGAACAGATACACTACCTGGAAGAGAGGGGGGTACATTGGGAACTTGTAAGAAGTATTATGGCTGTCTGCTCTTTAGGACTAGCATGTCCAATGCAGCAGACTGTCTTATCCTTGGCACTGCATCTTTTTGCTGAATCTTGGGCCCAGGTGAATGCTGGATCTAAACCTTCCCATGGGGATCACAGGGGGATGGTGCTAGTTGGTGTTGCTGAGCAGACATGAGAAGCGGGGGAAAAAGCCCTGGGTCAGACCTGTTCTTCATGCAGGAGAGCAGGCTCCCATGGCCTGGGGATGGGAGTCAGCCCCACATTTAAGGGTTGAATGTTGCAGCTTAAGAAAGAAACTGCCATCAGTTTATGTCCCTTGATTTACCTTCAGCAGCCCTAGCCGAGAGTTGTTTGGGCAGGAGGTGGGGACAACCCTACCTAGCCCTGTGGAGATAGGGGGGTGGGCAGTTCCTCACCCCCAGCTATTGCCCACTTGTCTGCATGAAGTCGTCTCTGCAATGGTGGGTAGCTGACTGCATCTGTGGACCTCCTGCTTTTGTTTCTTAGCTGGTGTTGCCCAGGTGAGAGGGACTGTGTGCAGCCAGATATGTCACAAACTCTGCTCTGCAACATGAGGCAGGGCAGTAGAAGACCAGGGACATCCAGGCAAGGGTTCTGAATGACATTAAAACCCACTGGTTAAATAAAGTGCTGTATTGGATGCAGATGAAAATATTTTGCTCAGCAACATCCCCATCCATATGGGGAGAGGACAGATGATATCTGAGTGTTCAGGCTGGAGCCATGACCATCAACCAGCCTGCAGGCTTTTCTGCTTCTATCCTCACCAAGTTTTCCCACTGCTTGACCTTATTTCTAGGGCAGGGTCAGCTTTGCTCTCTTATTTGTGAGTGCTTGTTCCTGAATGTATGATATCTAATTAAATAATGACATGTTTTAGTAGCATCTAGATATTACAGACAATCCAGAAGGGATCACTTTTTAGTGTAGACTAAATATCTTTTCAGAAAAACTAATTACTTCTCCAGAATTTCCAAATTATCTTATGGGGCCTCTTACTTGTATGAGTGGGAAATAGTCAGAAAATTTCTTCCTGTTTGACTTTTGTTTTAATGGAAGTAAACAGCTCTCTCATTACTCTGAAGAAATCTAAACACAATGCTTATTTTTTAAGCAACATTAAACCTCAGTTATGTAGACTGCAGAGGATATAATAAGATATAATTAAAAGAGGGTTTGCGCTACACATGTAGTACCTGCATGGTTGTGATTCCTGGATGAGAGGAGACTCTGCCACTCAGGAATCTGTGCAAACAGCTAGACAGTATTCAACCAGGAGACCCAGCAGTGGCCAGGCTGCCAAACAGCTAATAACAGTGGTCATGAATATTTATGAATGCCGCATTTGAGCCAAGCTGCGTGCTTGACTCGAATCTCTGCGTACACACTGTGGGGCACCTGGGAATGCTCTGTCAAATTTCTCTCACCTGCAACGACCTGGGGTTAAATTCTGTCATCTCACAGCTTGGAGATGTCCCCTGGCTACTCTGGCAGATTCTAGGGAAGATTCTAGGCAGGATGAAACTAGTCCTGAAGTAAACACAAGCTTTAAGGTTGACAGACTGACCGCCTTAAGAAACTTAGAAACCCTTTAAGAAACACCTTAAAGCCTTTACTTTAGCACTGCATGTGTTTAACACCTCCCGGTGTTAATGCCCATAGAGGAAGCACCATGTTTCACAGATCATAGTTCAGTACAACAGGCAAAGATGGAAGCTGACTTACTCCCTTCAATAGGACTTTAGTAAGTTCAATAGTAGGTTCGCTGTTTGTTTGTTTTTTTGGTTTTTTTTTCTTTAACTGGATCATCGGTCATTTTTCTCTCTATTTACCCTTCCAATCAGTGAGTGAAAAAATAATCCTCTGAGGCACCTGAACTTTGGGATAAATGTGCTCACGTGTCTGCTAATGGAAAATAATGGTTAAAATGAGTATTAGTTTGGATAACATCCGTAAATTACTATTTCTCTGACATTTTTCTTTATAGATGTGCTTAAAGAAGATCTGTTTCTAACTGTGGTTTGAATGATGGAATGAATTACGTCTATTATCATTAATGTGGCACTTCATAGTCTCCAGGTAGAGGAAAGTAAACTCTCTCAGAGCAATGCTGACATTCCCTATGGAAATTACTGCCCAGGACCTTGCATAGCACAGAGTTGTAGAACAACCGTAAATCATTCCATTTAAAATGAGCCCTCTTACAAACACTGAATAAGAGTTTTCACCAGGATACTTTCTTGCAAACTGCAAAGAAAGAAATGCCAAGCAAGTTGATAGAGATTGGAGATGCAGGAAATTCATCATTCGTTTTTATGACTGTTCTACTGTCATGTTGCTATTTTAGCAGTTTTATGAAGAGCTGACTGCTCTGTGTTATAGGGTATTCATAAATGATGATTAATTAATCCATTTTGGTGGCCTACTCTGAACAAACAAACCTTAGAGTTAATTTAATTCTTCACTCTTGGTTTCAGAGGAAAAAAATACACCATTTTCAGTTCACTAGAGGATATAATATTTTCAAATCAGCCACTTTCCAATTAATTTTGAATGGCAAACACAGCAAGGAGATTTTGTTCTTGTCCATTTACTTCCATTAAGGATTCATTTTCAATAATCAGAGAATTCTGAGTCAGCTCATTTTTACCTTAAAGGCTTGCTCCTGACACTTTAATAAATTATCGTACTGTGTGTGCTTGAATGTAACAGATTCTTTTTTTCTCTTTACCCAATAACCCTCTTGTTGACACACAGCCATTTATTACCATTTCTGCCATCACCTAACTTGCTGGGAAGTAATTCTGATAAAGTACCCCAACGCATGGTGTGGAGTATCAGCTTTCATAAAGAAGGAAAATGTCATGAAAGAAAGGAGATGTGTTATCCTTGAAATACTTTCTTCATGCTCTGTGTTTCAAGCTAATTAGTTTCTAAATATGCTGCTGAAGGCTTGAGTTTCCATGGGATAATATTTTCATATACCAGCTCTTTGCAGCTGGGGTAGCCATGTGGGATGAAGGAAAAAATAATGATTTACAAAGGGGAAAAAAGATTCAGAAGTCTGAACAAGGTTGGAGTGGATTTAATCATATACCTGGAGTTGGAAGATAAAAGTGGATTCAACTTCTATGTTTGTGTTATAATAATTCTATCACGTTATCAGTGCTTACAGGACTTCTAGCTGCAGAAGGAAATATCTTTAGGGGAAGGGCCGATTGTGCTGTTAGATACAGGCACTTTTGTAGTGTGCTATCTTTAAAAACAAACGTACGCTGGTTGTATTGAACCTTAATACGTGCTGTGGCAGGAAGAAAACAAGTGTTTACGATGTTGAACGTGTATGGGATGTAAGTATTTTTCTGAATAAAGAAGAGATACTACCCTCTTCCTCAGGCAAAGGCTAATGACTACATCGTGTGGTTTTACTGCCTGCCCAGGCAGGTCTGGCTGGGGTGCTTCTGGGACGGCAACCCCATGGTCCTCTCTACGGGGACGAGTAGCTGGTCACTCTTGCGCTTCACTGTAACGTTCACTTAATGCAGTGAAATGGTTCTTAACATTGTCCTGGCAGGTTAATGGGCCCCTATACTTAGAAGAATAGGCTCAAGTGTCTCTCTGTTTGATTTGATTTTGGTATGTTTGTTACCATTGAGACAAATTTTGATGTAGCTAGTTAATAACAAATCTCCCTTTTAATTTGGTAGAACAAACATATCCCTCTTGTCATGTTGTAGAGACACACGCTTGTCCCTCTGGACAGTAGCCTGCTAATTACGGGTCAAGTATTGACATTTTTGTAGTGGGGAGGTTGCTTGCTTTCTTTTTCTTGTTCTTGAAATATGCAGATGCTCTGTTCACCGGGCCCTTAGTAGAACTGCATTATGAATTACTTCTGAATTGGAGCGTATTTCCTACAATGCCCAAGGTTACTTTTATTCTTTGTACAGCTATGCTCAGAGAAACAAAGCAAATAAAAAGAAAAATATTATTAACACTCCAGATGTTTTATAATAACACTTCCAAATCTCTGTGGAAGGTATAAATTAACCCCTCTCTGCAATTACTTTTAATATTCTGAAGTAATAACTGTGATTCTCATCTGTTTTTGTGATGAGTGAGAGCAGGAAACAAGGACAAAATGTTCGAAGTATGGCACATGCGAGACATGCAGAATCTAGATCTAAGACATTGGAAATGAACAATAACCTTTAGTTATGGTGAAAGTTTAAAAATGTAAATGCCTTTTAGTGGCCTTCAAAATTAAAAGTGTCCCATGACACTTAAAACGAATTTGCCTATCTCTGCAACGTGTGATCATGCCTTGTTCAAAGTTAGCATAATAATGTACCTTATTATGAACTGTCTGTAGCTTCTCCTGAGTTGAGTTCAAAGCTACCTTTCAATCATAAGTATGATTTCTCTCTCGACAACCAAATTCCCGCAAAAGAAGCTAATCTTCCTGAAATTCATATGCCACATTTCATGTCAGGTTAAAGCTTCTTAGGGATGTTTGATTGAAACAGGAAGAGGACTTTAAAAAAAAGGGTTTAACTTTTCCTTTTTTTTTTTTTTTTTTTTTTTTAA
>NW_020799099.1:6365750-6531347 GCF_003259725.1 Athene cunicularia | reverse complement strand
TTTTTTTTTTTTTTTTTTTTAATAAAACAACAAACTTTAAAAATGGCTTGATCTGTCACTTGCAAATATGTCTTCTTCTGTTGGCTCTGCAGACAAAAAATACTTTGGACAGGGTATGCGTGTATCTCTAGATACTATGTGGTGATTCACATATAAAACTAGGGTAAAGAGACATATATATATATATATATATATATATAAAATTCAGCAATGGTCTATGCAAGTTTTTTATGGTGGAACTATGAAAAAGACACAGTGGGAGACTGAATTAAACCGGCATTGTAGAAACCCAATCCCTCATGAAAAATATTCAGGTTTTCTGCAGGTGTACAGCAGTCCACTGCTTCAACAGAAAAAGCAAAGTCAACTTAAGACTGTTTAAAATTTATTTACTTCCCTGCAAGAAGAAGGGGAAAGGAAGAGTTAGCACAGCCAAGTTCATATGTGTATCAAGGAGGAAAAGGAAGGAAAAATAGGAAAAGAGAAGCGTCTTGCGCATCAAGATACTGGCTGTAAGTAACAATCTGATCCTTGGTAGAGATCTTCAGTTTAATGGTGTCTCTAGGAATAGCTGACCTTCTTGGTTCAGGCTGCAATAAATCTTAATTCACTGTGTTCAGCTGTGACCAGGACAGAGATGGGAATGTCTTGAGATAGTGGGGGTCCCATATTGGGTTTAATTTTCTGCAAGCTTTTCCACTGTTTGAATGTGGCCAAAGATTGGGTCATACTTTGTAAGAAATTTTGCCCTTGCGTACACAACAAGGTCTATAACTACTCTGGTTTCAGCATTCAGCTGTCTCTCAGAAGGGGTTTGATGGCTGCAGACCTGAAATGGAGCTACAGCAGAGCAGAAAATAGGAAGGGCTCTGCAGGAAAGGGGGTGGCAGTATTAAGGGTTATCCATTAGCTTTTCAAGGTGAACAGATAATGAGAAAACCATACACCAGACTGGCAAGTAAATCAGATTAACAGGCTACTCAACTGAACAAGTGGGTCTTGCTGGTTCTTCTCAAAGTCTGGTGCGCTTATTTTTGCTTTAGTGTTCTACTGTGGTGTCTTTTGTGCTGTCACTTGCTGGCTCAATAAAAAGCTTTCTGGTTTAAAGATTTTTTTTTTTTTTTTTTTTTTTTTTTTTTTTTTTTTTTTTTTTAGGAGAAATGACTCTCTCACTCTTGTTTGTAGGGGCGATAATATTTAGGGCTATATTTATTAGCTTATCTTGGCTGTTAAACGTTTATGACTGTTCTTTATCGTCTGTGAAGCAGGGGAGTAAAGGAGACGAACTAGAAAACAGATACTGGAAGACCTTGCAGATGCTGAAGATGTGATATATAGAACAATTTGTAAAGGCATGCTTTAAATATGTCAGAGCATTTCTCAGGAGACTGAATGAAGGGCAACGGTCAGAGAACATGGGCTGAACCCACTTAGTTTTGAGCCTGACATTTGGATGTGGAAAATCCTCCTTAAATTTAAACTCCCATGGAGTTCCCTAACTTTTCTTATGAGAAACCTGCTTTTTGTCACTGAAAGTATTTTAGTTTGGGAACTGTACGCTATGAATGCTGGTTTTAATTATAAATTTTCATGGTTTACATTTTGAAGCAAAGGGATTTGCTCAGTTCATCCCATTTACTCACTCCACCTCATGCTCTGTGTTTGTTCATAAGAGAAGATGATGTGACCATGATTGTGCCTTAGAAAATATGTTGCTCTGATTGGCACATTGCAGATTTCATACCAAAGCTCTGTTTCAAAAGAAAGAAGGTACCTTAATGCTGCTTGATTTTAATGCCAGTTAACCTGTCTTTGTCTACCAAGTATGTAAAAGACAGAAGTGCATGTAAAGCTGGTTAATGTTTGATGGGAAGATATTTAAAAAAATAAAACAAAAGGACAAAGAAAAGGGATATGGTGCAGCATTGGTAAAGTGAACAAAGAGGAAGGGGGATCTTACAAATATATTCTGGGACTGGATAAACTTATTCTGAAGGGCAGTTAAGCTGAGTAAATAATGAGAAGTGGAATTTAAAAAATGTTGAAAATAACTGAAAAGTCAAACTCCTTGAAATGCCATAAATTTTTTTTATAGTTGTGTAACCCAATGAAGCAAACATTAAAAAAAATAAATCTTTGTAAGCATGTTACAGCATTACAAAAGTTGTAAAGAAATGACAAGGTTTAGGAAGAAAGAAAAGGAAATAATGATGTTTGAAAGAGTTTAAAAAGTTTTAAGTTGTCTTTGCTTTTTCTGTTGAAGCAGTGGAATGCTGTACACCTGCAGAAAACCTGAATATTTTTCATGAGGGATTTGGTTTCTACAATACTGGTCAGACCCAGAGAATTTCCTATCACATTTACCTAGTTGGGTAGGGTTATATTCAGAATAAGGACATGGTATTCTTCTTGCCTGATGCTCTTTGGCATTAAATGTCTGGCTTTGAAGATACGTCTTGAGTAGCAATGTACTTTGAGTAGTAAGTTACTTTCTTGTTTTAAGATCTAACTACAACTAAGAGACATGTGCTGTTGCAGCACAGTGAAGAGTTTTACTTTATCCATTAGAGTAGTCACAAAATCAGTTTTGTAAACCTTTTTTTTTATATAGTTTTGATCGACTGAAGTTTTAGATGTATTTTTCTTTTTTTCTCTTCCCTTATTTCTACTGATTGTAGTGGGTTTGCCGCTTCATTTTCACCACTGACATGGAAGTTCTGATGCTACAATTTTTTGGAGTTGTCGTAATTAGGATTTAGTGAATAACTGATTTTTGATGTTGTTGTCAAACCACAAAGTAAATAAGCTTGATGATGATAATATGACACTGATTAAAGATCTAGCTGGTGTAGCAAGGGATAAAAAAATATTTCAGTTGAATGTTTCATTGCTTTTATTCTATCAAATAGTAAAGAAAAACTGCAAGAGTACAGTAATGTCTCCTTTTCTGTCCCAAACTGTATGTGTATTTCTTATTTTTAAATACATCTGATGCTCCTTGTTATTGTTGTAACCCTCCAAATGAATGAAACCCTTCAGAGAGGAGCTAGATGGATACCTTTTGGAGTTGCACTATTTAGGTTTATTTCAAATGCAGTCTGATCGCTGAGTCTTTTTCCTCTAACTTTAATGAACTTTGCTTTGAAGTGTTTATGTAAAGAATAAGTACCCCAAACTTATAGACTTGAGCAGCCTTCTGCATTAGCTGGATCCTGGAAAGGTTTGGCTGGGATTCTTGTAACACTCATTAAAACGCAAAGGAAAGTTGGTTTGATTTCTGCCTGTCTTGGTGGAATTTATCCCTCCTCTGCATACTACTAAATCAACTCTGCCAGACATGACTCATCTTTAGGAATCATAAATTAGAAAGTGAAAATATCTCTCTGAGCCCCAGAGTATTCAATAGAAGCCATTTTAAAAAAAAATAAAAATCCATTGGAAGATCCTCTTGACAATCTCTCTGCAAACTCTTTATCCTAATGCGATGTCACTTGGGCATTTTCTAATTTAACCATCTATGTGGTATTGCTTCATGAAAGTGAAAACATTTTTAGTATATGAGCTTAGTATTTGTTTGTAATACATTTGCTGTAATTGCTAACTCTCACCTGAGTAACGGGTATGGTTTCTGTAAACCACTTGCTTTTCAGGGCTGAGGAGGGGGAAAAAGAGAATTTGCCAGTAGCCTTCATTGGTGGCATTTTTTAAAGTTAGGAAAGGCTAGTAGATACTCAGTTCTTGTATTTTTCAAGGTTTAGTAGCCTCATGAAAAAAATTATCTCCCACCTGCTCCCTTCTGAGGCCACTTTGTGAAATTCTCACATGTGAAGTATGTGGAATATATGTTCACAGACGAAATAGCATTTTAGTCAGTGTACTGCAATGTCAATGTTACTGCTCGCTGTTATTATTAAGAGTTGCAGTGTGACCCTAAATTAGCTATAAATAAATTCTTATCTGCTACATTATTCTTATTGAGTAAATTTGCTTCCCCACTTTTAATTATTCTTGAAATGTACTTCAGTAATCAAACTAATTGAAAAAATGTTTAATCAAAACTTGATTATTTAAGTTGTGTTCCTACTTGTGCTTGTTTAAGAGGATGGAATAAAAGATTATAAATGGATGTCATAACAGCCTAAGGAGACCCAGACTCCTCTGTGCTATCTTTTACAACCCATCTTCACTGCTGAAATGCCATTAAAAACACAACTACAAATCATTTCTTTGTGCCTGCAAACCCCGGTCTACATCACCCAGGCAAGACATCTTCCTCAACAAAGCAGGATTGTAGTGCAGATGCCATGCCCATGCAATTTAAAAATCATGATCTATTACTTGTTTTTTAACTCTGCTGGGGGCTGTTTCAGTTAGATGTGATAGACCTGTTCAATGTATCGATGTCAATGCAGAGAGAGCACTGGGTTGGTGGTTATAGGGTTGAAAAGCAGGCAGTAGTCCTCCTGGAAGTTGGCGTTGATATTGACTTTGGTTCTGTTGTGCTTGGGCTGCTATTCATGCTAAAGTTTATTCATCCACTTGTGCATCTGCGTCTCTTCAAAACAGCTTGTGTCGCCACTTGCAGACTTTCAGGTTTCTGTTTCTTTGCCCCTGATGTGTTAAGCTAGAAGGCCAGAAATAGCTGACTTTTAGTTTGTTTTTAGACAGCTAAATGGTTGTAATTCACAGCAAAAGTTGGTGGTGCGCTGTGATTATTTCTAAAATTTGAAACAGTCTAAAAACCACTGTCTTAAAGTTGTGTGTGTGAAACCTATAATAATTCTATTTACCTAAGAGTAAAGCATGGCTTTTCACTTCCAGAAGACTTGCCTCAAAATAACTGTGGCTATGAACTGAACTATTCTCAGCTGTACTCCTGTCCTCCCTAACTAGTGAATATATATGGTATGTAAAGAGGTAATTGTTGGATGAGTAAGATGAAGCAAAGAAGCTGGTGAATTGAGTAAGGAAACTGGTGCTGGATGGTGAAGGGAAAGAAGGGCCAAACTGTGCAGTGCCTCTTTGTGCTTTTTGAGTTAATGTTGTTACTCTACTTTTTAATAAGCAATAGATGCACCTACATGTCTCTTCAACAAGGTAAACTGAAAGTGAGAGAATTTTCTTTGTTTTAGTGCTCCAACAGCTTTGGTCATTTCCATACGGTGGTAGGAGATGCCTTACAGCAGCGATGCTTTTTCTGTAGGTGGAGGTATGAGACGTGAAGTGTGCTGTCCCTCTGTATCCACTCAGGGAGTAAGCTCATGCCTACATTGCTCCCACCACATATCATTTCTGCACATATGGCTCAAAAATATAACAATTATTTTATAGATCTGCTTTTTTAGTGTCTGAAATAATGCGAGAACTATGTTGTTGCTTTAGAGGGATGTTTTTATGCATGACACCAAATATGTGTTGCACACTCAAGGACATGGAGCAAAAGAGTGGGAAGATGTGAGAGGATGGAAAGCCTGCTGGGAATGGTGTTGGGGGTCTGCAGAGAGCCAAAGCCAATGCATCTCTGTCCGGACTGCCTTTTGGGAACGGTCCCTAAAGGAAAACCATCCTCAAAACTCATGTCCAGGGTATTGATTTGGAGGAAACTAGTAGCTGCCTCCAAAAGAGAAGACACGAGCAAACAGATATTTGTGTAATGTGTGGGAGACTAGCCCTTACTGCAGCTACTTTGGGAAGATGCCATTGAACTGCACAGCTCACTTTATTTTTGGTTTAAAAGTTATATTAGCAATTATTTATGGGTTGGTTTGTTTTTATAGGGAAAGCACCTAGATTTTTTCAAGCATCTAGTCAGAAAATGTTCTTATCACATCTAACTTGGAATTGTTGTCCAACTCTTGTTAGGCTCATCTACAGAAACATACCAATGTAAAAACTGAGAAAGGGAAAAAAAGAACCCTACAGAAATGAGACAGACTGGTAATGACCACAAACAAACTTGCTCAGAAACCCTCGTCTAACTCCTAGTTTAGTTGATGATCAAGAAGGGACATCATAAAATAACAAAATTATCATCTGCTGTAGCTGTAGAAATGGCTCTGCAAAACCAGCTATTCCTTTTTTTGGTTTTGTGCTGTTGTTGTTGTTGTTGTTGTTGTTGTTGTTGTTGTTGTTGTTGTTGTTGTTGCCCCTGTGTATTTTGAACCAGGTGAGGGAAGTGAATGACACTGTGCACCACGGCTAACTAGCTGCATAAGGAGATTTCTAATCCAATCTTGGACTCTGGAATATGATCTTTTATGGTAATAACACACATAATTTGTATGTATCTTCAGTTGTCATGGTAGCCTGGCAATGTTGTGGGAGCACACATGCATTCGTTCTGTCTCTGTAAGCAGAAATAGTTTTAGACCATCTTCACCCTCCAGAAGAGCGCATCACCCATGTGAGGGGTTCCCCTTCCCCCTGTGTGTGTGTAACTCACACTAATGCCGGTGGTAATTGCACACACCTGCTTGAGACCTGAGCCTGCTGAGCTGGAGACTTGTGCAACTCCGTGACAATAAAATTAATTTGAGCTACTCTCTTTCTGTGAATCTCCTCCATACCAGGAAAGAGTCTGGCTAGTGTTTTTAAAGAATAAAGGAAAAATATTTTTAAGCAACATCAATAATGCAAAAAAACACAATGGTACAGGCAATCCCTTTTCTGCAAAATTTGAAGTAGGGTAACTGCAACAATGTGTAAAGCAGACTATATACTAGGTAGGGGGGGCACAGTGCATTCTAGTTAAGATTGTATTTTATGGATATGGTTTCTATCCATGGACCACATTAGCTATCTCATTCAATATGATTCAACAACAACAACAACAAAATTTTAAATTATGGTTTTGGAAAAGCCATTTCATTCTCAGCAGTTGTTCTTTTCCATAATCCATTTGGAGAGCATAAGCTGGTTTCTGCTCACAGTAAACCCCTGAACTGTGCTCTTGATAAAGCCCTGAACTGCACAGGTTGATATCCAAATACTAAGGAAGCTTATTAATGAGAGGAGGTGTGTGAAAATCTTCTAGGATATAAAATGGGAAGTCTCCTGTTGCTATTCCAGTATGCACAGCTGCCAGGTTGGAGAACAAAATATCACATTCAAAAACTGTTTTTTATTAAACTGAATTTGTGATTGGCCAGTGGAATAGGCACTCCATTGATTCTTTTCGGAAGATACAATACATTTTAGATTCTAATCTGTAAACTTTTTCAAATCAACCACCAAAACACTACACCTTCTCTTACACTGAATAAAAGGAAGGTCTTACCATTTGTTCATTTGTGTGCTGTTCAAGCTTGGTATTTAAAAAAAAAAAAAAAAGTTATATGAATACAGGTGATTTTGTTTCCTACTCACATCGGTTTCCTTCCAAGATAATCTAGGATTTGCTTTTACTGTTGTCAGTCAGTGCATGTTTCATAGGGTAGTGTATCAACCTGACTTGAATGATGGTGGGTTTTGTGGTATATCTTACTTCAGCTCACACATGATTAAATAATATTTCTTCCTGTCTGAATAAGCACTTATATTGGAACAGATTCATACTTAAGTCAGAGTCATGGAAGTGCATGTCAGTATTTCACTTGTTTCACAGCTCAGTAAAATATCAGTTTTGATGAGGTAAAAATAGAAAATCATAAAAGTGGGAGGGGGAAATCAAACATTAACAGTATAGAAAAGCTGTTCTTCTCAAATACCACACAATAATATATAGGATTATCTGATTTCAGTCACAGTTCAGCAGTATCCTTTAAAATAATTTTCAGGCTAACTGAAGATCTACCCTTCCCCATAACCTCAGCCTGGAAGAACATTTGGATGCAATCATTTAAAAATTACAAAGGCTGAAATTTCTAATAAAGCAACTGTAAGCTTGTGCCTTTCTGCTTATTTGCTGTCAGTAGGCAAGAAAACCCTGAAATTAGGGAAAAGGTGAGTTGCAGAGGAGGAAGTTGGGGTGGCCTGACTGTGAACAGGTGGCCTGCTCACAGGCTCAGACTTGGTGATTGACTGAGGAATTGGGACACTGCCTAAAGCTGAGGAAATCTTCACCTAAGTGAACGATGCACATGTATTGATCATAGCATGATAAAGCTAAGGATAAATTCCAGCAGCATCTCAAGACAGTGATGAGCCAAGTTACACTTAAGGAAACTATCGGAAGAAAAGCCAGGCTGAGGGAACTGCAGGTAATGGAGAGACAGGAAAAGAACAGGGATATTTTTGATTCTCAAATTAGCTGTCACTTGTATGGTACAGAAAAATTCCTAATAGAAATGTCCCATTTCTTTAAGCCCACTGAATCTTTGACTCAGATGCCAACTTAGCTTCCCAGCCAAAATTTTCACCTAATTGTATAATACCGAAATCTATATTTAGGTCTCTAAATAAAAGTGACCTGGATTTGAGAGTTAGCTCCACCTGAAGTTTCTTTAACTCTGCAGAGAAGTCAATGAGTACTGCAATTTAAAACCACTGAAAATTAGGCCACCTGGCAAGACACGAGACATTTATCTTGTGAGTGGCATAACTTGTTTGGGTGGAACAGAAAGAAGGGAGGACAACGGCAAAAAAATAATTGGTATATGATTTGTTTTACTCTTTGTCCTTCCTCTTTCCACCTCTAGGCTGCTGTCTTAAATGGGACCAGACTGTTCACAGGCAAGAGAATCGTGACTTCAAAACACAGCATTTGCAGTCAGGTAGCTTCCCTCCTTGATCTTTGGCAATCCCAATCACATCTATGCACCCACCTATGTTGTGTTGTCATGTGTGTGTGAATATGTGTATTCGCGTAACGCAGTTCAGATTGCTTTGTTAGTTGAGAGAATAAATTGCATGAGGCCTCTACAGACCATCCTTGAAGTCTGTGGCATTTTTGATTAAACCATACATACGTGTGTGTTTATACATATGTAGGCTGTTTATATGCGCACACTTACGTGTATGTATAGTTTATGATTCATGTAATGTTGACAGAGAAAAAGAAATGCAGCACCGAGCAAAGCAAAAATGTTCATTAGAAGGATATGTACTGCTTGGGGTATTAGCTGCACAAAACCTACTTTTAAGAGCCAGTGGTGGGGGAATAATATCAGGCCTGAGCCCTTTGGTTTCCATCGAACTATATCAGGAGTGCCTGAGGAGCTGATCTTATGGAAAAAAAGTGAATAAGATCACACAGTTTTCTCTGCTCTCAGTGGTTTCTTTCAGTCTCAGTTAGACAAGTCAGTGTGCTCTTCTCTCATGGGGCTGGCTTCAGGTTGGGAAACAGTCTGGAGCTGAAATTAATGCATTTTCCAGTAACTTCTTGCATATGGTTATAGTTAGAAATTAGCAGAAGACATTTTGCTCCTTTCCTCTTAAGCTGCCTGTTACCTCTGAGCAAGTGGTCTTGGTTTTTATTTCCCAAACAAGATCAAAGAGAACTGATCTCCTTCCCTTCCTCCCTCTCTCCTCCCCATTAGTCAGTGTGTCCAAAAAATAGCAAAAGAAGGTACCTACGGGATTCAGGAGAATGGTGAGAAAGAGTTCACCTCCTCGGATACTTTTGTCCAGCTCCTGAGGACCCCCAGGATATTCCTTGTAAAAAATAGTATGAGTGAAAAGGCCACAGGTCTGTCGAGGGAGCACCTGAGAACAAAATAACAGTGCCGTTGTGACATTAACTTCTTTCTGCAAACTTACACTGGCACAGCCACCTAAATCCCTCCAGCAACTGAAAGAAACAAAACTGCAACCCTTTCTGCCTCTGCATTCTGGCGTGTTTATTTATGGGCTCCTTTGTGCCTTCTGTACTCTCGTGGTAAACAAGTGCGGTCCTGCAGATGTGGAGATTTCCAGATGCCAGCTCTGAAAAGCTGTGGCACATATGCGCTGAGCTTTCATGCGGACCATTTTATTCATCTCATACACTCATAATAAGTGTTTGTTTCCTGGCGCTTGGAAGAGGAAGAAAACAAAACCCAAACCTCTCTTCCCTCAGCAAGGTTAGTTTATTAGCAGATAAATAGTGCTTCCTGGCTGCCTTTGCTATCTCAGGCAATTAATCTTACTGTTCCTGAGACACTGAAGTGAATTTGTATTCAAGGCTACGGACCACAAAAGACCTGTTGCTTCATACTTCCCTCAGTCCTGAAAATCATGCTGGGCCCCTCGTTCCTGTTTGTGAAACATGTATGGGACTGGTGGGATGCTCGCATGAGACCAGCCTGAGGTCAGCTCCCCGTCCTGTCATAAATTAAGGGGTTGCACGTCAGAAACAGGCCAGCTAGCAGGCTTGGGAAAACAAACTCATCTGGAGAACTAGACGGTTTAGTTACATTATGAGCTAGGTACCATCAAAAGGCTCTGGTAAAATAAACACAAGTGTCAGGGTTAATAGGTATTGCCTAAGCCATGCAGGGATGTAATTCAGCTGGGGAAGGCCTTTGCTTCCCTTCAGTCAGTGTTTTTGCTTTTCTACTCAGTTAAAACAACAAATAAAACCTACATTCAGCAGAGAATTTTAACACACCTGTAAATGCACTGCTGAATTTGAGTCTATTCTAATAGTAAATGGACTCTGTGCAGTAACTTCTTGGTTTCAAGATGTTCCTTTTGTCTTGTTTAGGGGATCACAATTTTGACTTTATGTGTATAGGCAATATTCAAGTCAGCCGTGTCTTTAAAGCAATGCAGGACCTGCCCTTGAAATATTTCGAACTTCACTTATGTCTATTTAGGTTTTGTGTTTTACCTACCTATAGGGTTGCAGCTGGCTGGTAAAACAGGCCAAATAATTTTATACATTTTCCTGCTCCTCATGCAGTGGAAGTGTGTATGTGAGAAACCTTCTCCCTCCTTGCACAAATGCATGGTCTGGAAGAGTCAGGCACGTGTCCAGTCCTTGGCTCTGGGAGTCTCAGTAGCAAAGCTCAGAATGAAACCTTGGCCTCAGAGAAGTGTCATACTTGCTGGAGGAGATTACTTACACCTGCTCACCTTCCCAGGTGACAGATTTCTAATCCTTTCATGCATAAAGATGTACCAGAGCTTGAAACATAGGTCTTAGGCAGTTTAATGAATTTCAGAGTACGCATGTATAACTTGCTTGATAGTTGATGGGACTACAAGTACATTTAGTTTCTGAGGATTACATTTCAGTTGTCTGAGTTTGTGTGACTTTTTTTTTTTTTTTTAAACTGGCTGAATAACAAATGCACTACTTTGGCATCCTTACAAATCCTCGATCACAGAGAATTTTAATGCTCGCTGTAAAACTTGAAGCATTTGGTAAAAATAGCATACTTTTGAATCACTTAAAGTACTACTGCTATGAAGCATGGAAATGCAGTGTACCATGATGCCATTGTGGATGAAGCCCCGTCTGTACCGTGCAGGCTTCAGGTGTGGATATTCTTCTGTGCTGGTCACTCGGATGTGCCAGACCTTCTTCCAGGCCTCATACAGCTGGATGTGAACCGGGTAGACCCCGGAGTGGTGCGGAGCCACTGCGTACCCCATGCCAGTCGGTATGCCATGCTCCTGCAACACAGCAGAGGGAGGAATATATTTAGGAACAGAAAAAGATCATGTAATTATTCAAAGCTTATTTTTCCTGCAGACAGCAGCTTTGGAGAAGCTGTTGTCCTTGGACAGTCTTGTATCTATTTGTATGTAGCACAAGCTAAAAATGGGGGAGAGATGAGGGGAACTGGAATTACAGTTTGATAACTGCAGAGTGGTAAATAATCCTTTTGGATTAAGCTGTGTTACAGTTACATAGATTTGTATAGGAATAGATTTGCCTGCCTGTTTGTTACATACTGAGTGTATTTTAATATGCATCCTACCTGTTGCATTCTTTTTAAAGGTAAGCAGATGTTACTTATTTACTAAGCTATAAAACAGCATTAAAGCAGTAAACAGATGGGAAAAAAAATGTTTCAGCAACATATGTGGGATTTTTGTTTCCTATTTCTGGAATAAGAGCAAAGATTCCTTCCTGATTTAAAAATTAAAAAAATTAATATCCCCCATAGCTTCTGAATCTGCTTATATTTTCCATGGTATTTCCAAGGTAGTAGCAAAGGTATTTCCATGGTGTATTTCCAAGTTAGTAGCAAAAAAAGCTGGACTTTGACAGACAGCTTTTTCGTTTCATAAATATTTATTCAGCTCCATTTCTATGAGGAAATACATGTATTTTTGTGAATATAATCTATACGTTATCTTGAAAATGTCTTCCAATAGCACAGTGAAATAGTTAATATGCAGGCAGAAGGAATTAAGGAAGAAGCTTAACTGCGAGCGTGCTGGGCATGTTCCCTTCACTCCTTGATGCTTTCCTGTCTTTGTTCTGCTCCCCAATCCCTCCCACTCCCGATTTAGCATGGGCTGTCTGAAAACCCTATCTGATGATGAGGCCTGATAACCACATCTATAGACCAGGATATATTTAAAAGAGAGAAAATTATTGGACGTGTAAGCTATACATGTGAAAATGAGGTAATTAGTTTCATTGGTCTGAGTGACTATTCAGACATGGATCCAGCATTTATCATCAGCTACTGGCAGAAAGAAAGGCTGTGCTCTGCCTCCTCTCCTGAGGAGACTCATTTCTATGAGTTCCAGAAAAAGCCCTTTTCAACTCCTCTGCGGCATCTCCGGGTTACAGGGTGTCCTGCCACTGTGGCTCTCACCAGATCCCTTCCCACGCTCTGGGTATTTGCTGAATTCATTTTACTCCCGGTACTACAGGATACATTAGCTGTTTTCTGGTGGTATAAAATTGATGTTCAGAGGGAAATGACTAAAATGTGAGATGATGATTTTTTATGGTTTTTTGTCCTTCCTCTTGCCTACATTATCTGAGAACTGTTGATTACTTTAATTCCAGGAATAGCAGGTTCTGCTGGGCATCTTCAAGTACTTTGCAAAGAAATGGTTTTGGTTCATTGTCAAAAATTAAGTTAAATCTGTAGGGAACACTTGTTCATGAATCACATAATGTGACCACTTAAAATTATCCATTCCTTATTAGTAAAGATATTAGGTTACTGGCTGATCTTGAAAGAAAAGAAAGCCAAACTCACTATTTCATGATTTACTGAGAGCAAAATGTAATTCCTCCTTTTAATGTCGTTACCTACCTGAAAGGCATGAGTCAGTTTAAGGGTGAAACAAGAAATAGCTCTATAATGAGAAGTGTTAAATCACACTTTTCTCTATTTTTTTTTTTTTTTTTTTTTTTTTTTTTTTTGCCATGAACATGTCTAAAGGAAAAAGCTGTATCTAAAAGTTTCTGAAAATTTTGGCCATTTATTATTACTCTACCTGATTAGTCTATGATACTCACGCTGTCAAATATACTGTGCTAACTTAAATGTACTGTATCAACTTGAATCTACAAACCTTCACTAAACCTGTGTCAGGGAGCATAGATACACATAAATGTAAGGCAAATGTGTCCTAAGCTAGATAACGCAACACTGCTCTGAATGGTATGTCCAAAAGTAAGTGTCTGGATGAATACATATAAAATCCTGTTTATCTACTTACTATTTGCTGCTGGTATTACCATAGCAACAGAATGGTGAAATGGTAATCTGCCATTCACAAATAAGGCAGCTTTTCATAAGTTCTCAGTATAAAAAGCTAATTAGACTCTGAATAAAACCTGCACACTATGTAGTTCATCACACAAATACGTCAGTCACTCAGATACCCAATGACCTTAAGAAGAAACAACTAACAATCAGTTTTTATTCGATCAGTTTCATGTTCAGTTTACTTGGGTAAATTAAATATTGTATGTCCTCTTTGAGTGTGTTTTGTTGCTCTGTTTCCTTTTTTCCTCTCATTTTGTTATTAAATTTAGTTTGGGATTAATGTATTAAAGGAGGAGTATATACTTGAATGTAAGATATTGGGCAAAATGGGAGATGCCTGTAGTAACTGTATTTTCTTACATATTCTAAGGAACAATTTCTTACAAGATTTTATTGTTATTTTTACATTCAAGACTTGCATTGATTTTTTTTTAATTTCAAAATTTGTTCAAAAATTTTGTGCATGTGTTTGGTTTTCAAACTTTTGACCCTTTCTGGGCACTGTGAACAGCAGCATTACATTCCTTTGCACTCTTAAGCTGGGACCTCAGAGCCATTATTTTGGACAGGTTAAATTTGTATTCCTATTTTACTTGTGCCTTAGGAGACTTTCCATTCTAATTCAAATGACAGCATAAGCTGAAGCTGCAGCGATGGGTGAGTCCAATATTAAGGGAGAACCACTTTTAGAACCGGTGAGATGGGGGGAAGATGATTAAAACTGTTGTTGCATTTTTGGCAGAAAATTCCCTGAATTGTTGCTACTTCCCATACACTGGTTTGCATCGTGGAGCGGTTTGGGACCACGCGACCTGCCTGGTTATAAGGGCTCAACCAAACTAGAGGATGCTCTCCAGGAGCACACCTTGTGTCCTTCTGGCACCAGGGAACATGTGGTATTTGGATCAGACTACCACCAGCTCAAAATAACCTTTCCTCTGATGCCTGCATGTGGCCAGTGCATCTGGCCAGCAGCAGCCACTTCATCCAGCAGAACCCAGAGTCACTGTCTCACGCTCATGCTGATGCACCCAAGCCAGAGCAATGGGATTTGGAAACTCATAGTCTTGCCAATGCAGCCTGTCTCATCTTTGCACCCTCCAAAGTTACCTTGCCCAGACCCCACACGTAGGGCAGATACTTTTACCGGTGATCTGAAAGTCTGAAGCAATCTGCCAAGGCTGTTTATCTCTCTCAATTATCAGCTTTGTTCAATCAAGTGCTGATTTCCTTGAAACTCCTAACCTCTTTTGACCTTCCCATTTGTACAGAAATGAGCTGTGCTTGCCATGAGTCAGCATGTGCTGGGGGTACTTATTCTTCATTTGGAAAAAAACCCTATATATTGCAAAAAAACCTGCTATAGGAAAGGCAGGTAACACCAGATGAGCATGGATCTTCAGAAGGAGGTATATTCTCAACAAGTCAGTTTGCATTCCTATAGCAGATCTTCTATGAGCAAATGTTGGAAATTTCAGTAAAAAACATTGTATGGAAGAATGACTATTTATATTAGCAGGATACTGTCTGACAGAAAAAAAAACAAAACAGTTTTTGATTGCAGCAAACATTACATGTCCTTGTTAAAACGCAGTAAGAAATAAAATGAAACAAAACCTAAAACTTTTATAACACAACTGGCATTCTGGTTCTTAAAAATCGCTGGTGATTTATTTTACAGAAATATCTAGTATTGTCAGAGAAAGAATAAAAAGGCAACCTTTTATTTTAATTTGTTAAATCTTATGTCTATGAAAAGGTCTTTTCACACAGTCAGTTGAACTGCAGGATTCCCTTTGGTGTAAAGACTTTTCTTAGATGAAAAAGTTAACAATACAACTTCAGATAAGTTTAATAAACCTTTTAACTTTGTCCAACGGTAGGTGACAGAGTAAACGCAGTACTTTTTAAGATGTTACCTTTCAAAGTGAAAAGATTTATATAAGCTTTGCATATTTTTAGTACCGGCATGTATTTCTAATATTGCTGAACATGGGTGAGATTTCCTATAAAAAATTATGTATTACTATAAAATACTCAGTAAACTTTCTCTTATTTGGTAAATGAATTTGCTACTTCCTTGCTTCTCAGCACTCACAAAACTGTTGTGATGTATTTTATCCTTTATGGGCATATGATTTTTGTTCTCAAGGGTTACATCTCTTGCTAATTTTTATGGAATAAATATTTCAGCCTTCAATTACTTTTAGTTCAATTCTAAATGTTAAAAATCTGTTTAAAAGCTCTCTATCTAGACAAGATGGATCAGCAAATGAGAGGTGATGGTTATTGAGATATAGAGGCTCTGTGTGTTGGTATTTGCTTTCACCGTCATTTTTTCATGTCCGTGGTGTGCTTCCTTGCACAGGTGCTTTCTTGCACCCCTTGTACAAGGGGTCTTAATGAAGTAGGTTTTCTGATGTTGGTGTCAGATCCAGGATTGACAGGGACAGGGGAAAAGCCAGCTTTCAACCAGACTTACATATCAGCCTCCCAGATATCACCACAACTCCTGTCCTAGGCATGCTTCGCACTGTAGCAGACTACCAAGAGGCAGAGAAAATGCTGGGATTTAAAATCTTAGGTTTCTGAGGATGCGAAACAAAGAAAGGCAGTCCAGCACTGAGGAAGATACACATGACTGGGAAACATGCAGACTCTGCATATGTGTGGTACCAAATAAAGCTGAAAAAGTAGAGGCAGTCTTAGAGATGTGCTGTCAAAGCGTGCTCCTGATATGGACACAAGCCCTAACGAAGATGGACTGTTTCGGAAGGACCTTAAGGTTTGTCAAATTAAATCATCCTGTCTTCACAGGACAATGTTATCCTATATATGGAGACCATTTACAGACCATTTTTAGAGGCAATCTCTAGTGGGCATCTCTCCTACCCCACATTAACTACAGATATTAGTAATGGGTAAACTCTTTTCACAACATGAAGATACTTTGCCTTTGATATGTGGTCACTGGTCTTCACATTCTTGGTATTTAATTGGTATATTAAAAGCCCATGATTTCTTTGTGGTTTGGGCAGCTCAAAAGTTTTAGGCAGAGGAAGTGCTAATGTGCATCTGTAGTTGGATTATAAACAGGAGACTGAAGCCAAGGAGTGTTACTATACAGCCTCTGAACTGATTTGTTTGTTTTGTATATGTGTATCTCTGAATTGATTTGTTTTGTATATGTCTCTCACTTCTTCATATCAGATCACAGCTACCTTTTTACAGTCGATCATTTCTGCCCTATCTCTACCATGGTTTTGGCACATGTGCTCGCAAATGAGCATAGAAGATAATCACTGAGCAAACAAATCGAGGGACAAAATAAAGAGCTACAGGCTTTTGGATTAAATATATCCTACTTGTTTTTGTCAGATAAGGATGTACAAAGAGGGGAGGAAGAATATCTTGTGACTAAAGGATGGCAGTGAAAACTTGGTTTATTTTATTTTTGGAATATGTACTTTCAGAGATTTCTGCTTGTGCAATTTGTTTACCTCTTTGCGTATCAATTGCATTGCCTATAAACAAGAAGAATAATACTTGAGATACTATCAGTTTGCAAAATTTAATCTAGGTCTTAATAAATTGGTGTCTTTAAAGGATCTGAGGATGTTCTGATAAAAAAAACCCCACAAAATATGATTAAGTGAAACCCAGCTGATAATCAAAATAAATGCCATTTGCCATTTCCTTAGTCAATCTCTGAAGCATATCATCCGTATTTAAGTAAACAAGATGACACTGGGGTAGCAAAATTCTGGGTAATCTGCAACTTACTTTACCAATGTTAATATCTCTGGCTTTTGTTCTTCTGATGCTGAGGATACTGTGAGTACTTGAGAAGAGATTTAGCCACAAGGGCAGTGGGGACAGGGCTACGGATGGGGGCGGCTGTGGGGCTTATCACTCAGACCTGCATGGGCAAGGATTTGGCCAGGCAAGACTTCCCACATTGACTGCTGGATCCAGAGCAGTGGGGCAATAACATATACGAATGACATGAGAAAGTCTCTTCCTCTCGCCAACTAGTCATGAAACAGTAGAAATTATAAATATCTCAGTGACACATAAAATATAATAATTTGGAGGACTTGTTAAAGGAAGTCTACTGATTCACAAGCAATTAATGTGTAAGGGAATACTTTGAAGACTTGATTTTACTAAGGCCCGGAGACAGGGGCATATGTCTGCACTGAACTCAAGGCAATTAGATACCTAATTAGCAATAGTTGTATGTGTACAAAACCGTTTGGATATACAATTTCTACATGTATTTTGTGATACAGCTGTTTGAGGCAGGCTGCAGCTGTAAGCCCCCATTTTATAGAGCATCATGATGAGGTATGGATATAACTGTGTAAAACTGAATGAGGTCTTTTATCTAGTTGCCAGCTGTAATACCTGTATTTCTTGCCCGTGTTCAGCAGACTGTACGTATACTTGAGCTCCTGCAAACCAAAGATTATGCATACAGTGTAAATACAAGAGCCAATAAAAATTATGCTTATGTACTTTTCTAGCTCCATGTGATAATATCCATGAAATACTGTTTCAGGTGCACTGTCTTGTGTTTATTAAGCTTGACTTTAATCCACAGTACTCAGGAGAAAAACATTCCTTTCTTGAAACCTTTACCCCCAGTGAACAACATCAATCCCAAGTCTGATACTCTCTTGAATGAAGCAGCTGATGACTGTGAATGGGATTTGAGTGCAGGTTTCTGGACGGTGAGATCTGTTTTAGCTTTCTTCTAAAAGAAAACTAAGAGGTCTTAATGAACAGAATTTTTGTTGTGGTATCTGGGTTCTCACAGGAATCTTGACTGTTCTCGGGTATAATGCTGTGCTCTCCCATCCTGAAGACGCTGTTACCTTCTTACCCATATTTGAAAAAATGAATGAAGAAATACCACATTAGGTGAAGAATAAATGTGATCATACTTCCAAGTAATTATTGAGGCTTTTCTTGCAGAAACTGATACAAAGTGTCATTTCTACTTGCAGCTTAAAATGGGAAATGCAAGAGAAAATGTCATCAGCTGTGTTCCCCTGAGTATAATACTAAATAAAGTTACATATATATTTTCTATATAAATAAAACATGTATAGCATCAAGCAGATTTTCTATGTATTGTTGTAGATGTCTAAATTTGGATCCACACTGTGAAGTCAAAGAGTAATGAAAAACGATCTGTTTTAACTTTAGAGGACTTATAGAAGTGCAGTCGTGGAACAGGGAGTTCCTTTCTGAAATAAGACATGATGTTGAGGATGGGAAAGCAGGGGAAGATGCAAAACTGCTCTGAAGTCATGGCTGGGACCTCTCTGATAGCTATCAGGAAGGTTGTGTCATATCAGGAAGATAAATTTCTCCCACAGAGAGAATTTCACAGGAAGCCTTTTGAAAAGAAATGTTCTCATAAGTAAATTGTACAGCTCATATAGATTCAAGGTTAAGAGGTTGGTACAACCCCTGTCCAAATGTTAGCAGGAAATAAAACTGTAATAACAGCAGCCTTTCACTGACATCAGCTCCTTATTTATAGGTACCCTAAGGAGTCTCTACCCTTCAGTGATGATAGGGACATGAGCTTTATCTTTCTGTAGTTGAAGTTACAAACAGATTATATTACAAGCCCTGTTTTCAGGCAATGCTATAGATTTTACTCCTAAAGGTGGCTTGACCTAGAGGACTTCATGTTTGCTGAAAATACTAGGAGAATTACCCAAAGGTTTAAAGATAAACAGACCATGTATTTTTGAGATACAGGTTATTTAAAAAAATTACTCTTGTAATTAAAATTTCAACTATAATTGGGTCTCTGGGCCAAGCTACACAGAAGGCATGAACACGCTGTGCCAGAAATGAAGGCTGACAGTAAAACAAAACTGTAGAAAGGAAAAGTCGTCACCCAAAATACCTCTGTACTAACACCCTGCCAGCGGGAGATCCGAACGGGGGGAAGTCTGGCAAGAAGAGTAAACAGTTAAGCCATTTTTAATGAATATTTTTTAAAGGTTGTTAGGAAAATATTTTTGTAAACAAGGGAATAAATTGCTTCCAATGGCTTGTTCGGGCACCTGCCTCTGCTGGTTTCCTGATGTGCCTTGGCTGATGTGAGGGATGGGAGGAAGGGGCAGCTGCTGGCTGGCCTTTCTGAGCAGTGAAGGGTTGTGATTTGTGTTCCCAGAGCAGCAGAGAAAGCCCCACTGTGTCACTCTGCTCTTTTGAGTGGCTCTGGTTGCTTGGCATTTGTACATTTTGTCAAAGAACATGCAGTGTCTTTTCCAAAGCAAGCATTTATAGATTTCAGGTTTTCTTTGTCATGCTCAATAAGCAAGTAGAATTACCCTGAAAGGACTCTAAATGGTTTCAACCTAACCTCGGAGTACAAGTACTCTGAGCTCTGGGCAATGCCAGGAGGATAGCTCTTGTAAATTCACAACAAGAACAAAAATGAAACATCATTATCTATAGCTATTAGTAACAGGTTAGCTATGTAAAAAAAACATATTTTCAAGCAGGTAATCTAAAAAAAGCACAGTGAAATCCAGCAGCTTCACGTTTCCTTCATTAGCTTCAAGATTTCTCACAAATCATACACAACATTTAGGGTTTACAGCACCTTTCTCCCTCCCTTATTGAGGATGTTTGCGCCAGGCTTCAGGAAGCTGATAACCTGTGTATAAACCCCTTCCTAAAGCTTAAAAAGACAGCTGATATCTGCTGACGTTTCACTGCTTCTGGTCCCTGTGGTCTCACAAGTTTGCTTGGGTGAAGGGCTGCTACCTCTCCAAGAAAGCCCATGTCGTGAAAAAGGCTAAGGCAAAACTCAGCCCAATCTTGAGTCACAGAAAGGCTTTTTTTGGGGCTCATTTTCCAATCTTATTTGCTTATCAATATGAATATATATATGTATAATATAGATAAACATGAAACCAGCTTGGAAAGCATAGCTATAATATGCAGAGATATCCTGCCGAACCTTTTGGTAACTTTTACTCACTATTGCAAATTCTTTGTTGAGGATCATCTGCTCCACCAGTGATGACTCATTGTGGAAGAGGTGAGGCTGCATGTGACTCCACATATGGGGAAACCACCAAAACTCATCTACAGACCTCAACAACAGGTCATCACCTTCATCTTCCTCTTCAGTGCCTGCAAAAGAAAGAAAGAAAAAAGAAGGGTAACAGAAAAGCAACAGCAGAAAGCGCCCGTAATTGTTTTCTAGACACAGAAGAGGCTGCCATAAAACTTAATGTCCTTGTCCTGGATGTCTCACTGTGCTGCAGATGGGCTGTATCGTGTCACAGAGAGAGTGAGGTCAATTACCATGGATGGTAGCTATCCCTTTCTATTCCTAGCATGGTGTTAACTGACAGGAATTCTAACAAGAATTAGTTTTCAAGGGCTGATTTCTGTGCTATGCAATGCACTAGGAGTATTTAGAAGTTCAGGCTCCTCATGACAGTGGAGACTGGATTGACTTGTACCCACCTGCTTCGGTCCTGCCAGACAACTACACAATCGTAGCTCGCCACCGTGATATCACGGAGAGCTGTGTGCCTGAGTCTTGCCACAGGTGCCCCCCTGACTCATAGCTACCTCGTCATTAGCCTTGGTAAGCTGAAATCTGATAATTTCTGGTAAAATGTGAAACAAGTTTGCAATAGGTTCAGAAAATAATTAGGTGGAAAATACAAAGCTGTAATAGCAGCGGGGTTCTAAATGTTGTTTGCAGTGGTTTGGTATTCAATTTTTGCCAGATTTAATCTTGAAGTAAAACCAATAAAAACTCCTGTGTTAGTGAAGAGTATCTGCTGCAGGCAGAAACAAGCACGGGTGGTTATAACAAAGGAAACCTTCCATTTGAGAAATGATACAATGCTGCTTCCACTATGTGCAGACATATGTCTGCAGTGCTTTTTCAAATTGGAAAGGCAAAGTTACATTTTAGTAACTTCACCCTCAAATTACTCAACAATATCCAGTTTATTATCAGTCTTCTTTCTCGTTCCTTTAGCATTTAAATACTTTTATTCAACTTCAGTCAAAGAAATAATAGTCAAAATCAATCTGCTGATGCAGACATAGATATCTTCTTACAAGCCTTTCTATGTTTTGCAAAACTCATTGGAAAAAAAATGCTCCATGGATGTCACTGTTTACTTTTGTGGCATGAGGCAGGAACATACAGAGATGGCTGTTTGGTGCATGCACTTCAGCTCTTTATTTTTATTTTTCACTTCTGCAGTGGTTTTTGAAGAACACTACTACACAAGGAGAGCATTACTTTGAAACTTTCTCCTCATGTCACTGAATCACTTCGCTCCCCTCTTTGCAGCCCTCTGCAAGTTCTAAGGAAGTTGCTCCCGCTGATGGGAGTGCTACTGGAAAACGAAAACAACCTTGTTTCCTAGGTAATTCCTTATTGAAAAGAAAGGACTGATGGTTGCTCCTTCTGTGAATGTCTGCTCCTTTGTGCAAAACTTCAGTATACTGCATCTGTTGAATGACCGTTCTCTTGGTTTTTGGGGTATGTGGTTCACTTGCAGTCACCCAGGCACATGGAAGGGAAATGTGACTAGGGGAAGAAACTTAACATAGGCTTTCAAAATAGGACAGGAGGGAAAGGGGTAGGAGTTTGTGAAGCCATTGAAGATCTCTTTGGTAACCCAAAGGTAGAAAACTGAAGGTAGAGATGAAGTGGAAAAAAAGTGGATATTTGACATATGTAAAGAACGACAATATTTCAACATAAGATTTAGGTAAAAGTATAATTTAGAGACTTATTAACATTTGAAATAGAGTATGGTTCTTGAAATAATGCTATTATTACAAACTATATTTTAAAATCCTGTGATTTTTTTATCCAGTTTAGTCCTATTTTTTCCTACTAATTTCTTTGTAAATTTAGATACAACTAATTTTTTACTGTAATAAAATCAAACAAGGTAAAGCGTAACACTTTCCACTTTAAACAAAACCAACCCCACATTGTAATTGCAGAGCTGAAACAAAAAGGTTGGAATTTTAACATTTGGTGGTGGTGGTGTTTAAGAGGATAATTTTCTTTACGAACCTTTAAAAAGAGTGTTATTTGATTTTATTATTCTTAAGTAGTGTTATTTCAAAAAAATCTTATGCAATGGTTTAATGGAGCACTTGATGAGTGCTTTTATTGTTTAAATATTTTTTTGTCCAAGTCCTTATTCAGAGTACTGGAGGCAAAATAAGGGATTTTGAGGTTTTCATTTCTTGTACAATCAACATACTTTGTGTAACTTTCTATCTTCATCTTCATGTGAAATCTGAAAAATGCAGTAGACCTACAATCAAGGAGGTGAACATATATATCTGCTTTGAGATGCAATATTCACTTTACACAGGTAGGTAATCAAAGTTTGTGCATAATAAAGAATCTCATGGTTTAAAACTAGAATGATAATTCAGGGGTCTCTCTTGAGCTTAAAATTGAAACAAAGTTTGAAGTGGCCATCAATAATCTTATAAATCTTAAATGCAAATCCTGAGAACATCTTAATTTCTATTGCCACAACATGGACAAGTAGAAAGTGTTTGCTAAAACTGCATAACTAATATGGATCTACTTAGTTTTTTACTAATAACACTATGTCTACAGTACATAGTTTACCAGTGCCACAGAAGGGAATGGTGGTGGCGGTGGTGGTGAGATGATGAGCAGTGAGGCTGTGTTGTACTATTGTACTTGTGTGCAGGCATACTAACTAGAATTGGCATTTGTAGTACAGATGTCAGCAACATCTTTTGATGAAAATTTATAGCCATTTAATCTGCCAACACATTCCCACGCTCATCTCCCTCCTGCAGTTTTAAAATGATCCAAGTTTTGTAAAGGAGAGCAAAATCACACATTAGGGAAGTCAACAAGGCACAGCACAGTGCGCTAAAAACCCATGTTGAATATTTGATACTAAAAGCCTGTATGGGTAAACAAGCCATATTTACAGTAATTAAAGAATGTATTTCCATGTTTTATTTATAATGAGTCAATAAAGTGTATATTGCATGGAGAATATTTGAAACCTTTCCACTAAGCTGATATGACAGAACGCCACCACCAACCTGTAAATGAAATGTTCACTTAAAAACTCAGATACATCGCTGAGTACAGGCAGCAGCAGGCCCCTTAATGGAGGCAATGACATCCTTCAACTCATTAAGTAGTTGTGTGCTATTTTTGTAAGCCTTTAGAACCTTAGAAGAGCAGGCACACACGGACATTCTCCTGTTTTCTCTCTCTACAGCAGTAGCAAATTTGAAATTGGTCAGCATTATATTAGCTGGGCAAGAAAACTGCTGACAGCAATGGAGGTCGTTGTGATGAATGAAGAAGAAATGTATTGGCAGGTCAGGGGTTTGATTTTGTAGAAAGGCTGCGTGTTTTGTGCCAGCCACTGTTCAGGACATCATAGTATTTATAATAAATTATCTCTTTCTCCACCTCCTCCACTCCTTGAATTTCCTTTCTCTGTAGTGGACACTGTAATGACTGTACCAGCTTTACTCTGTAGATGGCCACAACCACGCAGCACCCTACTTTAGAGCAGCTCAGAGCCTTGGGTGAGTTTTCTTTATTTTGCTGTATTATGTGTGTGTCCAATTAAACTCCAGAAGGAGCAACGACACAGGCAGGTCAAGATGAAGTGAGAAGAATACTGAAGTTCTGTCTCCGAAGCTGCTCTCTAATCACAGGTCTGCCACTGGCTTGTTATATGACTCCAGGCAAGTAATTCCATCTCTCTCTAACTCTAATTTTTTCCAGGCTCTCCAGCCTGTATCTTTAGTCTGTAAGGTTTCCTGGGCAGCAGTTGCTTAGCATTATGTGCTAGCGCAAAGGGAAAATAGCCTGGACTTTGAAAGTGACAGTGATACAAATACATAATTTAGGTTTCTTCTCTCTACTCATCCCCTCCTATGCTTCCTCATGTACCCTTCTCCCAGGGACCTCTGCACTCTCCTAACGGGTGGTGAAACAGACATAAGAGCTGGGTAAGCTCATCTATTTGATATTCAAATACTGTCAACGAAAAGGGGAGTAGTGCTACACCTACACTTGAAGGGGTGACCTGTCTTACTCCACAGCTCCTTCATAGCCTGTTACAGCTGGGACTGCATCTTTCCTAGCTTTGAAACTTACCCTCTTGCTGCTGCAATGCCTCCTCCTATGCTCCAGATAAGCTTCTCAGCTTTCCCTGGCATCACTCAGTGATTATCAACAGGTATGGCTGAGTATCTTGAAAGCTGAGGATTTTGGAGCTGGTCTTCAAAGATGGGAAGGGTATGGAGTTTGGAAAGGAGAAGGACAGGAGTTGTCTTTTTTGAAGTGGGTTGCCGAATAGGTCTTTTTTTGCCTTAGCAGTACTAGGGAGCAGCATTGTTCAGTGACAGCAGAGGGAAGCCTGAGTGGAGGTGCAGCAAAGTGTTTAGGAGAAGGCAAAGGAGGAGGGAGAAAAAAAAAAAAAAAAAAAAAAAAAAAAAAAAAAAAGGGGGAGGGGACATTGTTCTGTGGAGAAATGGAGCAGAAGAGAGAAAGGAGTCGTGAGCAGGAGATGTAAAAGTGCCCAATCTTCCACAGAAACACAGTGCAAGTGTGCAACTTGTTACTGCATAGAGTGTGAAAGGAGCAGGGTTTAAATACAAATTTCTTTTAATCTTGTTTTCCTTTTATTATCCCTCCAGATTTGCAGACCAATGAGATAGATAGTCATAAGAAAATCTTTTGCATCCCATTCAACTAATTCTGTCTCTTCAGCGGTTACAAGACATGATTTTTCCAATCTTTTATATTTCATCATACCTATCACGCTGGAAAAACATTAGTATGCCTTTCGTGGAATTATAGAGATGTTAGCAGCTGCTTTGCCTCCTTTATAACCCTAAGATTCACGACCACAGATCTTTCAGAAAAGCACCGAGGGCATCTACGTGTTCCTGAGAAGCTCATCAGTGGTGTACCTTTGCCCCTTTGGACAGTGAATTAGACACTGGATCCTAAAACGGTGGAGCATGTATTTCCCACTGTTTCACTGAGTCCACGTGTTATTTTAAAAGGGCACGTTTAAAGCTAGCTTTAAAATCCTGTCACCTATTTAACTGCAGCTACCTGAGAGCATGAAGTTCCTTCTTACCTGTGTGGTAAAATTTTCCTGAAAATCCAAGGTTGAAGGTAAAATTTGCAACCTGAGTGCGCAGTAAATTTTGAGTCTCTAGTAAAGCCTGAAATAAATAAGAAATTAACATGCATTTAGAAAAATTAATATTAATTTTTGGAATGCCTCATAAAAAAAAAAAAAAAAAAAAAAAGATCCTGTTAAATGTTTCACATTTTATTTTGGGCTCATTCTTTTTATAAGACTATTACAGTGAGCTTAATTTGTTCCTTCAGAGTGTGATGGTCTAGCAATGCTAGTGATAAGTGGCTAAGTACCAAAGTAGGTTATGGTTCTGTAACTTGGACCAAGATACTATACATTGTTTGTGGTGATCTATGGCAGGACTTGAATCCAGCCAATTCAGAGGCAGCAATATACTAAATCACTACGACACCCATACTTTGGGTTATTAACGAAGCTTGATAAAATGTGCTTAAAACCCAACATAATATTAGGAATACTACTTGCCATCCAGATGTGGAGGTGTTGGGATTTACTTACCTGCAGAAACATTTTTGATTGTGTCTGAATATCAAATTCAAGCTTAAGTGTGAGTGTAACTAAACTCCAGTTTTGACCTATGGTGGAAGTAGTGTCCATGTCAGAAATTAAATCCCTGTTTATCTTCATTCTTTCCTCCAAGCAAAATATAAGACCAATCTAAATGAAATAGAGGAAAGGGGTATTGCTTCTAGAAGAAATAGGTGTAGTCTTGGTCACCTATCAATTTTTTCTTGGACATATTTTCAGCCACTGGAGAAAGAGAAAAGATGGTTTAGCCTATGTGAGCTATCTACATTTATTGTTAGTTGTCAGCTCTGCACTGCTTCTAAAGATAGTCCTTGCTGCACAGATATCTGTCCGCTTTCAATCACCAGCCCACATAATTTGGACGTGCTACATATGTGAGATGGATAGTGCATTTATCTCCCTATTGGTCTTGCCAATGTTGAATGGGTTATAAGCTCTATTTTCATCAATTTTCCGTGTCTCCATTATGTGGCTCTTGAGAACTTTTTCCATTATCTATTAATAACATTTCTATTGATTGAATGTTCATGTTCTTGCACAGTTCAAAGACAAAATGAATGCAGTAGTTTACACACAGTCCAAGTCCAGCTAATGTTTCCTTTCATTTGAAAAATTACATTTTGTATGGTCATTAGTAATTTCACTTAACATTACAGGAAAATAGTTTTACCTTTTTGCTCAACCCACTGGTCTAAATTGAAATGACAACAACAACAAACTCTACTTGTGACCATAAACCAAAAGTACTGTCAGTCCACCATAGACAAAACTTGGGTTTAAGCAGTTGAGATAGAGATTGATGGCCCGTGCAATCCTAGTCCAGAGTGAAGCGGAACTAAGCAGGGCAGGTTTCTGTGGTCTCATGATTCATCATATTTCCTTTGCACCGCAATTGGTTGAGAGGTGCTGTCAGCTACTGTCAGCATTTGCTGTAGGACATCAACTTCTTAAAGTTACTGACTCCCTCCTAATTACGCAGATAATTGGGCACCATGCATGTTGGAGCACAAGCCTCTTCTAAGGCATCATTTGCTAACAGCCACCTTCTAAAGACACATTGTTCAGGTGCCAAGCAGCTTGGGAGTGTAATACAAAAGATTGTCAGACAGTGTGCATCTGCCTTCATTTTTAAATAGAAACATTTACTGGGTGTTAAGGAAGATGTAAAACAAAGATAGTGGTTATCAACGACAATAGTCACCAAGCAAATTCCTTTCCCTGCTAAAGGAAATAAAGTAATGACAATAAATCTTGTGCTTTAGCATTAAATATTAAGACAGCACTATGGTTTCCAGCCTATCTTGCCAGACATTTAGTAAGTTGATTATAGTCAATCCTGTGACAATTTCACATGTGGGACTATATTTACATAATATATAATAACTTAGATGTTCACAAAAATATAAAACATCAGAGATCAACCCCACTGTTAGCTAAGACATTGAGGAAAATCCTCAGTTGGTAAAATCTGGCACTAAAATGAAACCATTAAAATTACAAGCATAGAATCCGAGTCATTATATTTTAGAACATAATTTTCCACCCTATCTAGAGTGTTTTATATATGTTGAGAAAGACTGATGGGCTAAGTAAAATCAATTCAATTTTCCTTTGAGGAAAGAACATCCTGAGAAATTTTTATCACTTAACATATAGTATAAGAAGGTACATGAAACAAACATCATTATATCACTTCGTTTTTTCTCTCTAATTTGCCTCACACTCACATCTCAGTAAGATGACAGAGCTGCAGGATAGACAGAAGCCTTCCAGCCCAGTAAGGTCTCATTAAAAACAGAGTGAGGATTAAGATGTAAATCCTGTAACCTGCAGTGTGTCAAGCATTTTTCTCTGTCTAAAGGGCAAATCTGTCACTCAAACTGCATTTGGCTTGGTCCTAAAGATTTTTTTAATTGCAATTTCCATATGTGCATATTAATTTATGGAATACGCAGACAAACTTCATTTTCATGACCTCACCTAATTTTAATACTAAGAAGATACTGTCAGCTAAGTCAGTCCAAACTTATTTTGTCACTACTTGCCCATTTATAGAGCAGAGGTTAACGTCTTCCACACCCTTTATATAAAAAAAACAATCTCTGTTTAGGTAATAAGGGTCTGCCTTCCTTATTTTTAATACATATCTATTCAAACAAAATTGCTAATGACTCATACTGCATTCGCTGGTAATTGTGCACAGTAAATAAAGAGAATTTTTTTCTCATCTAGGCAGAGATCTTAATGGCATGCAGCATAGAAAAGTGCCGTGTCAGGAGAAGAGCAGACAACTTTCTGGCATCCCCCTTCTCTTGCTCTCCCGGGTGGGTGTATCCCTGCCTGTTTGCCTGTTTGTGAGGTGAGCTGCAACCACTGCTGCTCGGTCAGTCCTCCAGCTCCTGGGTGGTGCAGGATGGAAGAGTTGCCCATCCCTGGCAACCAGCGTCAGAAATGTTTCTGGGACTTGTGCAGCCTTCACATGATCAAGGGTTTTACAGGGTAGAGAAGGGCTACTGAATTTTAACAGCTGGAAATCCTGCCCAACACCAGGTGAAAACACAGCTCTTTACACTCTGACAGGTGGTGCCGTGCTGTCCCCAGCGCCCCTTGGCAGCCCTCTGGCTCCTCCAACCCTGTCCCATCCCCATCCCAAAGTGCTGGCCTCAGGACTTCGCTGCCTTCACTGAGGCAGAAATGGTAGGCGCTGCCCACAACTTCAGCAGAAGGGAAATTCATGTGGAGGAATGTGGATTTTAAAAAAAGAAAAGCATGACAAATCTTGTTTTGTAAAGAAGATTTTTGTTTTGGATATTTCATCTGACTACAGTTTTTGAGTTCTATCTGCCAGTGTGTATCTTTTCCTCAGAGTCAGTGGGATTACTTTTTTTTTTTTTTTTCCTCTGAGTACTGGGGCTTAAAAGAGCAGTAAGTGAAGGAAAGCTGCTTGCACATGAAAAAAACAGTTAGCATTCCCCATTGAACTCATGAGGGTGTGTTAAAGCAACAGCTGGAACTCACTGTTGTTTTAGTTTTGGACACTTAAATCATGCTAAATAATTATCATTCTCCAAGGACAGAACCATGGAGCCCACCTGCACATGGACAAACAGGCATGTCTTGGTCTCGGGCTAAGTGAGGGTTTTTTTTTAAGGTAACTCAGGCTGTTCTTTCAAATGCAAAACCTTTATTGCCTGGAATCTCTCAAAACTCTTAGGTTTCAGTGAATTAATTGTTTCTTTGCTTTGTCAGTGTGGCTTCTCTCTGTGACATCCACAAGATACGGTTTCTTCTTTATATTGCATTTACATTCAGCAGTCTTTTACATGAATCCATATAATTACCTTTTGTAGATTTGAAGTTGCTGTGTCTTTATTCTTTATAATTGGTGCATCTATTAAGAAAAAGTGATATTTTCCCACTATGTCCTTGTTAATTATAACTCTATCCTTCATTTACATAATAAACTTTTTTTGGCAATTTCTGCAGTAACATTTCATGCCTAATAGGAAGCAATTTGCTTTCCTTTATTAAGTACATTAAAACTTCATGCCCCAGACATCATTGACTGTAAACATTTGATTCTGCTTAAATTTAATGCACCAAGGCATTTTGCTCTGCCATATTAGGTTTATTTATGTGCTATGTTCTGGATTGTTAGCTGCTAATGAGACTTCAGCTCTTATTGCTCTAAGGCCTGAACACTAACCTCATTTTAATGAGTTCATTATTTGCTGCCTTCTGAATGGAAGACAACAAATTTTCCTTTTAATTAAAGGTCAAAACACCTCTGGCTAAGGAAAGTGTAGAGGTTATCAAATCCTTAGAGAAGGTAAAAGAATGACTTTTTCTGATTTTGATGCCAAGCAGGGGCAGGCCTGGCTGAGGTAGAAGGTGTTCCTCTGGGGACCAAAACTCAAAATCTAAGCTAAGTGATAACAACACTAAAACGTGGTATGAGTCTTGCCAAGACACTGTGATAAAAAAAACCCACAAAAAACACCAAAAAAACAACCAACCAACCAAACCCTGAAAGTCAGACAAAGTAATTAAAGAGGCTTTACTCCTAACCCAAAGGTCTAGGTGGATCAATACTACTGCTAAAGCATGAGCCCTTCTTTGCATGTGCAATGATTCATAGGGTGCAGAGGACAGAGGACAGATTAATTGAACCAACAAAAACAAATCTCATATTTCTTATAGGGGAAAGAGAGACAAATGTGTTCAATATTGGGGGCTGTTTGTAGTGAGACAGAGGTATATGTCTCAACTGTGTGTTTGTGCGTGTGCAAATGCACATAAAGGGGATTGGTGATTCCTTTCTTTGAAAATACAGAGTGGAAATTTTAGTCAAACCAAAAAAAGGATTAATTACAGGAATTAATACATAGATCCTTGTCCTTTGTCTAACATTTTAGACATTGTCACCATCTTAAAGACAGGCTAACAAACATTGGTTCATGTGCCTCCCATTTGAGAAGCTGCTCACGTGGCAGACAATAGTGGTAGAGACAGGAAGGATATTTGGGAAAGAAGGGACCAGTGCCTGCGAGAACAGTTGGTGAAAACTTAAAATTTGTTTTTGGAGGCAAATCCTAACAGTTTGTGAAAAATAGACATTGTTGAGCATGAAAAAGGAAATTGTCAAAATGTCCTTGTAACAGCTCTAAACTTCATTTCTGCAAAACTGAACTAAATTCCTGACTCTTGCAGGTGTTTCAGGACCTTCCCAGAAGTCACTGAACGTGTCTGAGAGCATAAGGAGAAGCCTAGGAGAGACCCAAGACTTGCAGGATGACACTACCCCCGGTGTGGAGCAGGAATCCCAATGTTTTCTTTGGGCTCCTGGTCATACATGTGGCCTTCCAGAGGCAGTATTGTGAATGTGAATTCTTGAATGAGCAAAAACTCAAGATCTTGGAGGCTGCTGTTTCTGTGGCATGGATCTCTGTGATCATGGTGCCCAGGGTCCTCAGCCTTTGCGGGACTCCACCAGGTAGAGCTGTCCAAGGAAACCTGATCCCAATTTACACCCTAGCCTGTCCATGTGGAGGGCAGATGAGAAAGGATTCATGCAATTTGAAGAGAGATCAAGGGAAGGAGGGAAAGTTAGATATTTCTGCTTTTTAATGTATCTATAATTCTCTGTCATCACGAATTATTCTATTTCCACATGCTCATTCTAGGAAGTGCTTCTGGTGTGGAAGAATGTGCCAGCTTTGGCATCGCAGGGTTACATAGCTAAGGTTACGCTGCCCCATCACCATCTGAGGGATATGACTGAGAATTTTGTCAAAAAATGGGCTAACTTGCCATTACTCAAAGTCATCATTCATTTGGAAATGGATCCTAGTGCTGGGTAGTGATTCCACTGCTGAAGTTTCTTTCTTTTCTTCCTTTCTCCCTTTCTTTCTCCCTCCTTTTCTCCCTTTCTTTCCTTTCCTTTTTTCTCTCCTCTCCTCTGCCTCTCTTCCTCTCTCTTTATTTCCATCTTTCTTTCTTGTGCTTAAAATACATAGATATATGCACTATATACACATTACTATTTATTTATATGTACTACAGCTGTAAAATACGTGCAAATATATAAATGTAGATATTTGTTACAGGAAATAATTTTATACTTGATGTTTATATACAGTGCTTAGTAAACAGGATTTTTGCCTGGGACAGGTTGTGCAGACAGCTTGAAGAATCTTATGTCTTTTGAGATATGATCTGATCTAACTCTGAAGTTGTCTGCTTTGAGCAGGGGCTTAGACTATATCACCTCCAGAAATCCTTTCCAACCAAAATTATTTTAAGATTTGATGAAAATTTTCCCCATATTTTTCACTTCAAGACACTTTTCTATGCTACATGCTTGTTATTAATACCAAGAAGCCTTTTAATGCATTTATTCATTCTTGTTTCTAACATCTGTCCTTAATGTTTTTGCAGTTATATAGCCCTGAGGTTCATTCCCAAGCTGTTCTGTGCAGCAATTTGCTGGTGGTCTGTGGAAAGTAGAAGTTTTGCTCTTGATTTCCTGCTGAAAATTTGCAGAGAAAAAAAAGAGAAGAATACTTTCGGCAATGTTTCTTTCCACTGTAAGCAGCTGCTGCCAGGGTGTGATTTTGATTGCCTCTTCCTGCTCTTGCTCCCTCCCTGAAATCTATGCTAGGAAAAAATCTGACAATGCCTGATGTGGTCTTGACAATCTTCAAAGCCAATGCAGTCTTCATAGGACTACCATGAAATAGTAATAATCACAGTAACCATCATGAGCATGGTGTGAAATAGCTGTTTTTCTGATAGGAAAGCTGAATTAAATGAAAAAAAAAAAAAAAAAAAAAAAAAAAAGTGGTGTCTAGCCTGACATCACTGACAGGGTCACTGCAAAAGAAGGACTCCAGGTTCCTTAGTTTCAGAACAAATTTCTTTCACAAGTGGGTCAATCAAACCAGCTGTATCTGCACTTCTTAAAACACAAACCAGTGAGGAATTTATAAACCCAATGAAGCTGAGTCATTGATTTCTGCGTGGTGAGGATTTCAGCCCACTTCACAGGTTTATAACGGAATTTTAATAGAAAACTCTTTAATACTGTAATATAGGAATTATAAAGAATTCGCATTATTGACTTACTGGCTAGATTTTGAAAGGAGTTGAGGGGTTAAAGTTAGACAAATCCTTAATGGGATTTTGAAATCACTCGTACTATTTACCCTATGCCAAAACTGACTTGAATAGCAGTTAACCAGGCCTGGGATCAATGTGCAACTGTCAGCCCTCACAGATTTATTTACATTCCCTCTTAAGACACTTTTCAGCCAGGACATTATACAAACAGTATAATTCCCAGTGTAGTCCACTGGCCATACCCAGTGAGGTGAGCAGGGCTTTGGCCATTGCCCTGCCTTCCTGAGATATGGGATTTCACATCTTTTTGTATTTATTTCTGTAAAGTACTATGCTAATCTATAGTGCCATATAAATAATTAATAGGAAGGTCTCTGATGGTGCTGAACACAGCCAACTCTGTCTGAAGATCTATTTTTTATTACACAGCTATTACTTGAGTCTGTTCAGCATTTCCCTTGAGTAGCTTAGTGTGAGGTCTGAGAGGATATGTGGGTTTATTTGAAGCAAGAAAAAAATCATGTTTTGAGCTTATATGTAATATGTTTATTGCAAACAGAAGAATTATTCTTCCTTTATGAGTGGAATACCCAATTTATCAGATCTACTTTTGCTGCTCTTTTGTAACTCCATCCTAAAGCTGGAAAACTGTCAGGGATCTAATTACATTTAATTCAGCACAGAGGAATGCATCTTCCAGTAAAAGTACAGCTAGTTTTAGCTGAATGAGACGAATGGGATGATACTGCACCAATGTTCCTAGCTACTCATGACTAACCGGCTAATAACATTATTGAGAACTCAGAAGGTGGCTTTTGAGTAAATATTATAGGAGAGATGATGCTACAGCAGTGACAGAGATACCACAGCAGTAAGTGAGCACCCTGGCCAGCTGCACATGTGTGAGTGCAGGCAAGTAAATAGCCATGTCAATTGTTCAGTCTCTCTTGGAAAATAAATTCATAGCCAACCATCTTGTGCTTGTTAGAAAATCTATAATAGCAGCAAAATTTTCAAATTCAGTGCAAGGGGACAGTCTAACAAGGCAAAAAGTATAAATTAAAAATAAAAAGCATTAATAGAAAGCAGGGTTTATTTTAACCAGGACCACATAGATGAGTAAATGCAATTGCTTCCAATTCTCCAGCAGTATCTGTCTGGGGAAGATCAAAGGCATTAGGCACGGCAGTGAGCAGCCACAGGACCTGCTACTGATACCTTGGGAGCCGGGTATGGCTGCAGTGGTTACCTGCTAACAGTGATTGCTGTTCTGTGTCAGCGTTATCCACTGGAAAGATTTACAGCCTATCTGGGAAATCACTGAGGCTCTTTAATATAAATCACTACTTATTCTGAAGGATTTTTTAGGAATACTAACCAAATCTGCTGACAAATTCTGGAAGGGGAAAAACCAGCCCAAACAGCAGGGACAGGAGCCAGTGGCACTTTCAGCAGGGCAGTAAAGGGGCTTAGAGCTTATTTCTTATCAATTCTGATTTTTCAAAAGCTTAAGCATTTTTACCAAAAGAAATCTCTTGAAGAAAGGCTATTCAGTTTTTAAATCAAACAACAAGATCAGGAATGCATAGTCTAATTTAAATAGCTCTCCCATCTTCTCCCAGGCCACCTGCCCACTCAACTGTGGTATTTTGCTCTCTGAATGAGATCACAACCCAGGTACAGGGTCCTTGCAAGGGCATGGCCCCTTCTTCCTTGTTTGTAATGTGACAGCAACATCAACATTAGCAATGTCGCAACTCTTTATTATTTGAGCCAGAATTTAATAGCTGTATTAATAGCTCAGCTTTCTGGGAAGGAACTGAAGAATCTATGTGATGTCTATCAACCTTTCCTCCTCCTGTTGCTGCAGACTGTGCTGGAAAATATGTTCAAATGTGAAATTTCACCACTATCTTTCTCTTTTAATCTGTTCAGCTGCAATCATTTGGTTGCCACCAAGCAGATTCAGTAAAGGCAGCCCTTCATTAAGAGATGCTTATCTGAAAAAACAGATCAAGTCTGCAGTTTGTTCTGCTGGTTCCTTCTCCCTTTGGACATAAAGGTCTCTTTGCCTTATGCCTGAATCGACCTCTGAACTGAGCCATATTTTCCCACCTTAGACTTTGAGTTCATGGCAGATCTCAGCAGCAGGATGCTGCCCTGTTGCTAAAATGGTTTCTCCAGCTGTAGCCTGCACCCAGTGCAGGCTTAGAATAAGATTTTGGAGGAGGAACTGGTCCCCGGTGTGGAGGCAGCCAACCCCACTGCATGGTGTGCAGTGACAGCCTTACCCCTACCCAGATGAATGTCCCAACCCTTCATGGAGATGAAGGCTGTTTCTTTTTGCAGTCTGATAATTTTGCTGGCTGCTCTCTGGGGAGGACTGAGTACAGCCTTACACCGTTTTCTGCTGTTTTCTACTCCTTTCAGAGGCTGTGTGGTCTATAAAGAGCAAAAAGCCTCAGCTCCCATGCTCCCTACAGCTGCAGTTCTCCTTGGCCTGTACAAGGAAACAAGAGATGCTTCTTACATCTTGTCCTGTATCCACAACTACAGGAGGCAGGTAGGGTTTGTCTGTCTGTCATTCAGTTGGAGTGCTAGCATGAGAGAGGCCAGAAAGGCAGAGGCAGAACCATCATCTAGCTCCAATCAATCACACACACCGCTCCTTAAAATAAGTATTGGTTGGAAAAAACATCTCAAGGCTTTAAAGGGACAGCATCAAGTTTTAAAATAGTATGTTATTAAAAATATCATGTTCAGCAATAAGGATCCTGTTGCAAACTGTATTGGTGTCAGTAATTGTGTTGTATGGCACTAATGGTAAAACACAGATATTAATATTTCCAGTTCCTCTCAAGTAATGTTTGCACTGTGCCAAAAAAAGATCAGTTTCCCCTTCTTTGGTATAATACAAATACATAGTAAAGGATAAGTAATAACTGCATTTTATTTTAGTTGTATATGCTATCTTTCTTGTTTCTTGGTTGCTCAGAATTGCTTCTTTAAGCAAAAAAAAAAACCAACAAACCAACAAAAAACCCCCAACCTGTCATAGGTGGACACTCAGTTGTTATAAAATATTTAAAGGCCGGACTAATGGAGGTTACCTTATTTATCATCTTTAATCTATGGATTTGGATGTACTAAGGTTTAATCAGAGTGGTTTTCTGCTCCTTTACTGCTCTTGAAAATAATTTGCTTGGGTAACCTTGTCATAGAAATAAAAATTCCTTAAAATTCTCATCATGGACATTTATCTCAAAATTCTGAACTCCTACCAGCAATCCCAAATTTCTACTTTAAATTTACTGCTTAAAAACCAACTGATGTATATGCTTTGTGGTGGAATTAAGATTTTTGTTTAAACACACATTAAATCATAGAGGAGTGATTGAAACCGAAGTGATATATTCAAAATTCAGGTCTGTCCTTCAGTTGTCAGAATGGGCGTGTTTGTGTGATGATGGATATAACTAGTGGCTTTAAGAGGATACTTCCATATGTTTAAATGAAGAGCTTTTAAACCTTGTGGTCTGGGAGGGGGAACAAGGAAACCACAACAGTTGCTAATTCTCTGTTCCTGTTCCTGCTGTCAGTGGTAAAAAATGGAAATGTCCAAAATATCCAAATACAGAAGGACAAAGCAGAAACATGTCTCTCCTTGGCAGTTTTTTATCTGTAATATTTTTAAAATCTATTGCCCGGTGTGCAGACTTTTCCAATTCTGTTGTCTTTCTTATCATTAACTGCTATTTTTCCTTATAACCCCTTCTAAAGTATGGAATGGGAACCTCAAATCATTCACTCAAATTGTTTATATATACACCTTTCACATCACCTCTAGCGCCTATGCACCAGCTGTGTCTGTGGTCGGGTTTTTTTTTCCCCTTTTTAAGTCTGCCCATTGCCCACCCTCTCTGTAGAAATCAGAAATCAGTGAGTCTAAGTTGATGGGATATCAAGGAGCACCACAGAATCATAGAATTATTTAGGTTGGAAAAGACCCTTAAGATCATCAAGTCCAGCCATTGACCCAACACTGCCAAGTCCACCACTAAACCATGTCCCTAAGTGCCACGTCCACATGTCTTTTAAATACCTCCAGGGATGGTGACTCAACCACTTCCCTAGGCAGCGCAGAGCAGCTGCTGGGGCAGGCCCAACACTTCTGCCAGCAGCTACAAAACCCCAAATCCCTGTGGACCCCATAAACACTGATGGTTGTGCTGAGGTGCTCCCACAAAGTTTGGAGATGGGTGAGAGCAAGAAGACAGTCAGGCAGCAGCTGTCCTTTTCCAGTCTAGCCTTGCCCATCTATTTCATTGTTCTCTATATGGGAGAGAGAAAGGTAGATCCTGAATGTGTAGAAAAAGTCACACTTAGTTACACTGTAAGTGAGAGCATACCTCGCAGCAAAGTTATAAAACCATTTTCTGGTATTCTGTCTGGGCAAAGTAAATGCCTTAAGATTGAGAAAGGGCTGTCTTTTAAATTATTGTGGAATGTTTCTTGTCCAAGTTACAAGTAAAATGCCCATATCACACAGTCTCCTTTGCGTTTACTCCTAATGATCTAGGAATGCTTCTATTTTACAGAAAGACCAAATTCTAGTTCATCAATCTGTTAGATTTATAGGTCCTCTTTTATCCTCAGTGGGTTGCAATTAGACATCTAACTGCAGTCTGTAAAAGGTGTAACTGTACTAGAACTGGAGTCCCTAAAATTGATTAACTCGCAAAAATCTGTGTCAACATTACAATTTTCTTTGTTCGAGAACAAAAGGATAGCTCACTACAAAACTCCTATCACTCAGCTTTCCCTGGTAGTGTTGTGGAGACTTCCATGTTTTCATCAATTATTCTGAAAACTGGAGTTTGCAAAATTTTGACAGTCAAAGATGTGCTTTAAAAATCGCTAGGATTAAGTGTTGCTTTTTAATATTTTAGCGATGTTTAATACTTCTCTAGCAGAGCTTAACTTTTTTTGACCCTTATTCCTTCTTTGTGATGCATTATCTAGGGAGCTCACTTCAGTGTTTTGATCATGTTTATTAACTGGAACTGGAAATTTCTATAAAATGAAAAGGGAATTTCAAGGCAAATGCTCTTGCTTTACACCATGCTCATCTCTTTTTACCAGAGATCAGACTGCTTCTGCCACCCCACGTCCAAGTTTAGAGTAGAGGGAGATAAGGCCTGTTTTGTCTTCAAGAATGGGTTCAAAATCCCTCCATCCTAGAAAATCCTCCTGCTTACCACTGCTTTATTATCTTTCCCAGTACTTGGAAGACACAGTAAATTGTCCAGAGAAGGAAGCTGGAAGATCCAAAGCAAAATGGCAACGCCCATGGGAAGTTTCTATTCAATGCTAGAAACATCAAAGGCCAGTATGTTCTTCAATAAAATCAAGCCCGATAACCAAACGAGGTTGACAAATTTGAAATCAACCATTTCAGAGGTTTCAGTAGGTTACTTTTTCATAAAATTAAGTAATTTTAGGTAAAGTTGAGACCAAATCTCTCTAAGAGCCAGAGGAAATGCTTCGGGTCATAGATGTATAATTAAAAAGTATCACCCTCCCTTTCCAAAAAGAGGGAAAATTATACTCAGAGCAAAACTGAAGTACTGCCCTTATTCAGATCACTCTAGATTAGAGACTTGAAAAAACCTCCAACCTGTACCCTTGAGAAATTCAAGTGGTATAAGGTAATTGTTGAAAAGTATAAAGAAGTCTTTCAGCCCTTCCAGTGACTTCTAGGAAGGAAACTTCTGATAACAGGGAGTCCTTCTACTTGGCACCACAACCCAAGGCATATCCAGAGGCAGCAGATAATTCCAGGATTCTGCTGGTTGTGACAGATGAAGCTGGATGCCCAGATTGTTATATGAGTTTCTACGCCCTATATTATTTAGGATGTCACACCAAATTAGCCCAGTGGTCCCTTCTGGCCTTCCCAGCTTAACCCTGGGTAGGTGCTCATGGCAAGCCAACCCATCCCAAGACCCCTGTGTGAGGAATAGGACTGACTGGCTCCCTGAGCTCTGGAAAAGACGCTGAGCAAGGAGAGTAGCTGCTCCCTTGCCCCATCGGTGGAAGGTCTGGCAGGGAATTTCAGCTACCAGCGAGAAAGAGAGATTTTGGGTAAATTTCGTACTGTCTGATGGAGCTCATCCCTTTCTAGATACTGCTAAATCATTCTTGACAGGGATGACTTATCCCCAGGGCTTCTAAAACTTCTTCTAACAAAGAACCTTTTTTTGGTATTGGAATGCAATGAATTTCCCCAAGCATTGTGCATCTACAAAGTATTTTGTGTTTGAAAGGTATGCTTGTGCTCTCTTTAAGCTCCCTATCCCTGATTTTCTAAATTACCCAGGATGAATGCCGTGCTATGGTGTAAATACACAAAGTGAATTATTTGGAAGGGAGCGTAAACATTCTAGCAAGCATTTTTTAATCGGAGGTTGTTTACTGATGTCTTTTACAACATGTTTTCTTGGCTGCTTGGGAGACAATGGGAACATAATTTCAAAGTTCCTTATTTTTTTCCTCAGATTATCAGTTCCATGAAACACATTCCCATAGTATATAGAGCCTTCCACATGGAATAGTTTGTGGTGAAAGATTCAGCCCACACTCTAGAAAAAGGGGTATGTCTTCCAAATGTAATAATGTCTGATGACAAAAACAATACCACAGTGAAAATCAGTGTTTCTAATGACCCTTTTCTAAGTCTCAAAATACTTGAAAATTTTGTTCTTTCTCTGTTCTCACAGATATGAAAATACCAGCTGTCAATCTTTATGGTAAATAAGTCTCTAGCACTGAGGAACAGTGAAGAAATTGAAGCTGACCAGCACATTAAATGCTTGCTTAGTATTATCCCAGGAAACAAAAGATGCACAGGAAACCTTGGGAGAGGGGAATTTGTTTTGGTTTTCTGTTTAAAAAGTCTTCCTGTTTCAAAGCCCTTCACATGCATTTTGGTGGCAGGCAGAAAGCGACATTACTGGGCCAGTTCTGTTAAATCTACTGCTTTTGATCCTAGTCATTATAGGTGATATTTTTCTCTCTAAATATTCTCATTGAAAACTGTGTAGCTACTTGCAGTGTAAAACCTGAATCCATGTAACTTCAGATCATTAAACTCAGAAAAATATATTCAGCAATGTATCAACCTTTTAATTATAGGTGTTACACTAAATTTCCACTCATTTCTGAAGTGAGAGGTTCTATTACTCTCCTAGCTGTGAGGAAGTGCCATAATTGTATTTTATATGGAATAGCTGTTTAAAAATCATAACTACTGGATTGGATTGTTCTGATAGGTTTTGCTTGGCTAATGCTCTGCTACCCAAACGGGATTGTCTGACCAGGTGTATGTTCAACTCCTGAAGAGTTTGCAACTGTAAGATGAGAAACAGCTAAAATACAATTGGTATTTTTCCACTGTGGAAAATCTTCCTGATTCCTCAAGCTCTTCTACAGGCTCTGCGTTCTCCCTTCTTTGTGCCCTCTCTCCTCTGCTGGGGTATAGCACACCTCAAGCCTTTGCTGTCTGAAGCTATAGCACCGTCAACCAGCCATTGAAATTACTAAATTCAGAATATTTCTATATGATGAATATCAGCTGGGTTTGGTCAGTTTAATGGCTGAAGAATATTAGAAGACTGATTTTTAAGTGTCCTACAGTGAGCTTTTCCAGACTTGTGCATACAAGTACATCTACTGGCACATATCTGCGTCTATATATATTATGGTGAACTGTATCTTTTCATGTTTACAAGCTTGTCCTCTTACACTGACGTAACACAGAATATTGCCCGATATAGCAACGGAAGAAAGCGAGGACAAATGCTTATGAAATTACATGATTCAGCCAAAAATTTTCACCTAACACATTTAGTCAGTTAAACAGTTTCAAGTCATTTTGCTCTAGCCTGGTGAGTACTCAAAGTGTATTCAACCGGCACCCACACTGTCCTGTTGTACCCTTGTGTCAATGGATGGACTTGCATTGCCTTCAGAGAATGCCCAGTGCAATACACAGGGGCCTGTTGGCCATGCCCCTGGTGTAAACCATAACAATGGTAAAAGAGTAATAAACTCGCTTTTCTAAAGACAGTTTCTTTACTTCTATGGCTTAGTCCACTGTAGTATCGGATGATAACACATGAGAGAAGAGAGGGGACTATCCTTCATGAAATCGTGGAAGGAGGGACGAAGAGTAAATTGAGTGTAGGTAATTCTGCACCCAAATATCAGCTGAGATCCTAATCTTTGGAAATTTCTCCTTTCAGCATCATCCTAAACTCTTGAAATCAATGTGTGTATAAACTCTAAATGTTTCCTTATATTAAGCACACAAATGATAAGTTGTCACTAGTCCGAGGCTTTGTCTCTTGTAGCTGAGCTTTGAAACGTACTTGCTGCTGAGAGTAAATCCCCTCTGGTCTTTAACACAGAGCTGCTCTGTAACACCCACCTTGCAATATTTACAGCAGTGATGGGTAGCTTTTATTTCCTGATAATGTACTGGCAGCATGTTCCCAGTTACAACTGAAATAATAGTGAAAGCATATGGGAAACCTTATTCCCTTTCCTAATAACAAATACAGTGGAATTACACTTTATAATACCACAGACATATTTGTTTATGATGCACATAAATCTTGGGATATGTTACTAGGAAGACACATGCAGAGCTTTTTTATTAAAGAATTCACATTCTGCAGCTGAACCTGTTTTTTTTAAAAAGAAATGTGTTGTTATTATTAACCATGCAGAGTGTAGCCTCAGCAGTTCACACTTATGCCTGGAGCTCCATTAAAGATTTCCTAAATTAATAAGATTATAGTCTCTATTAATTATAGATACATATAGATTAATGCTTATTTTTTCATGTATATTCAATTAATTTCTAAACATTTGTGTTAATTTGTTGAAAAATCTGTAGTAAATATTATTACAAAGGAGGTCTTCGGTCTTTATAGCCCTTAGGGATTAAATAGTACCAGAAAATGGAGAGAACATAGCTGTGATCCTGGGTTAGCTTTGATCCTCATCCCTTGAACCTCTCTCCCATGTCCTTCTGCTGTTCAACACACCGGTTTTCCCCGGGCCAACCTGCTGCTCATGGCATCTTACAGGCCCTGTTCCATCTAGGATTCCCACTTTTCTTTTCTCCTCGCACATTCGCAGCAATAAACCAGGCAGAGGTAGGATGTCTGGCCTGTCTTCTTTGCTTATAGCTATTTAGTCTGTGCCTATAAGAGAGAGGGTAGGGGGAGCACCCAGGCACCCAAGAGGTGGCCAGCTGTGGCCCCCTTCCTCTCTGAAGTCCCGAGATCACGCTCAGAGCTTCTCTTGCAAAGAGTATTTTTGAGGCCAAACCCCCTTGATATTAAACTCAGTATCAAAACTTCTATTAACTAAAGTGATCCTGATCTACACTATTCATGAACAGGCTAATGTACAGACCTACAGACTTCTGAGGAGTTTAAAAACCTGGGGAGCGCAAAATTAGACTGAGATTTATGCTGTAAAACAATTGGACCTCAACCAAAAAAGCACTTGTGCTTTTCAAGAATCACTGACAGTTTTAAGAGCCAATATTTTGTGAGTTTTGGGGAAGGCAAGCAAATATGGTATGATGTCAAAAATGTGAATTCAAATCTTCTTTATACAACCGTTACTTGAATGTCTAATGTTTTGGGGTGAAAAACACAAGTCCTTGTAGACCATGACTTTAACTCAATCTGATTCAGCTGAGGCAGTTCAAGTATAATAGTGAGACAGTTTTTAGAAATTGCTTAAATGTTGATATTTTGGATTAATATGTAATGTAAAAGTTACATTAATAATTCTGGCTTTTACATAAAATGAAGAAGCAGTAAAAGCTTGAAATACCTATTTCCTGGGATAGTCTCATATTAAAAAAGTCTCTCTGCAGAGTGTGAATTATTTGCATTTTTTAATTTATGGAAGAACAGCAATTCCAATGTTACTTTTAATTATAATCTTTTGGATTTTTTTTTTTTTTTAATGTTCAAAGTGCCCACTTTTCCTTCAGCCTGCCAGAGCAGATGAGCTGGCAGAATATAATATTGTTTAAATCACATTCCAGTAGAACATTCTGCATTTAGTAAATCAACATTTTTCCATGGGAAACTGTTTCACTGGAGCAGTCCAAGTGGACTGAGTTACAAGAAGATAAACTTAATTTTCCCCTGTCTTGCCCCTTTGCCATTTCGGAAGGATTTTTCACCCTTTTAGTCCAAAGATAAATAGCACAAAGAAGTTGGAAAGAAGGAAGGAAAACTAAAATCCTCATCTATAAATCTCTAAATAGTCAAAAAGTAGGAAAGGGTTTTAACATATTTAATTTGCGATTAAAAAAAATGCAAAAATGCCAATTAAATTACTACATCAATTAAAAAAAATAAACTCTCTCAGATAACTAATTCAGCCTTCTCCAATCAGAAGTATTAAAAATAGCGTGGGTGTTCTCTAGAGAAGCTGAGTGTATATCACACCATAGATCCCACTTCTGTTTGGGTGTTGTCTGGATGAAAACGTGAACAGCAGATTAAAAGAATGCTGGTAATACGAAGAAAGAACAGAAACATAGAAAAGGAGTAAAGTTTTCAGATATTTAGACAAACTCCCACGGCTTGGTAAATGGTATTTATAATTTGTGCTACCGAAGGGGGAAAAATCCCCCAAATTAATCTATATCTTTATTTCTTCAAGAAAGCATTTTATCAGAGATTAATACTAATTTTGCTAATAGAATATGTTTGGGGATGGGGAGGCATTAATTTATTTCAGGTGAAAGTTAAAACAGCTGATCACCGGTTCTGCTTTTCTAAAATGAGCCAGAGGTGGGATAAGGGCTTTACTGCTCAAATTTAACAGCCTCAGAAAGGATCAGACTACTTTAACCTTCACTAGCTTGTAGTAAATCTTACTGCTAATTAAAGAAAAAAGGATTATTTTTTTTTTTTTTAAAAAAAGGGAATCCAGGATTTATCATGCCCTGTCTCACAAAAAGCAAATTAAGAAAAAAATGAAAGTTTTGCTCAACATCAGGAATTTCAACTTGTTGAAAGTACTTTTCTTCCCAAACTGTATCCATGTATACTTTAACCAATCTGCAGAAACTGCTTGTGAGATCTATGGACTTGGACGACAGGCCTGGGTAAGGCAAACTCTGGACTCTAATCTGGCAATGTTGCTCTTAATGAAGCTCCCATATTTAAAGGATGTCATGTTGCATCATGTTGCCTTTCTGTGCCAACCTTAACTGGAAATACAAGAGCTTTTTATCGTATGCTATAGTAATCAATGCTAAATGCTGGAGTTTTAAATCAGAAAACTTTAATACATGCAATGTGTTGCAATAAATCAAATCCTAATGAACAAAAACACTGTTCAGAAAGCTCCAAAGTGTTTTTACTAATACACTGATTTGCAGGAAATTATGAATAACTTAACCTTTCATTTTCTTGTTCATTTTGAAAATGAAATTCTATTAAGGTTAAAAAAAAAAGTTTTGTTTTGTTTTCATCCTGGCATTTCTTGTGAGAATTTCTTAACTTTTATAAAATATTCTGTATAAAATATTGGAACCGTTAATTATAATTTATCATATTTAATACTGCCATTACAAACTTAGAAATTTTGTCCACATGAAATGACATTTAAATCACTAAACAGTCTTATATTATAATTGCCCATGAGACTGAAAAATTCTTCTGTAGGTTTTTTTTAAAATGAATTAATATAATTCAAAAATTATTTTAATGTAAGTATTGTAGAACTAGAGAGGTTTTCTACAATGTCATATTCAATAGTAAAAACAAGAATATGAAATAAATATGATTTTAATAAATGAAAAGACTCATACTGGAAGGTGCTATGCAGACGAATCTGATAAACAGAAATCTTGATTTTGGGACCACTGTATATTCTGGCACAGATGGAAGACTAATTGTAAGAAGTATTACTTTATTAGCACAATGTTTCCAGAATAAAAGGTTGCCATCAAATTAAAAATTTAAGGTGTGACTTCCTCTCTGTGGGTGATGATGATCTATTGGCAGTAGTCCTCTAATTACTTTTTGCCTCTTAACTCTAAGAAAATCTTTGTAGAAACATTGCCTTGTGCATTTGGCTCACAAAGAACAAAGTTTTACTGCCCTCATGTCCTGTATTTATGTAGTAATTATTTGCTGCCAGCAGAAAATGTGTACAGTTGGGTACAAAGCTATGCTACATCCATGTACATCACTTGGAAACCACAGTGGAAACCAACTTGGTACCACTGTGCATTCAGAACAGGCACTGTGAAAGGGATGCGTAGATAGCAGTGCTAATAAAGGTATGGATAAGACATTAGAGGCCATGAAATGCAAATGACGGTAAACTAAAGCGGATGTTGACATCCCGCTACCAAACTGAGAAGAGGCTGGCAATGAAGAAGCATGGGGATTTACTGGAGAACCTTGTTGCTGCTAGCATGTGTGCACCAGTAAATAAATGGGAGCTCTCCCAACCTAGCGAATGAGTAATCTGTACCAGCAGCAAAAACACATTAAAGAAGTGAGAGCGTCTCTGTGAGGGGTTTCAAAGTATCAGGGTAGCAGTGATCTCTGGAAATGGAGTCAGGGTGGCCTGCATAAGAAAGCGGGGAGTTTCATTTGAGACTTGTTGACATCTAATCCCCAGCACGTGCTTCCAGGCATGCATGCAACACACACCAAAAACCCAAAGTGATCTCATAGAATTCCTAAGCAAGGGGGCTGTTGGAGTCTATGGAAGGGGAACATTCTTCAGGATCATCCCAGCACTATGATGTCCACATTTCCACTGTTTGGCAAGTCGTGTGAGCATGGGTGAAGTTTCATGCATTCTGCAAACTTCTAGCCCCAGATAACTTCAGCACTGTAGTGTGTCTTAGTGCAGATATTCCAAATCAACCCTAGTATGGAAACAACTGAGGTAACGGAAAGTTTTATACTTATGGCTGTGAGCACTGCCCTGCTGTCTAAGCACAGAGAACAGGCTGCCTCTACTCCGGGGACACTGGCAGAGTCATGCACCTGTAGCATAGGCCATGGTAATAGAGAAAAAGGCAATCTCCCACCTATTTCTGGTTCAGCCTGCTAGATATCTTAGCAATGACAAAACCAAAAAACCCCTAGAAACAGATGAAACTATAAAGTGTACTGCAACCTGACAATACAGATGGATGGATCAGCATTCAGTAGTGCTGGTGCAGTGCTAACCTGGTGTGCAGGGATTTGCCTTATTCAGGAGACTGACATCTAGGGAGCCAACCATCTGCAGTTTCTTACCATCAACCTTTGAAAGCCCTAACAGTGCTGCATTGCCACAGGGTCTGGTATAAAGCGAGAGACTGATAGATACTGTTTGGTGCCCAAGATTCACAAATGTGTACCTGTTCACAGGACCTGGCATTACAGCTAATGATCGGTGTACCTACCAGACCTTTCTGAGAGAGCCAATAAACGCTAGCAAATAATGAAGGGCTTACCAATCACTTGCTGTTGTTGCTCATGGTTTTAAGCTGGAGAGCCTTGACTTGTGTCTCCACAAAGGGTTGGAGAGTTGCCATGTCAATGGTCATAGGTCAAAAACTGACCATCAGGTCTAACTAGTCAGCATCTAATAGAAAACCACAAGGCATCGTCCAGTGTTTTAATACAGCTTGAGCTTTCACAACAAACCCTTAATGTTTTGCATGACTTTATCGTCTTTTGCTTGGCCAGTCACGAGAATATTATCTAGTGACATAAACATAAAAGACAGGATGATTGTCTCATTAAATTTGATTCTTTGTGGGTGTGCTTATGATCATTGCAAAAATACCCAAGAAACTCTGATGCACAGACATCCCCTTCAGCAGTGAAATAACTATATCAAACTGTCAAAATTTCAAATGTTCAATGAAATCATTCATTTTTTGGTTTATTTATTAAAGTAGCTACACACAGACCATATGAAATTTCCCAAATAGTTGCTTCTGAAGTGAGTTTCTCCAGATGAATTGATGTGTTTGTATGCAAAGCACTATTCTCCGACAAACTCTGCTGAAAGCAATATATGACTCATTCTAACTATTCCAAGATATGCATGACTCATGTTGAATGATGGAGTCAGAAGGTCATTTGTTCTTATATCTCTGTGAGAGTATTTGGACTCTGTATATGTCCAGGGGAATAGGAAACCCTTATGAAAATTGTCTAGCCCTTTGGGGAAAGCCTAAATCTTCCTGCAGATAAATGCACAACTCACTAGGAGCAGTGGCCACATCCTAGATTTTAACCAGAGATATTTTTTTTCTGAAATGAAGCAGGAGGTTTAGCTTGAAGGTTATCCTATTATCTGGTTTTGTAATCTGTTTATGATTTATCAGTTTTCAAGTTCCACGTGCTGGCATGTGATGTTTACTTTCAGGAATGATAATTAATAGATAGTGTCCATCTACTATAAAGTAATTTTGCACTTTAGAGGGACAGCAAGATCAGTGTCTGAGCTGCAGCTCTTGCTAGGCTATTGTTCTGCTCTCTGTGTAAACTGGAATTTTACCTAAAAGCCATTACATTATTCTGCCTGTATGGAAAGAAGACAGGAGGATACATTAAATATTAGAAATAAAAGTATTAATTGAAAGAGTCTGTGGATACATTCATAGAAGAGACAAAGAAGATCATAAGTTTTAATTTGTGTAAGTGTATGCGTATACAGGTACATTTTTACATACATAGATATATTTAAGAATGTGAAACGAGGCATAGACAAAGATTTTTTTTCATACTACATTACGATACAGAGGTGGGCAGAAAATGCTTAGTTAATTATTGCTAAATATTTTAATTTTCAAAGTTCTTATTTTCTCTTTGAGATTTTCTCTGTTATTTCATCTGTTTGTCCATCCTTCCATCTATTCACCCTTTTTCTGAGCATTGCCATTTTCAAATCATTTGAATAATGCCAATGATACCAAATTGAGCTTTTGCTCCAAGTGTTGTCTCTTCTGTTCACATTTGGATGACAAAGACGTATTTAAAGTTACTCAAGCAACACTGCTACTAAAGTAACTGCATTATATATGGGATTAGTGGTAATGTGTTTATTGCTACATCAGATGTTTTTAAGGCAATAATTATGTCTGCTCTTTAAGTCTACATTGACTAGCCTTTCTATAAAGCTATTTGATCATTTCATAGAGTGTGTTATTTTGCTATAAAGGAAGCAATTGTTATTGCTTCTTTTTAACTAATATGCATTGTTTCAAAACTCAGGTTAATGCAGGCTTCTCAAGAGGTTGATATAAAGCAGCCATGTTTTTTGGCGCCTATGGATTCCCTAAATGTTATGAAAATTATTTGAATTAAAATAAATGAAGCTAAATTAAATAGACTACCACATATATCCTGGAAATATACTCCGGTACGATACAACCTATGACTTTAGAATAATTTTGGAGAAAGGATTTGAGAAATCAGTACAAATCCAGGAAATTAACAGAAGCATAGACAGAGGAATGTGTCACAAGATAGTGATGCTGAGCACAGGCTGTGAGCACTAGACACTTCTGAATTCAACCAATAACTAAAAAACACTGTCTTTTTTTTTATATTTTAAAAGGTATTGTGATGTTTTTTAAAATTTCAGAATAGCTGTTCTTTTTAAAAACTAAGTTCTATTGAGTACTTAAAGCTAGTTAGAAAGCTGGAAGAATGAAGGATGATTTTTCTATTTTTTTAAAATTCATTTTCTTGCTTTGTGGCAGATTAAGAATCAGATTTGTGATAATTACAGGGTGCTTGTACAAACAGTATCACATTGCACTGCTTGGAGCCTTGTAACCCTGCAGACATAAAACCAGTATGCCCTTTGAGACAGGAGAACACTGAGTGAGTTTTCAGACATTTGGGAAAATCTTGCTTAGACCATGTGATAAAGGCACCCTTATAATGTATGGGGCACATGGAAGGAACATAATAGTTTAAAGTAATGAAATGAAAGAGTTAGAAAATTAGAGCCACCAAAATCTGTTTTGTGGCAAGAGTGTATAAAACACTGTCAAGACCTACCATATCTTCCGTGAGAAATCTGGCAGATGAGAGAACCCCAAGTCTATTATAATTCAGGCAGGGTACTCAGATAGACAGTCAATCTGCCAGGCTGCCAAGAAGAAAAATAAATGTTTTGCTGATTGCAGAGGAATTGTGGGGTTTTAACCACATCGGTACTGAAATTCTGAATGAAAGAACAGGCTTTATTGAAACAAAAGTATGAAACTTTTTGTGTGATGTATCTTTACAAGGCACTTGTGCTGTATTCAACACTCAAATTATTGCAGAAAGAATTGGGTGATTCAAGAGACCTGAACAAGGAAAATATTGAACAAACTGTCATCTCTGCTGAAGCAGAATGGAGTAGACACTCCCATTTTTAAAAAGATTGTCTGATTATTAAATTTTTCTTATAATGCCTTCTCAGCTGCTTTTCAAATCCATTTTTAAAGTCTTTAAGACCATTGAAAAGAGGGAACTCCAGAATTTCACTTCATTGCGTTCTTCACTGCCACTCTTAAGTGTTTTAAAAGGCGACATAAGGGCATCACAGTCTATAATGACTAATGCTTGCCTGTCTCCTCTAGCTTACTATGTTCATACATCTTCTGGTTTTAGTTTCTCTCTGTATTGTGCATTGTTGTGATTACTGGCAGTATTTTATTATTATAAAAAGGCTATAGGGATGACTATTGTATCTCACATTATCACCAAGGAAGCAAATACTGTTTGCAGCTTCTGATGAAGGAAGAAGCCACAGATGAATGCACAATAAAAAATATTTGTTTCTAGTGCCTAATTATAGCACCAGAAGTTTCAATTTTTGCTCAAGCACTGGGGATTTGGGGTATTGATACTGGATGCATTTGGAAGTAACTGGATACAGATTGAGATACTGGGCTACTGTAACTTTTCCACAGTTGGGTGCAAGTGTAGGATGGGTACAAGAGAGTAGAGCATCCAGAGAAAGTCTTCAGAAACCTGAGGGATGCAGAAAAAACTCCAAAGGGATGCAGAAATACTTTCTTGTCTGTTGTTAAATAGAGCTTCCTCATCCACATGCCTGGGTTGGGTCTGTGCCACCAACTCCAAAGAGCATGAGAGGCAAAGTATCCCAACAGAACTGAATTAGGAATGAGCATTGGTCTACAAGAGTTTATTAAATACCTTCTTTAGACTTTGCATAGACAGGGAGAAGTATTTGCACACAACAGCTCAGAGAGCATTACCCACCCCATGCCCACCTGCAGCTTTGTGCTGACTATCATTCTGCCATGCCTGGTGATGTAGCCCAGACATTTCTCATTATCCCACCTGAAAGCAATTGTCCTTGCAGAAAGATCAGAAAAAGCATATACTGGAGAGATTCAGTTATTGTATTCAGACTCCTGCTGAGCCAGTACCCTTTAATTTGAAATTATCAGAAAAGATGCAAGTCCAACATAAATTATTGTCTTTAAAATACTAAAATGAGCAAGAAATCACAGCCTTTAAGTGTTCACGGCATTTTAATGATGGTGAAGGTCAAACACAAAGTGCAGACTTGTGGAAGTGACGAGGTGTCAGAGACTAATGTAATTCTTATTTCCACTGAAGTAAGTGGACTGAAGCTTAGAGTGGAAGAAGGGGGGAGAATGCAGATGGGTTATTTGGTGCTGCAAGGAGAAGCAGGGACTGCAGGCGACAGCAACACAAAGAACATTCCCAAGCATTGCTAAATCAATTTATAGTACCTCAGAAAGCACAAACATACTCCTGCCCTTATGGCAGCAATGAATGCAGAAAAGGGAAGGGTAGCTTTTAGAGAAAGGGGCTTTGTGATATGATGATGCTGGGATGAGCAATTTCTATTTGATTATTGGCTCTAGATGAGAGAGTGGGTGAAGAGAGGGAAGCAGGTGGCTCCTGAGAGAGTCCACCTGGAATAAGACTATAGAAGGGAAGCTGTGCTACAGTGCAAGCCTTAGAGCCAGGAGGAGAGTGGAAAGTGGTAGGCTAATGCTTTCTGTTATGTTTTATTTATTTATTTATTAAACAATAAGAGCTTTAGCATGTATTGTCATCTTGCAGGGTTTTTCGAGTTAACAATAACAAGTGTTTTTGTGAAAGGTGTTGAAAAAGCCCTGGTTGCTGCACTGAGCTCTTCCTGACTGAGTAAATGTTGTACTAGCACATACTGTAGCAACTACAACAACAACAACAACAAGACTTTAGTAAATTCTTACTACCTGTTTGGGTAATGCAGCTCTGTTTGTGTTCAGTTAAAAGGAAACTTTAAAGATAAAATTTCTATATTCTTTCTGTATGGCAATCCCAGACAGATCATAACCAGCCATTTCTAGGTTTGTTTTGCTAAACCACTGATGCTGGTGATCCTGGATTTGTGTGGCTGGGAACCAATATAATTTGCAAGTACACAAATCCAATAAATCTGCAAATTAACTGATGAATTCTTCAGTCTTTTTTGTTTTCTAAAATCAAGTAGTGAGATAATACATTGGCAGGAGGGAAAGGGAGAAATTCATTTGCGGAGGCTTGCTAGGCTCAAGATAGATCTCTGCAAAGCTTGGGAAAATAGCTCTCTGTGGCTCTGCTGAGTTCCTGTTTAATTACTTAGCCAGATATGACCTTGCAAAACTTCTGTAATACAAAGGACCAGGACATCTTTTGTGGTAAACAGAGCCCATAATAACTCTGTTCTTTAATCTCTGTTTCTCTAGCTGATGCCACCCTTTATAAAACTATATATATTCTTGAAGCACCTAATTGAGAAATAGCTTTGTAAGGGGATAAAAACATTTGAGTTGCAGGAAGTAATTACACAGGAACAGTATTAATTGTCTCTTTATTGTTACATAAAAATACTGTAATCAGAAGATTTATTTCTAGTTGAATGTCCTTTGAGTTGGCAGTTATTGTATGTTTGGTCACCAGAAGGAAACACCTAAGAGGTTGAACAGAGTAATGTTATTTAGTTGTATTTTCTGGACAGTTTAGGAAGTGTGTAATTGTTCATTTGCAGTTTCTTGCACGCACCTGGGAATCTGCTGTGTATGAAAGCATTCCCAAGGCACATGGTTGTGCATGGCCCCTTTAGGAGAGCCTAACAGAAAGTCTGTGTAACTCTGAGAAGTGAACCTACGCTGTTTGCAGTAACAAATGCTAAGAACTGAAGGAACTGGAGAAATAATGATGTGGTATAATGCAGTGGTGGTTGTCCTGTGTTGAGAAATTGTTTCATTACAAACACTGCTTTATATATATGGTTCTCTTGTTTTTGAAAACACTGTATAAATAACAAATATTTTCGTTTTAAACTTGTATTGAGGGGACAGGATGAAATGAATTTTGAGGTGCATGACATTATAGATGTGGACTGTGGGTTTTTTGTTGTTGGGATGTTTTGTGGGGGTTTTGGTGCTAAATATACCTGTAATATGCAGTTCAGGGAAGAAAGGAGATGATCCCAATTATGCCACATTCTTAAACAACATACAGAGCCTGTGCTAATCCCTATAGCTATCAGGGCCATTTAGAGGACAAGCACCACCTGCCCCTAAATCTCATGGTTCTTCTGTATGTCAGAAACAGCCTCTCCTTGGCCATGAAAGCACAACCCTCACTGAGTAGCTGGCTACAGCCGTTGCTTCAAAATGCATGGCAATATTTTGACATCACTTAAATATCAGCCTCTTAAATATTGCCTCCCCTTGATACTTTTGCTTTTCAAGCAAAGAATTTGCTCTGCCTTAAGGGGTAAAGGCAGGACCGCTTATTCTTAATTGCCTCCATCCCCAAGTGACTTGGGAGATTGTTCTCTAACTGACTGTAATTATCCTTTACTGTAAACTAACCAAAGTACACTCTGATTTGGGTGTTATGTTCATTAGCAAGCAGCCAGTTTTGAATGTTAATGTATTCTGGGAATATCCAGTCTGTAAGAATGGACTGATCTGTGTAGCAAGTGTTTGTGAAATACCCTGAGGAACAAATCTGTATTGGGCATCTGATTTGAAATGAAACCCATGATGTTAAGGACAGAATATCAATGGATGGTCAAGTTGCAGCATGGTTTTATGTGAAAATGTCTAAAAGGGAGATAAAATTTTTATTGTCCCCAGAAGAGTGCTTGATGGGAATGTTGGTTCTGAGCATGTGCCTGCAAAAGATTTCTCTCCATGGTTGGTGTTTGTTGCATGATTTCTTGTTTGAGGTGAAGAGAGGATTTATCCCATGAGCGGCACTATTGGTGGTTTTGTGAAGGAAGTGGGCTGTTAAATTAGCACTGGAGAAATGTGGGAAGAACGAAAGCTTCCTGTCATACCTTGACTCAAACATAATCCATAAAAAGAAGACTAACCACACATTCCTTTAAAAAAAATAATTAAAAAAAAAAAAAGTCTGAATTCCTAGAAGATACTTTCTCTTGTTATTTTCAAGATATTCAGCAGTGTGGACTACCTGGTTTTCAGACGCATAAATGTGCACAGCATATAAAAGTGATGCTGAATGCTTTTAACAGCTACAGTTCTGCCATCCAGCTGCTACTCAAGCCCCTGGATCTAGAGTTTTCTGCTGTGTCTCCTATAATGAGCTATGAAGCATGGCTGCTCTGCCAAACCCAGGTGTAAAGGTTTGCCTAGTAATGTTGATTGCTGGATAAAACGGAGGTGACTTGGGTTTTTTTCTGTCTAGTGAGATTATTTATGATTTGAATTTCCAAGTGATTCTGGACACCCTTCTTATAGTAATAGAGGCTCTTCAACCAATGTAGAATAATAGACTTCCTTAGTGGAGCCAACCTCATCAGAAAAAGATACACTCAGAAATGTGCAGGCAGTAAGCTATTGCTGAAAAACTTGTTCCACAATTGCCTTTTCAGTTAATTTCCTCTTGTATACAAACCCCTTCTCAGAGCATTTTACCATATATTTCCGGAGAGAGAGCACTTGATCACTGAGCTTGTGCACAATGCTCAGATCTCAAGACACCAGGCACTTAGAGTGCCTGATGCTAGAAATCAGCCCTGATGAGCATTTATACGCCTGGTTTGGCTAATAGAATTACCCAAACTGTTCTGATGTGCAAAATTGTTTTAATTGTATACGAGACTACTGCTTTTGCTGGGTATTTCAATACCTCTCCTAATGATCTGGATGAGGAGGCAGATGAATATAGAAGTTGTAAAAATGGAAATAAGGATTAAGAAACAAAATAGAAATTCATGTTTAAAAACAAAAGGATTGCTTATTTGTCATTAAAGCATTGGGATATTTACAGGAAAAAAAGCTCCAGAATAAAGGCTTGAGCATGTGATGTTGCATGCTTAATAACTTCAGTTAATCTCTGAATATGATGATTCCCACATGTGGAAAATTGCAAGGAAATAACTGTCATGCTCTTGAGTTCTGTGTATTTTTCCAAGTTGCATGCATATTTGAAAATTACTCTGAACGAATCTAATGGTGTCCCTGGATACTACAGACTACAAAAATAAAAGAGACCCCAAATAATAGTCTGTGGCTTTTCACCATATGAGATGGTTATTCATTTGCTGAAGTGTAGGCTATGCTTCCATCCTGTCACTGGTAACTTTAAATGCCTGCCTGTGGATGAAAACTACCCTGCTAAGTCTTGTAAGTCAAAATGAGACTTTTTAAATATAGTGATAGGTATATGAGATTTAAAAAGGTAACCATCTTCTGTTGTTCTAATTTTCAGAAATAGTGAAAGAAGGCTACAGAAAATTCCTATAAATTGTCTTATAAATATATGACATACATATATACATGTGTATGTCTGTAAGCCCATAGGGATAAAAAAACTTGTTATCAAAACATTTGTTCGTAACATGTGTTTTTATCAAAAATTTAGGTATTTTAGCAGCGAACTTGCTCCAGAAACAGAGATCCTTTTATCTAAAGAAAGATCTCTGTAATGTGAGGTATAAAAGTCTCCTTTGTTCCCCAGGTGCTCTGGGTGAAGCCCTTGAGCAGAACGTATATAAGCAAGAGGTAGCCAGTCCATTCACTATATGCATTACTGTATGAAGCCATCTATATGTATCAACATACACAAATGCACCTCTGTGTATGTATGTGGGTATACAGACTTTTAAAGTAATTTCAGGATACAGCTTCTGTATCTGCTAGCTACACTTGTGTACTTTCAGCCTTTACTAGGAAATGGAGCTTGCCAGCTTTTACAAGCTTTGTCTCTTTTTAAATACCCATTTTCACATATATGGGTCTGGGATGGTATCCCCCAATTCTTGCCTTACCTTCACATCTTTGATGTTCATCCTTGTTCCTTCCTTCCCAACAAAGATGTCATCTATGTCAACCAGAATGTATCTATCCAAAGACAGGGTGAGCTTTTTCCCCGACAGGAAAGAGATAGCATCAATAAAGATCAGTTTGTGCAACCAGAAGGTCAGGTTGTTTCCAAAAAGGACTCTTTGAATCCCATCATGAAGCCCTAAGTCTTGGATGACAGTTGCATACAGAGCAGCCTTTGGCAATGCCACGGGGGGCGGTCTGGAAGTCTGCAGTTCAGTTAAAAGCACAGGTTGATACGTGGAATGGTTAAACTGGAAAACTGACCAGTCTTCGCCAGGCAGTGGACCTTTCTCAACCCTTGGTGCTTTTGTAATGCGCAGCAGGGGAGACTGAGGGTTTACTACACAGTCTTTGAGGGCTACATTATTGTAAAGATGTAATGGTAAACCTTTCAGTTTTATACTTGGGGAGCTGTTCTCGTTGGCTTTATGAAAACCAATTATGCTAACACTGTATTCCACACAGTATTTTTCCAGAAGCTCTCTATTCCATGAGTCCATGGATACATACTTTAAAATATTCTCATATATAACAACCATGTATTTTCCTCTTCCATTGTCTGTGAGAGGGGGAATATCCCCCTTAGCTGGCGCGATGACCATGTGGTACTGAAATCTGCTGGACTCAAGGATAGCTATGATGTCTTGTCCCAGCTGGGAGTACTGGCTTTCCACAAACAGGAGGACGGTGGGATCAGTTTTAGATGGATCAATTGGCTTAGCTGTTTTCAGCTCCACAGACCTGTATGGTAGAATCTTGAGATCTTCACACTCCACTTCTCCAGTGTTTTCCACAAGGGCCATTTCCTGCTTGTAGCCAGTGTAGAGGTAATAGGCAGAAATGACAATACTCGCCAAGCAGAAGGTTGCCAGGAGAATGACCAGTGTTCTGAAACTTCTGCGGAGCTTCACGATTAGATTCATCTTTCGCAGGACTTCCAAATTCTGTTGGACTTGCTGGTTTTTAGTTCTCTCTTCCTAAAGTGCCATGGGAATGAGGAGATGCAGAGGTGCTGATTCCCCTCCCAAGATGTTCATGTGACCATTGCAGTGCATTTATGAAGCTGTTGGGGAAGTTATAAAGCTGTTGGAATGGGAAGTCAAAGTATCTGGAAAGCTAAATTGAAAGAGGTTTTCTCAGAATGCAGCAGCTGCCAATAATCAATGAAGAGGACTCTTAACATTATCTGCAACAAGAAGTAAAAGAAGAGTAAATAAACTAAAATCCATAAAGCAATTAAAAACACATGTTAATAAAGATGGTGATTGATACTGGTAATCTGAGTTAAGAGGGAAGTTTATGAACAGTTCGAGGAGCACTCAGTGTCACTTGCTTTCTTGATGTATTAAGATAAGGTGCATTAAAAAGCTCTCCCATATTCTTAAGAGTATAAAAATCTAAACATTAATTTTTGAGGACGTGTATCCCTTATGGACATTTATTATCTAAAGTGGTTCACTGCTATTACAGATGAGAATGACTGAAGAGTGTAGGACAAAATTAGGACAAAGAAAATGTTTATTATTCAGCCATGGTCCATGTTATCCCTTTCAAAATACTTACGTAGCTTGAGGTTGATAAACTCTGTGTTAGACTGGGAAACTAAGGGAACCAAAGAGAAAAACATGAGAACTTTTAGGAAAGACTTTTCTTTCCAGTTTCCATTCTGTACCTAAAGTGATCAGTACTTTACAGTCTGTTTAAGGACCATCTGGAATGACGAAGATTGTGCATGGATTTTCCAGGTGAATGAGTAGGCTACAAAAAATGTAGGGTACAGATATGCATACATCTACCACCCTTGGGGATGTTTCTTTGACACCATTTCCCACAGCGTTCTCCTGGTGAAACTGGTTGCTCACGGCTTGGATGGGCACACGCTTTGCTGGGTAAAAAAATGTCTGGATGGCCGGGCCCAAAGAGTTGTGGTGAATGGGGTTAAATCCAGTTGGCAGCCGGTCATGAGTGGTGTCCCCCAGGGCTCGGTGTTGGGGCCATTCCTGTTAAACATCTTTACTGATGATCTGGACGAGGGGATCAAGTGCACCCTCAGTCAGTTTGCAGATGACACCCAGTTGGGTGGGAGTGTTGATCTGCTCGAGGGTAGGGAGGCTCTGCAGAGAGACCTGGACAGGCTGGAGCCATGGACTGAGCCCAACTGGAGGAGTTTCAATCAGGCCAAATGCCGGGGGCTGCCCTGGGGCCACAACAACCCCCAGCAGCGCTACAGGCTTGGGGAGGAGTGGCTGGAGAGCTGCCAGTCAGAGAGGGACCTGGGGGGGTTGATTGACAGCCCAGTGAACAGGAGCCAGCAGTGTGCCCAGGGGGCCAAGAAGGCCAATGGCATCCTGGCTTGTGTCAGCAATAGCGTGGCCAGCAGGGACAGGGAAGGGATCTGAGCCCTGTACTCAGCACTGGTGAGGCCGCACCTCGATTCCTGTGTTCAGTTTTGGGCCCCTCACTACAAAAAGGACATTGAATGACTCGAGCGTGTCCAGAGAAGGGCAACAGAGCTGGTGCACGGTCTGGAGCACAGGTCGTACGGGGAGCGGCTGAGGGAACTGGGGGGGTTTAGTCTGGAGAAGAGGAGGCTGAGGGGAGACCTCATCGCCCTCTACAGCTACTTGAGAGGAGGGTGCAGAGAGCTGGGGATGAGTCTCTTTAACCAAGTAACAAGTGATAGGACAAGAGGGAATGGCCTCAAGTTGCACCAGGGAAGGTTTAGACTAGGTGTCAGGAAGCATTTCTTTACAGAAGGGGTTGTTGGGCGTTGGACTGGGCTGCCCAGGGAGGTGGTGGAGTCCCCATCCCTGGAGGTGTTTAAGAGTCGGGTCAGCATAACCCTGAGGGATCTGGTGTAGTTGGGAACTGTCAGTGTTAGGTTAATGGTTGGACTGGGTGATCTTCAAGGTCTTTTCCAACTTAGACAGTTCTGTGATTCTGTGAAAGGGAGGTGGTATGTAACATGCAAAGTACCATAAGGGATTTGTTCTGTGAGTGCTGGGTGTGTGCCCTGGGCCATGACACCTCCAGCTAAAGGACTGAGCCTTCGGTCTGTCCCTGCTGTGCTGTATGGCTGAAGTACGAGGTCCTTAAACCTGACTGCCAGGCCAGCTCTGAAGCACTTGTGCAATTCCCGGTCATTCTACCTAAATTAATGAAAAATTACCATTGGTAATAAACCATGTAACTCAGAGACAATTAAAACTAAATAAATACCCCATGCTGCTCTATGGATTTAAATTAAAATTAACATATTTCTGAATTATTTATATGGTTTACCTATTGGAATAATGTGAGTCTTAATGGATAATTTTTGAGGTGCAAGGAAGAAACACTCATTTCAGGCAGATACTTGTCAGTTGATGTGTCCTCCTCTATTAACTCAGATTAACTTTTCAGTTTCATTCCAAAAACTATTTCTTCATCTTAAGCTTTACAACTAAAACTGGAAAATGCTTGTAAGAAAAGTACTGAAGAAATTTGTCTAGCAGTATATTTTATAACTGTGGTATGAAGTTCTAAGGAACCTCTTGATTGTCTCATTCAGGAATTTTAAAATGAAAGTTAGAAGTTTTAATTTTGCTTTAAATGGTTCATATACCACTCCTAATATTAGAGTACTTGACTGCTTTTGGGAGCTTACCAAGAAATGAAGAGAATGTTGAAGTAATGGTGAATTAATATTTTACTTGCTCATGAGAGGCTTGTTGCTGCTCTCACAGTTTAGAGAGAGGGAGTTGTTGCTGAGACCGTTTGTGACTTTGTCAGGTTCAGTTTTTCATCTGCTTTACCCTTCTCAGTTGGAAGCTTGCTGGGAGATTCCTACCCCTGTATTGTGGGCTGCTCCATCAGTGACCCTGCTGCATGTCACGCAGCAATTGGCCAAAAGGGGAGCAAGGTGGGTAGTTTATCCATGGACAGAAATGAAGAGAAATGAGACGAAGGCTTTGTATTTAGCAATAGCTTACATATGAGAGAAGAAATACAAAAGAAATCACAGCTATCACTTGGAAATTAAAATAATGCTGATAATTGTAAGTGTATTTACCCCCCTTTTGGTGCTTCCCTTGTTCTGCAGTTCTGTTTGCTTGCCAGGATCTCGCTTCTTATTACACCTCCAATTAAGATTTTATCAAAAGATAAAACTAGATCAAGTGAAGCATCCTCTGGGAGGCTGTGTTCCAGTTTTGGTGACGTTGATGAGTTGCTCAGCCTGACTCTGAGGGTTGATCGGATGAGGAGAATTGCTCTCTGTGGGAACAGCAGTCTCGCTGGGTGCATAGTCTGCCCACAAAACAGCTAACTGCAACAAGCCTTAGTTTTGTTAGCATGAGACAGACAGGTACCTTGAAAACAATAATTTAAGACCCCTCTTGGACTCTGCATTCTCTGCTTGCTTTCAGCACTAGAGGGCAATATCTTCTTTCTTTTTAGCAGACAGTACCTGCTCTCACCTCGACTCAGAGCAGACAACCCTGCCTGCAGGCAGGCTCTTTCCAGAAGGGTCTTGGAAATCCTCAGGGCAGGTAAAAGACCTTAATTAAGACTCTTCTGTTCAAAAATAAAAATAAAACACGACTTCTGCTCTAAAAAATCTGCCACTAAATCACACTGAATACTTATCAAATGTCTCAGCCTACACCTAGAGCACAAGGGAATAGCATGCAAGGAGACCTAAAATTACACATTTTTTTCCTCACTGTCTGTCCTGCCGGATCTCCCAAGTACTGGTATTGCAATGAGCCAGATCTTTGCTGCTACTATTGCTTGTATTACTACAATTATGAGAAGCCCCTGACTTTATACTAGCCAAAACAAAAATATTGTCTTCACCCCAAATTATTTGATCCACATGACATCGGTAAAATCTCTTCCAGCTAAAATATTAGCAATCAGATTTAATGTAAACTAGTACATCTGTTGTATGCAGATGTTATAACAAGTAAAAGTATTCAAGCTTGTCTAGATGTCTAAATATTAGAACTGATAAGGAATTAAAATTTGTATATGGTAACCTGGCACTGGAGAAGATCTATTTAGTTTGCACATTGTGTTTGAAGTTCTCTATTGAAGTGATTATATTGTTCAGTAAAAAAAAATAGTGTGAAGTAATTAAAGTTTATGAAAATAAATCAGCTATATTAGCCATTAGTGGGACATTTTCCAAGGCATAATTGGAAGTTAAGTGCCATTTGTGCCTTTGAAACTTCCCCCTTAAAGTTCAACAGCTTTATATTCGCTCAGAAATTCAAACATCTTTGCAGTATTTCTCCGCTATATTAATTTGAAAAACATGAAAACAGGCCATACTTCATAATTAGCATTACTAATGCAGTTTCATTTTAGAAACTGGTGTTTGAGGTCCTGTGTTCCTATGGTCACTAGTCAGCAGTCATTGATTCTTCAGGGGTAAAGCCCAAAGCTGGGTACATTGGGTCAGGGAATCAAGGTTACATTCATCTAAAGTTGGTTCTTCAGTAGCTCTTCAATCGTGTATTTAGCTGACTTCCTAGACACGAGGCCTTTTCCCAGAAAGTGCAGAACTCTGCAGTATAACTCTGTTGTGATGCCATAGCTGTCTGCAGGAACTATAATTTTTCTTTAATTCAGGCAGGCAAAGAAAAACAGAGCTTTAAAAATTGCTGCCTCCTTGCTCAACAATACTTCCTGCTTTCCCATAAAAATGCATTTGATTGATGATTAAAGCATACTGATTTTGAAGATGATTGATTGAGAGATTACGACTCAACAATTCAAAACCGATAACACAATACTGAAGAGAAAGAGCCTCTTATTAAGACCATGTGTTAACATTGCATCAGGAATTAAAGCTGATTCTCTCATGGTCCAGTTACTATATGTAGACCTTCTCACAGGGTTTAGTGATTTAACAAGCATCTTGAACAAATTAGGCACAACTAATCAGTGGGGGGGGAATACAGACATTGCAGAAGGTAGTTACATATTGCAAAGGTAGCTGTTAATTGCTAATGAGGGATAGCAGAAATAATGAAGTTATTGCCTCAGTAAATAGAGAAAACCCCATTAAGAGCGAGAGTTGCTGCCGACCATCATCCATGAGGAGGAATAAAGGGTAAGTGAGCAGTCTGTCCCTGCCTTGGAGGAGGCCTGTGGCAAGTGTTTGACCCAAGGGCCTGGTGAACCCTCCCACACAGGTCTGCTTTAAGCTCTGCTCCTTGCCTTGCCTTGCCTCTGATCTAGTTCAGTTTGTGGAAAGCAGATAGTGCTGTTAAGCAAACAGTTGTGTTTATCCACCCTGTGGCTGGAGCTAACAGATGTCCCACCCGCAGCAGGTTAAGAGTGTGTCACTGGTCACAGCGCTGAGTAGAGGAGCAGGACACTGGTTGTATCACTGCAATACGACCGTTTCTAGTCTCCTGTCCGTACCAGAGTGCAAGACTGTATGGAACGTTCTATAGGTAAGTCATCTGGAGGCAGGCCAGAGCTTTCCTCTCATCTTATTCCAGCATAAATCAGAAGTCAGAATGGCTTTATTTTCTATATATAAAAGTTCCCTTTAGACTAAAAAAAATAATGTAAACTCTTTCCTCTTTTTCCTTCTTTTCTGAGCTTGTAGGACATCTGTCATTTATTAGCAGCCCAATGATCCATGATGCCTACTTTCTACTCCTTCCATATGACTGCTCATTCAATACAGAAACAAGAAAACTGATTTGAGTGAAAAATTACTCCTGTTGACCATTAGCAAAAGTTCAGGGTTTCTTTTCACTGCAGAGGAAAAAAACAGCACTTTTTTTTTCCCCAAAAAATTTTCCAAGACACTTTTTTACTAAACTCATGAAAGTTGTGTGCTTTTTGAAAGTAACTTTCTTTTTTCAAGCTTAAGAAAGTTGCAATGTGTTTTGTGTTTATAAATATTGCCTTGCGCATGATGGGTGTTGATGCCAGCTGCTCATAGCTTACCATAAGGTTTTAGAAAATCCTTTTACCTAGGATAAGGACAGCTTCTGAGCTGGTAAAAGCTGTTGTGGTTCTTCTAACTTCGTTCTAACTCTCTCATCTTTTGAGTGGAGAAGCTGCTCATCACTTTCACATCTTTTTTTTTTTTTTTCTGTTTCCAATGCATAATCATCTGTAAGTTAAAACACCATTTTTTCAGTATTTTCAGCAATTTGATCAGTCTGTAGTGCACATATAATCTTGTGTGATTCCAGAAAGCTGAATGATGGCAGAAGTCGAAGTTGATAATCAATGAATGTAAAGCAAAGTGTTTGAAATGCTTCAACTTGTGTGCTCAATGAAAGCTGACACGATCTTATGAATGAAACAATACTTGGAAGCTAGCTATTTGACCCTTTGGACTTCTAGCTTTCTTTGGCTTTAAACTTTTCCAGTAGATTTCAGAACTTGGAGCTTTGAAGAAAAAAGGCCTCCTGGTGGAAAGGTGGCTAAAGGCATGTTTGGTTTTACACATAGACATATTCTCACACATGTATGCATATGCACCCCTCCACCCCACCTCTTACTATGTATATAAGAGAGTTGAGAACCACGCTTTAAAGGTACTTAGGAAATCTAAACTCTTCACTCTTGATAAAGTCATAACATCTGAATGCTGCAGACAATTAATGCAAGGTTAATGGTTTGTCTCCCTCCAGAACCACCAAAGTTGATCTCTTTTTATCATGGGTAGTATTGTCAAGTGTGATTTGAAGCATACTAATGGGGTGGTTTTCTTTATTTTCAGTGTTTTAATCATCTTTTGACTGAGTAGGAGGATTGTGATTAGAGAAAACCTTGTAATAATTATCATGTATTCCTTTAACACTTCAAAAAGTGTGCAGATAGCCACCACTGACTGCCACAAACCCCACGTTCTTGAACACATATGATAGATCTACTGTCATAACAGCATGTAAGCAGACATTTTGTTCTCATTAATTCGTGTGATCTTAAGTTGCTGACTCACCAAGTGGTTTTTTTCCTTATTGATGCTTTTACACAGGTAACTATAACCTCTCCTAATGAGACACGCCCCCTCCCCCCCAAGATACTCTATGTGAATCAGTAGGATGCTTTTACAAATGTGAACTAATGAGAGTATAAGGAAGGTATTGTTCTTTCTTACAAATCCTCCCTCACAGAATTGTTGCCTCCTTTGATTCTCCAGCCCATATGTAACATTTCACGTTGCTTAACTTCCAGCAGAAATTTACTCCAAGACTTAACCAGACCACACTTCTGGTGAATGCTGCCTGATGTTCAGCCCCAACACTTCTGACCCATTAACTTCTAACAATCCCCCAGCCATTTCAACCACCCAGAAATGCACACAAATATCCGACTCATGATGTTTCAAGTGACATTTCCTCCAATTGTCACAATTTATCAGTCTCTAACACGTCAGAGGTTTTGAATATAAGTAGTAGTACTTCCTCAGAAATCAGACTACTGATTTTTCTTGAGTGTTAGAGGTGCAAACTCCTAGAAATCGGTAATAATTTATGAATAGTCTCAGGAGGACCATGCATGATGAGACAACCCATATATATATATATATATATATATATATATTTTGTTTGTTTGTTTGTTTGTTTGTTTGTTTGTGTTTTTTTTTGTTTCTTGACAGAGTGGCTCCAGTCACCATTGCAATGGATAGGTGTTAATGACCACAAACACCTTCTGTGCAGCTCCATATGTGGCAAAGATGTTGTGTAGTGATATCAAAATACATCACTTTTCAATATATACATGACTATTTGATGTCATCAGGCAAAACATGGTAGCTTTGTGGACAGACTTAAAAGTTGAAAAAAAACCAAAAAACAAACCACATTATCTTCTCAATACTACTTCCAATAAATGTATCCATCTTGCCTGAGTGATGGTAATAGGAACTATGGCTTTTCACCAGTAAGTCATTTTTGAGAACATTTTTGAGAGGTGATTTGAATGTCGGAAGCTTACATGATCACAGAGCCAAAATATCACAGCAGAAAGCTGAGGCTAAAACCAGCAGAGATAGTACAAAGTTGTGTGACCTACAGGATCGAGTCCTTAGAGGTGATGCTTGGCTTTCCCAGTGGGATTAATGGAGAGTGGAGTTGTAATGAACATCCTAGGATTGCCCAAGTTTTTTTCAGTAAAACCAGTGAATAAAAGCAGGCTTCACATGTTTTCCTGAGGCAGCCTGCAAAACATTCCTTCTGACTTGATGCAGCAAATCTTGTGATCTTGCATGGTTAATGTCTCTTCATCACTTTTCAATTGATAGTTTAATGCTTCAATGGAAGCCAATTTGAATTAATTTAACTTTTCAAATAAAACTTTTGGGAGATGCTATATCAGATGTTTTATTACAGTCCATCTATTCTGTTACTGTTTTCTAGTTTTATAAGTCTGCCAATTAGCTATCCAGTTTCGATAGAATGATTTGTGTTGTGAATTCAGTTGAGATTCAACATTTTTGCAATATAATGGGTGCCTAACTAGAATGTCTTAAAGTCAATCAATGCCGTAGTCAAACTCTGTATACCCTGTTCGGTCGTATAAAAAAAGCTAAGATAAAAAAGAAATCTTTTTATAGTTATATTGGCATCTACATAACTGCATATTTTATGTATCTATTTTGAAAATTTACCAAGGATTACAGGTTTTCTGGATAGCTATTGAAACTTCACTTTTTGGAGGCTTCTTACACAAAACAGTTTGAAAGCTCCTTTTAAAATGAAGAGGCCCTTTACCTACAAGACATAGTCACAGGCTCTGGTATAGCTTATTAGAAGCTGAACTCTTTGGACTTTATACCTTTTTTAGCAGTTTAATGGTTTCCTGCACTTTCTTTTCTCCTACTGCTTTAATGGGACCTAAAAATGTTTGCCACCATACAAGGTAATGTATCAACCTTTATATCAATGACAATATATTTCACAAGATAACATTTCGTGGTGTCTGTACCTTGTCATAGGGACTAGTTGTGAGAAAGGCTGATGTGGTCACATCTGTGCTAGGATTTAAAAGAAGGCCACTAACTTATTTCAGAGACACTACTGCTGTCACACAGTAATGATCTATTACCACTGCAAAGGAAGTCTATTTAAACCCAGACAACAAACACTTTGGGCCTAAATCCTTAAAGCAGCATGTTTACCACATGAAATTTAAACAGAGGTTTATTCTGAGTTTACTCAAGCCAGGTTCCAGACAGTCAGAGACGTTTTCAAGCTCTGGGTACATTAAGTCTCATTATAACAGCTTCCCTATATTCTTTAAGTAAATTCTACTGGAGTTCCCTCTCCCCATCTTCATCCTTGTTAGCTGAAGGGTTTTGTTCTTATTGTGAGCATTTGGTAGAAAAATGGGTAGAATAAATCATGAGTGAGTGTGGTTCCAGCAAGCTCGGATCAGAGCAGGTGTGTGGACTAGAGCATTACCTAAGCCATCAGCACTGGTGACAACCTGGCAGGTCTTGGCCAGCGAATAGCGGTAATGGCTTTCAAGCAAAGTAAGGCAAGCAGAGTGAATGAAGACAGGGTGACCTTCCACATGTCTCTTCTTTTTTGTTGGGTACGTGTGCTTCTTGGACTTCCGAACAGCAGTGTTCTGAAGAGGAAAATGCAAACAGTCACTTCCCCCTTGCTTATAAAATACTTGCATTTATCCCAGCTTTATTACATGACAGTTTAGGGGCAGGAAGTTAAGTTTATCATATTTCTCCTGTTTTTCATATACATTTAAATTGCTTAAGATAGAGTCTTAGTCCTAGACCAGGTTCCAGGCAGTTCTTCAGAAAATTCTGGGTCTTACTACCAGTTCTTTAAAACTGGGCAGATTAGGTTTTTGTGGGAACCAGTTATGGCTGCACATATTACTATGGTCAGTAAAATTAATCTAGACAGAGAAACTTCAATATGTACTAAAAATACTATTACCCAACAGATTATATCTTACTTGAATGTATTTAAGTATTTCAGACACTGCCAAGCAGACAAGATAGTCCAAGGAAATTTTATGGAAGATGTATTAATACAAATTCAACTTCTTTTTTTCTTATATTATTGTATGGATATTGTTTGCCTATCAAGACAAAAAATGCCTAGGGGTGAGAAGATAAGGCAGGGAGTTGAAACTTTGAGTTCTGTCTCTTGCTGTCACCAACACTCATGTATTGTTCTCTGGAGACCACTGATTTTTTTTTCAGTACTTCAGTATTTCCTCTCTGTGTTGTGGGAACACAGAGACCCTTTTCTACCTTTACATGGGCATTAGCTGTAAAACATTCTAAGAGGATTCATGTTTAGTTCAAAGTATATAGCATAGAAACTGCAAATGGTGCATTTAAGAAAGCCAGTGCAAAATTCGTACTTTTATGTGCAGTCAAATGTATTTGCAGTGCTTGATTCTTTTTTTCTTATTCTTCATACGCTGGTTACATTTTTTTTTTTGTGTTTGTCTGCTACTGTTTTATGGGGTTTCTCTGAGAGAAGCCACTTTGTCAGACAAGTGAAAGATCTCTTTTGAGATTTCTGGTGTGTCATCTGTGACCTATAGATACTGTTTTTCGTTTGGTTCAAAATATAAACAAATGCTTCCTTTCAAAAGATCTATTCTTTGTTTTGTCTAGATAAATTTCAATTTAGAAATGCCATGAGCAGGATAAGGGTCCTACTTGGGAATGCAAGGGATTTTTTTTGTTGAGTCACGCTAAACTCACAGACTGGAACTAGAACTAATACCATTAGGGCTATGTGATAGAATAGCAAGGCTTTGATTAACCTGTTGTTTTCATGAAGAAATCTCTGCTTATTGAACTATTGAGGCATTAACTGATTTTTGAAAGGGGAGTATGGAACAAAAAAGTATCCCAACTGGTTGTCAAAATCTTTCTGAAAATACTGCCCCTGCACCAGGCTGGAATGGTTGTTTCTTTACATTCCTATTCTCTCCTGCGGACTGGGTGTACAATTATACTCTGTTTTCCAATATGCATATCCCAGTTTTGTCTTGGAACAGGAAATCCAGCCTACCTTTCTGGTTTATGGAAGGCCTCACAAGCCAAAAAAAATGATGTCTCATTAGTGGACACAATGATACACTGTAACTGATAAAGTTCTGGTTCAGACAATATATACATAGATATTTAATTTTCTGCCTGAATGTAAATATTCTCCATGTAGGAGAAAGACTTTTCAGAGGTACTTCAATTAAAAAACCTGAATATGCAAAATGACTTCCACTAATTCATGATGGCATGTTGAGCTTGCTTCGAAGCTGATGAAGTTAATTTTAGGGGATTCTGGGAGTGTCAAGTGTTTTGAGGCATGCACTGCTTGCTTTGCTTGTCATGCAGACAATACACATCACAGAGATCTCTTGATCATTAATTGGGATTTTTCAGTTAAAATGATAGTAACATGCACTCCTACGGGTAATTTAGAAATAGTAAATTATAAGGAATCAAAACTCAGTTGAAGTTGTGTTAGAAGACTAATTTATCATAGAATCCTAGAATGGTTTGGGTTGGAAGGAACCTTAAAGATCCTCTGGTTCCAACCCCTCTGCCACAGGCAGGGACACCTTCCCCCAGCCCAGGTTGCTCACAGCCCCGTCCAACCCAGCCTGGAACACTGCCAGGGAGGGGGCAGCCACAGCTGCTCTGGGAAACCTCTGCCAGTGTCTCACCACCTTCACAGTAAAGAATTTATTCCTTATTGCTAATCTAAATCTGCCCTCTTTCAGTTTAAAACCATTATCCCTTGTCCCATCCCTACACTCCCTGATAAAAAGTCCCTCCCTATCTTCCCTGCAGGGACCCTTTAAATACTGGGAGGACACTCTAATGAGCCTTCTCTCCAGGCTGAACAACCCCAACTCTCTCAGCCTGACCTCATAAGGGAAGTGCTTCAGACCCCTGATCATTTTCATGGCCTCCTCTGGACTCACTCAAGCAGGTCCATGTCCTTCTTGTGTTGGGGGCCCCACAGCTGCACACATCACTGCAGGTCAGTTTGCGTGAGAGATGAGTCAAGCACTGGTCACGCTTCTCTTGATGTAGCCCAGGATACAGTTGGCTTACAGGCCTGGGAGTGCACATTGCTGGGTCATGTTGAGCTTGTCATCAAGCAACACTCCCAAGTCCTTCTCTGAAGGGCTGCTCTCAATCCACTCATTGCCCAGCCCGTGTTTTTTTCCAGAACTGCTGATTTTCTGTTACTAATGAGACAGACCTTAAGAAGGTGGAATGGTTGCTCTATCAATTCAAAACAAACCTGGACCCTCAGTTGCTAACAGTAGTTACTAATTTGTACAGTGCCCTGTGCTGGAACGGATGGCACTTTGTGTGTCTGCATGTTTGCACCCTTAACAGTGTGATTGTATGGGGGTAGAATAGTGAAACCATCTAAAATGGCACAACAAATACAGTCTACTGACTGGCAATAAATAAAAATGCCCTACTCTATTATATCAGCTATTTAGGTAGAGTGCAGGTATTCCTGCAAAAGTATCAAGGCAGGTGGCCCTGCCTTTGTTTAAATTTAAAAAAAAACAAACAAAAAAAAACCCACAAAAAAAGGCCATGAGAGCTTTAAAATCAAGAATGACCCGTAATTTCTGTATCTTACCCAGATGCAGACACTACTCATTTTCCTCTCATTTCCAAAAATTTCTCTGTGAATCATTGACCACCTGGCCTCCCCCCTGGTGGTTTAGGTGGTGATAAATATCCTGGTGAGAAAGAATAATTCCAGAGCCTCAGGGTATTCTTTGAACTCAAGCTCTGGCCTCCTCCTTGCAAAATATGGTCCTATGCAAAAGGAAAGGATGTTGGATAAAACATCCCCTGAAACGAGAACACAGAGGTGGGTGCATATTTCATGACAGACTGTTTTAACTTTCCAAACAGTCGCCTCTTTTATGGCCAGCAGCTAGTATTAATTATTTATCAGAACACTTATTTATACACTAAAAGCTAAATGCAATCCTTTCAGTGGAAGCCTGGCCGAGTGTGGGTTGAAATAAGTAGCTGTGGATAGTCCTTCAGGAGGATTAGTTTTGTGCACAGCTCTGCTCAGGGAAGAGCCCATTCACATTACTCTGTCTGCTGTGTGTCTCTGATAATGATATATATATGTATATGTGTATGGGAGATTAAGACTTAGCTATTAGTAAAACTATAGCTGTAGATGCACCAGCCCGGAGCATTAGCTATGTGTGCATTTTTCAGTGCTCTTATGGTCTGTGACAGGACAGCAGATGGTCCTCTCATCCTGTGGCTGCACAAGGACTAACTGAAGTTTCAAAATTGTTCTAGCCAGAATTCTGCAACAGCAGCCTTGGGTGCCAAGGCATGCACCCTGTAACTGTAGCTATACCGCGGTCTGGGACAAATGCATCAGCAGATACACGTGCACAGATTTTAAATTGCTGTCTGCATTATACTGTCTGGTTTGGGGATGTGCTATAGAATACCTTGTCTTAGCATGTTTGGACGAGGCGAGAAACTTCCATGGTAGCCTCTATGTGACATGAAGCAGGGAAAACAAAGACTTCCCTAGGTTGTGAAAAGCAACCCAGAGATTCAGCAGGTTTTTATCCTTGGCCAAGCTAAGCAAGCCAAGTACAATTCTTATTTCATCAGCTTCCAAGGAAGAAGAGAGAACCCCTTTCTTTTTGCTGCTTTTCTCCTGAAAGAAGCCCACCTTGCCCTGGCTTCTACTTCTGTATTTGTTCTGGCTCTGCTAAACCCATCCTTGCAGCAGAGGAGGGAGGATTAATTTGCTCCACTTGCCTGCACTTGGGAAAAGCAGTTGTGACCCTTCCTGTAGCCAGAGGGAAGGAAAAAAAGGTTTAAATACTTCTCTGCTCTTTTCAGAATTGAGTCTAAATCATCTCATCACAATACATGACTTCTGGTACCAATGTGTTTTCTTCATCAAATACTGACATGGTTTCTACACTGTTGTGCTGTTGCCATGTGATTCTGGTGGCATTACTGTTTAGATAAAATATTATTAGTTTTCTATAGCAACTGTTAATTTCAGAAGAATCTGTGATTTCATTGTAATTATTACTGACAGTAGATGTAATAAATGGTTTGGATTGACGTGCATGGTTTTCATTTTCTCCCAGCACATGATTTTTTTTATAGCTCAAACAATTTTTCTAATTTAAATGTTGATACAGATGGAAAATAAATTCTGTATTTGTATCTAGTACTCTTTTGGGTGGCTTACACTTCCTGAGGGGCATTGCTTTAACATCTCAATAGGAGAAGTAGACTTGTTGCTGTGATATGGGCATTCTTCAGCCTTTCTCAAAATGTGAGACAGGACACTAACTTAGTGCTCCAAGCATTTTCAGCACAGAGACCCTCTTTCTCCCATAGTCTAGTCCCTCAACCTGCTCTAATTGTCCTCAACTCCCTCTCAGGCCTGAGAATAAGATACGCTTAATCCTTGTAAATGATTTCAACCCCAGGTACCACTCACCTTGGAAAGTGTGGCGAGCCCTTGGCTCATCTTAAACTCAATGCCCTATTCCTGAAATGATGCCACAGGCTGGAGAAATTGCAGCTTTCTGCACAGTTCTGAGTTATCTTTTCCCTTAGCCACCTAGGCCTCAGCTTGAAATGTTTTGCTGGTCTTAGCCCAGGGTTTGCTTTGTTCAGAAGAGCCCATTTTGCAGGTATGGAAAGCAGTTTCCTGAATGCACCTGAGAAGCTGAAGCATTATAAAAGCTTTGCAAAGCAAACACTTGATGGAAGCAAATGGCGTATACATGCAGCTGAAGCTCAGCCAGCCCTATGGTCACAGAGGCAGTCAAATCAAAATTGCTTGTGAGTTAAATCAGATTTGGAACAGAAATTATCTTTTTTTTTTTTTTTTTTTTTTTTTTTTTTTTTCCTTACTGCCTGTAGAAAAATAAAACCAAATCTTTTTCTGGTGACATTATGGTTAAATATAATTTTTTATTCATCTAACTGAAAACTCAGTCACAACTACTAGTAACTCATCAGAATTTTCTTTGATCAGTGTTGCCCTAGGTTTGCAGTATGGGGCCATGTTTTCCTTAAAGTATCTCATTATAACTCCAAGATAACGCCTGTACTGTAAACCTCAAAAAAAAAAAAAAGTATATCTTTACTACTAGCATATTTTTCTCCCACTCTTCCTGAATGATAGTTGAACTCTAGAGAAGCTCATGATTCCTTGCATGCTGCCACATCAGCTGAGTTTGATCAGTGCCATTACAAAGAGCAATATAGCAGATAGCACAACCTCTAAACGTCCATAAAGTTTTAATAGGACTTCCAGAACTTAATAATACGAGTTAACAGGATCTTCAGACTGAAATGTGTGTAAGTCATCAGTCACTCAAGCATCCTGCTCTGTGCTTAAACCTAACCCTTTGGATTTGATTTACTCCAATAAAATGAAAGTTAGAGGAGCATTTTTCCAGCCTCACAGAAAAGTGGTGTCAACAAGACATTAAGATACTCCTGCTTTGATTTCTGGGGCTTTCAGACATTAGGCATTTATTATATATCAAAAAAAATGATCATGTTCTGAGGAAATGGCACAAAACCCAATACACAAACTTCTGCACAGAGCAATGCCATTAGGCACATCTAATCTAATTGGGCAGATCTTATTATTTGAATTGATAAGGTTCTGAAGAAAACTGGAAGCCAAGGATTTCCTTAGTTAAATGCGACTTGGCATTTCCTCCCTCCCTTTAGAGCAGCATTTCGGAAAGCAAGTCAGACAGTGCAGCTTGTCTGATGGCAAAACGTGCACGATGAAAGTACACAGACATGATGGGGCAAGACAGGGAAGCACCTGGCAGCACTGCCAACTATTTAAACTTTATGAACAAGGAGATTCTGCTATTATTCCACAAGCTGATCATCTTAGAGCAGGAGGATCACAATTAAAAACTGCTGAAGAAACATGGTAAAAACGACTTATTTTTGTCTTTTGTTCTGATAACACTGAGAGGTTATACATGGGGTAGGCCAGATTCTGCAGCATTTATTCACAGGAAAGGAAGATCCAATCAACGTAACTAAGAGCTGCAGAAGTTAGTGAAAAATGGTATGGTAAATTTCCTGGGGAAAAGGAAACTTTAATGAGTGTGTGTTTTGTATGTATGTGTGGTTACATTAGTGTAGTGCTTGTAGGAAGAGACTTATTCACCTCTAAAAATTTTGCTTTGAGTGTTTATTCCCAGCAGCAGTGACTTGGAGCCAGGGTGTTAGCTGTAAGATAAAAACACTGGGCTGCTGCTGTGCTCTGTCTCTGTAGTGATCTGAAGAGCAAACGCTGATTTCTTCAGTTTGCTTCTTACTACCTGAAATGATCTTTGTTTCCAGGCTATGAACGATCATGCTGTTTTTTAAAAAAATGTTGCTGACTGATGTTGTTTGGATATCAAACTGCTGGAAAAGATCACATCTGCAGATCTTGGCTTCCTCACAGGACAATTACTCTTACTTTAAATAGTGCATGTTTACTATATACATCCATGGAAAGCTTTCACGTTGTCATTTCAATACACTAATTTTGCTTAACTTTATTAGATGGCAGCAGATAAAAGCAAAATGCATGAAGTAGACTAAAGAATTTAAACCTTTTTTTTTTTTTTTTTTCTTTTTTCTTACATAACTTTCCATGCTCTAACTTCTGCAGTCTTTCATATATTTAGTCAGACAACTGTTTCCCCTCGGAGGGTGTGCATCCGTTTACATTGAGGGCACTTGCATGCAAACATGGCAAAGACTATCTCAAACTTTCAAATAATTCTTTCAATGCCAGGCTCTAGACAGCTTTCTGAAGTACTTGCTATACATAACTAGGTTCTAGCCAAACCATTTTACACACCGTGTGGCTATTTATACCTGCTCAGGAACTGTTTTCTTGTTTCCGAGTACAGGCACTGCCTATATAGTCATACAACTATATACCCAGAAGTATACGTTAACACAGCAATATGTGCAGAAGCTGAACAATAGCTTACCTAGAGAAGAATTTCTCTTCCTACTGTGCCGGAAAGAGACATCTGCTATTCGAATGTCTTCACATGGCTCCAGGTAAACTAGGGAGAGTTTTCAATTGATAGCAGTTGTCTGAGCAGCATCCTGGGAAGGTTCCTCTTGCTCCAGCCCCAGTAACTGAACTCTACCGGCACAGTCACATCTCATTTATAGACAGACTGTCCTTTTCAAAACAAGCAGCCAGCTGGAATGAATCAAACCTCTGTTCAGCACACTGTTAAAAATGCAGCTTCCTTCTTGGACATGGGGATTACACCGGGGAGCAGCCAGGCTACAGCAAAAAGGCTGCGAGAACTATTTAATCACCCGAATACCAGCTGCTCCCGTTACTACTGCCGGTGCTGCTGCTGTGCCTCCTGTTCGCTGTAGTCAGCCTCCCTCTCCCTCATATCTACAAGAGTATTGAGGCGGCTTTGCAGGGTGGTGATTGGCAGAGGCGGCCAATTCCTCCAGCTAATCAACCCCCAGACTTTCAAGGACTCGGAGCTGCTCTGATGTCATTCCAACCGAGGGGGGATGCTTCACGCGAGGACGCGGCGACAGAGGCTAATTCGGAGATGAGCTGCATTCCTCTCCCACTGCTGTGATTGATTAGATGCTCCAGGAGGATTTGCATAATCTGTCATTGTGCAGTTGGACCACCTCCCCTCCTGCCCGCCCGCCCAAAATGCGGGAGGAAAATGCCACTTGCAGCTTCTGATTTTTTACACCTGGAGCCCGCAACTGAAAGCCTGGGAAAAAGGAAAAGTTGAAAGAGTCATTTTCCAGCAGGAAAATGCTTAAGCCCCAGCTCCCCTCACCATCCTCAGATGCTAAAGAAGTCTCAAGAAAATCCCAACACTGGAACACTTCTTGGTTCCTACTCTTGTCAGGTCACTGATAAGATCACCTGGTACAAAAGGTGTTTTTTTTAAATATATGACTAAAATTAAGCAGAGTCTGCCCACCAAGTTGGTCACGAATGATCTCCCTGTCACCACCTCTGGATGGATGGCAGCAAACATGCAGTGCTCAGCGGTGCAAAGCATTTTTCTACTGTATGCCACACATTCCAACTATTTGTTGCATAATTTCTTATTAAAATCCTTTATCTCATTCAGCTAGAGATGAAACCTACCTCCGTAGCCAAGAAACATGTTTTCTATGTGTCTTTAAATTATATTACAGAGGAAAAAGTAAACACTTTCTATATTAAAAAAATTAGATTTTATACCAATCTAATTTTCAATTTTTGCCAGCTTGACACCTTTCACTCCAAAACTGTTCTTTGTATGATACACCTTGGAATTGAAATTCAGCCAATTCTGTGCAGCAAATGTGAGGAGAAAATAGTTTTGTTCAAGGAGACTGGAACAAACCCATTCTAAGATGATGAATGACGCTGTAAACTCAGATTTGAATCATAGGAGGGTCAGCTCAACCTTTCGTGTTTCCAAAATAGTGTAAATAAATGGTGTTCCATGCAGTTTACCATTTCCATCCTTCAGCTGGGACCTTCTACATGAAGAGCTATTTGCTCTCTGTGAATATCCAAGTTTCAAAGATGGTAGATATTCCTAACTGGGGACTAATTTATTCCTTCTGGCTAAATTAGAAACTGAGGGAAAATTAAAATTCAGAGTAAGTCTTTGTCATTTCCAGCAATTTCTAATTACAAAGGACTCACTGGGGGTCTTTTAAAAATGCCTTACACCTATGGCTGGCTCTGGATTTGGGTTTTGTTTTCCAAAGAGTGTTGTGAAGGGTGGGTGTGGGGTTCCCACTCTAACTGGGTGGTGAGTGGGTGCCTCCTTGCATCCTGTGTGAACATCAGATCTTAAGTCAGGCTGTAAACTAAAACCTCCAAATCAAGTGAGAGAGTCTCTTCCCAATATGGGGAAGAATTCTATGCAATTGCTCCAAAACCACAAAAAATGCGAGAGCTTCCTCTTAGTAATCGGGTGGTGTAAAAAAAAAAAAAAAAAAAAAAAAAAAAAAAATGTGCCTCTTTCTACTCATATACTTGAGTCCTAGCTGTACTTGAAGTACTGGAGACGTCCCTGTAAATGGAATGGTTTGGCTGCCGGCTGCGGGTGTGCTGCAGGATGGCTCTTGGCTGCCTCCAGATGTGGCAGGAGCAGCGGTCTGCCCCTTTGAAGCTGCTGCTGCAGATGTTCCTGGGGCAGGCCAGCGGCCAAGTGGTTACGCATACTGTTGAGAGTGTGTGTTAATTCAAATGCTAAAGGCGCTCTTTGAACTTCAATCCTTGACTTATGAGCGTGCCATGCTAGATGAATTCAACATGAAAAAGCATGGCTGTTGATTCATGCCGCCTCGATATCTGTTTGCTTTGTTAGCGATTCATTTTAAGTAGAGGATCAGGCGACTTACTATGCCAAGGTCTGCCCTTATTAGAAATGCGTGGAAATCAGTTGGCAGAATTGCTTCAACTCTCTTTATGTAACAAAATAGCACACCAACCCTTGGGAAAAAGACCATACATTTCTCTCTCATTTGGGTAGTATGAGAATTGAACTCTTCTTGCCTGGACTCAAATGCGCTTGAGTTATCGCGATTGGAAGGGCATTCTAGATATTATTCTCATGCTCTGCTTTAGGGAAAAACATGCAAGAAAGAAAATAGGGCAAACAGAAATGAAGTATGGATGGAGAGAAACAGTAAAAGAAAGGAAAATCTAATAATAAACCACCATATTAATGAAGTACCACATTTATGCTGAAATCGTTGACACAGGATGTGTGTTTTTCTGGATCTTACCTGCAGAAGATTTTGCATTAGCTGGTGGAAATTCTGTATTAGTTAATACTTGTATGATTTATTTCCCCCCTGTATATGTAGGCAATTGCAACTGCCTAGCTGTCCTATCTCAGTAGTTCAAAAGTTATAGATGAAACCTACCAGTACTTTGCCCAAAACTAGTATTAACTTTCTGGAATGTGACTTTTTTGTTTTATAACTGTGGGTTTGTGCATTGTGTAAGTTAACATGACTTTGAATCAGATTTTTATTTTTTATTTTAAAGGGTCATCTGCATTTACAGTAAAGGCAACTGTTGAAAATTCAGCATCCTTCTATAGATGCTTAAATCCAGAATCTAATGCTCATAGTTATCTATTCTAAGTACTATACTATCACTACAATATCTGCATATGTATTTTTAATGTATTTAACTTCACAGCACATTGGGGTAGAAAACCACAGTTCCTGCAGTTCTGTGCTTAGAAACATGATACAGACCAAGCAAAAACTTTCCAAAATTAATATGTAAAAGATATGGTATCTTCCTGGTTCACTCTTCTAGACAAATTGAAAAATTTCACTGAAATATTTGGATTGATGTTCTGTCATTGTTATGTCGAGCTTTTCTTTTCTCTGACTGCCCCCAGTTTTCTCACCTGTTATTACAGTGCTCTAATGACAGTTTAATAGGTATCCCCTACCTCTCCTCTCAAAACCTACATTGCAGCATGAAGGCCATGCTTCAAAAGTAAGTTGACTACAATGCATATAACAGTCTTTCAGCTAAAGACACCTTTATGGTCTTTATTGAAAGAAAGATGGCTTTTGACACTTCAGTTTATAACGTTTAAAAGAACAAAAAATAACTATTGCTGAAAACGCCACCTTTTCCTTGAGCTGGGGAGACTTCTTATGAACTTCCACTGTTGTAATTAAACAACAGTGTGGTTTTTATTAAACACACAGAACAGTTCCTCAGCTTGTGTAAACTGTCAAATTCAGAGGAACTATGACAACTTGTATGAGTTATAGATTAGTCTCTAATTCTCTAGCATCTCCTCAGGATATTCACAACTTAATTACACCCATATCAAAAGTGCAAGAAACATACAGGCATAGCAGAATGTGCTTTTTTTTTTTTTTTTTTTTTTTTCATATATTTCATTAAGAAAAGTCTGTTTGTTTTTTGGTTTTGATGTCTCGATTAGTTGTTAGGGTTTTTTAATCTGAATATTTTGGCTCTGACTCAAAATGTGTTAGAGAGTTTATATGCTAAGAAATATAGGGATGAAATATAGATACACTTGGAGCTGAGTTTCATGCATCACAGCTCAGTTAAGGCATTCATGTCTTCTACTGAAAATGCCTGCCTTGTCACGGGTTACTCCTATTTCCCAGACGACAGTCGAGAACATGCTGCTAGTAGTCCACTTAAGCGTGAAGCACTGATTTGAAACAACAAGAGCAGAAATGATGCAAAGATCTTACAAGCAAAACAAAAAAAAATTGCAAAAAATATGAATTAGATTCCCTGACCTCTGACTGGTTTCAGCTACAGTTTCTATTCAGCTTCTATCATCCTCCCCTGTATAAGTTGGACACATTTGTGCAAATGATAAAGGCAAATCAGTGCATACCAGTTCTGTAATGACCTTTATCTTAAACTTTTATTCCATTGTGAAATATCTTTGATATCCTAATGTGTTTTTGTTCCTGTAAAGCTTCAGATATATTAGTTTCAGAGAGTCTGTTGATATAAACTAATGTTGAAATATCTGTTAAACCAACATACATTCATTAACATCCAGCATTAGAGCTGCTCCACATCTCTCTAATTACATTACTATTTTATGTCTTAAGTGCTTACTCAACTATAAAAATATAAACTTTGGTCTTTTAAGTACTGTTATCATGATACTACTGAAGCAAAAAAAGAGTTTCTTCTGCTTAATCCAGAGTCTGATTTGTGTAAACCCTTCCTGAGTTATCAGCTCACTCTGACACTGAGACAAGGGTTCATGTTGTGTGAGAGAGAAGCACATCTTCATGTTATCCATAAAGCCTTTTGGGCTCTTTCCCACCATTTTCCTTGCAGAATCCTTCCTGGGTTCAACTTTGGCCTGAAGTCAGGAGAAATCTCCTGGGAAGTAAATGGGGGTAGGACTGGAGCTTAGAAAGAGAAGAGCTTCTTCCCAGGCCACACTTTAATGCAGCAGAAGAGACTGAAGCACTAGAGGATGTTTATGTTGTGCTCGGTCCCCTTGTGATTTGTGTTTGCACCTGTAATGCCTTTGCAATGTATGGGAGCTGTTTCTCATTTGGTCTGTTTTCATGAATGCTGTTCTTGGACCTCCCTGCTGATAAGCAAGTCAATCTATATTTATAAATCCTCACAGAAACTAGACTAAAAGCAGGTCCAATTCATCCAACTGCCTTGCTCAGTAAAGCCTGTTGCTATCTTCACTGCATTGCAAACTGTTGTAAACATGGATGTTTGTTTATCTACAAAGTCTGGTAGTGCTCACATTTCCTCTCTCTCTGGAAGTATGAAGAATCATTTCCTGTATTTCTTTCCCCTGGGGGGCTTATCCTTCATCAGAGATCATCATATATTTTTTCTCATCCCCAGAACTGCAGACAGCAGAAGTGTTGTCATCCCAGTGTGTGTCAGATATGGTGGTGTTCTCTGGTGCCTGCTCACAACCCCAGTTCAGGCTGTGGAAGTGACTTAATTTAATATGTAACACATTTTGTACAGCAGTGACTTACAGAAGCTTGAGGAACTCCTTACAAGAAGGCTGTGTACTACTCTTCTCCGACATAAATTTTAACAGAACTGTTTACCAGCTCCTGATGATCTCTGGACAACCCACCATGATTTGTTCTGATTTATGATTTACATAAAATGGAAATAATCTCCCTTGGCTTGAAGAGTATGCTTTGCAATGAGGAATGGGCAAAAAATGCCCAGTTCTACTTTGCTTCCAGTGAGGGAAGAAGGCAACCCAAGAGACTAGGCAACACTGCTGGTGTGGAGGGACTGGGCCCTGCTGCTTCACTCTGCTGAGGTCCTCTAAGCCCTTCTGCTTTCTCCCAGTCCAAACTTGGTGAGACTATTTTTGGAAAAAATAGAACTAAGGGAGGGTACCAAAATGTGTTCAAAGGAAAGGTCTGTAAGTTGGCCGTTGGGGAGTAATATATGTGCTTCTCTCCTATGCCCTTGCATTTTAAGGAGCAATTATCTAACAAATTATGGTATTATTTTGGGAAAGAAAGAGGTAATTAATTCTTGCTGCTCTATCACAACACTTGGGACCATGAGAACAATTATCTCTGTATAATATCAACATTCGGTTGTCATGTGCCAGCCGCATATCTGAGCCTTGGTGGCTTTCTAAGTAAAGAGAGAGTAATGGGGTTGTATCACTGCAGTATGTTGTTTTTCTGGTGGAGAAATCAGCAAGTCAGTACTTCAAATAAATTCCTTGAGGATTCAATGGTTAACAGCTCATGTGATAGAATAAGCAGTATAAAAAGTGAAGTTGTAGTAGGGGGTAATATGCCTAGAGAAAGGTGGAATTCTAATAAAGCGGAAGCCAACCCAACTGTTGGCAATGCTATTATCACAAAGAACATCATCCATAAAACTAAGTGATCTTAAGATCTTAAAATGAAGCATTTCTTCCTTGATTATTAGAAATTAAGAAGCTTGACTTCTTGGTTTAAAGAATTAAGTGATTTTATTTTAAAACTATTTTTTCAAGTTATTCAAACTGTGGAACGATTCATAAAGTGGCTTAATTAGACCATAGCTCCAATGGGAGTCCCCTTTAACATGCCTACAGAGGCTCTTTAAATACTCTAATCCACTTCTGAATAAAAGGTGAAACCAGGAATGATATTTTCAAAGGAGAAACTACAAAGAGCATTTATCTTTCTCTTTTTACTTTTCTGTCCTTGCGATCTAGATATCAAGCTTCCATTACATTCGAAGGATGACTTTTTTCTAGGTTAGCTATCACAAGCATAGCTTTTTATATACCCTAATTCAAAGCTTAAAAAAACCCCTCAAAGTGAAAAATCCATTACTAAACCACTTTCAAACTGGTATTCTAGTATTACTGTAACAAATGGATTCTGTTCTACAGAGTGTTTCATTTCACCTCTTAGCAAATTTCTTTTATTTTAGATAATCTCATTATCATTTGTTTTCTGCTTCATCTAGTCCTATAGGAGGAGGCCTCATGCTTATGAGCTACTTCTGCTAGTGCTCCAGCTAGCATGGGAAATGCTGATGTTGAATGAAGCTTTTGTAAATCAGTTTCTGTTCTTTTCTGTGCCCTTCTCCTTTTCAAATTGCCACTGATCTGAAGCAGGTCCCTACTTGGAGGGACTTAGTCTTCCCTCTTTTAAGAAAATTTATTTCCTCCTATTGGCTATTGGATGCATGAATGTTCTGCCCTTGAAAGATCTCCATAATGTGTTGTACAGCCTTTTGTTTTAATGAACTGTGGTCTTTAGGTGTATGAACATGTTTGTTTCCCTAAGGTGAGTACCTCTGTTAATTTCAGTGGGATTAATTGTATAAGTGAAGTAAGTACTCTGCGTCCAATGTTTTTATGTTGCAATAAATGCTAGCTGTTCATTATGGGAACACTTTCAGTATCATAACTTTCAAAACCGTGCCGAGATTTTGGCATCCTCTCCAGTCTGGCAGAAGATCTAGCTTATGCTGGTAAACATTTGGAGCGCTCTCCTCATTTCTCCCATGGGCCACAGCATGCTGTACTGAACTGCACCACTTTACAAAAGCCACCCCAAACCATGAAACATGACACACCTCCACTAAAATGGGAAGATGGAACTATTCTCTCTGAGGTCTGTTTTTAAACTGATGCAACTATGCTATGTCTCAATATTTTTAAAAAATTCCCACAAGCCTGGGTTCAACAGAAGGGAGGCTAACATACTGCAAGAAATTGTAGTCTGACAAAGGAAATCAAGATCATGATTTTATATTTACATTTCACTGACTTTCTTTAGGAATGTGAAATCTCTCTGTAATGTCTGCAAGGAGAACAGAGTTAATAAGCTAAAGAAATGCTTTTAATGTCTAACTGCTATTGATTCATTTTTCCTGAGGTAGGAATTACTTGCAGACTTTCAGCACTGCTTTCAAAAAATCAGAAGGGCAGCAGAAGGAATAGGTTTTTTTGGAAGACGCAGTACAGTTCTGTGTGAACAATGCACAGTGATCATCGTTCTTCAAACAATCATCTTTGCATTCAGATTCCTTTTAAAAATATTTTTTTCTCATAGGAAGAAAATAAAGGTGGCTTAATTGAAATGATCAAAGAAAAAACATGGAGTAATCAAGAGTGAGAGCACTCCAAGTGAATAAGCTCTTGATAATTGACTTAACCATTATACTACTTTATCATGCTCATTCCTTCTCTTCTTACGCCACTCATACTCACCAGGTTATATATGAAAGTATCTGTTTCTATCTATAATGAGGTTTTGAAGTTGCCTCTTTGTTCTCTGAAGACTTCTGGGCACTTTGGAAATACTACTAAAAATGTTGTTTGCCTATTTATACCACTGATGTGTCTACTGGGTTGTGTGAATTTTGCTTTAAGTGTTCAGTTGTTGGTTTTCTTTTAAACATGGCAGAAAGGCATTACACACTTTGAGCAGTGACTCTGTGAACTGAAATTATCATATAAAAGTTAAACAGCAGTAATAGACATATTTGTTACAGTATGAAATGTAGGCTTGAAATAAATAGATTAAATGATGAGAGGGTGATAGGTTGATTTTCCTGATGGCATAAAGCTTTTCTGTTAAAAAGAACAGTGTTTTAAGAAAGTAGATATTATACTAAAAAAAAAAAATAATAAAAGAACAGTAACATGCTTATTTCAAATTGTTATATCTTGTGTTCCCATAGAGGGCAATATTGTATAAAAGATAGGTTTAAACCATGTATTAGGGATCTGCTAATTCATCTGTGTTAATATACTTTAAGGAAAATTGCTATTACAATAAATTTGATGCTGCATTTCCCTTCAGTCAGGCTCTGACTAATACACACAATAATGCACACCAAACTACATAACAGAACCTTGTTAAAGGTGAAAGAAATTAATTTTGTAGATTACCTAATTGTAGGTTGTAATGGAAAAACTGTTGCATTTTGGCTCACAATTTTCTGTTCAGTAACTGAGTCACAGTAAGTACTCCCTTTTATTAAAGTTGATTGAACAAACCCATAAGAAGAAGGACAGAGGTTTGTCCTATAAATCCTGGGAATAGGATTTGTGGACATGTGTCTTGGGTATGGTGAAATCATCTGCATTTCTGTGTTTTATCTGGTTTTGTTGTTGTTGTGTTTTGTTTTGTTTTGTTTTGTTTTCCTATGGAAAGCATGGGTGAATTTATCATACTGTTTTAATTTACTTTTGTGATTCTCAGATTTTGATGCATTGTCAGCACAAGGCACTGGACTTCAAACTTTCTAAGCTTCCTGGGCAGTTGAAACATGGAAAGGTCCATGCCCCTTTAAAATAACCTCATATATTACATTTCTCTCTTATCCTTATTTGCCTGCTTCATGAACAATACTGTGGAGTTGTGTCACAGTGAGTTGTTCACATTGCCTACGCTGGACATAAGTGAGGGTATGCGTGTCTATGTTCATGTATAGCGATTGAAGAGAGGTGAATTACCCTTTCTGGGGAGTGAGAACCTCATAGTTAAAGTGTTCCCCCTGTTTCAAGTAATATTTTTTCAGGCAATGACAATAAAATTCATATGAAGAAAAATCCTTTACAAATGCCCTTAAAGGATTCAGTCAGATTGGAGATGACTGATTAAGTCTTAAGAAGTGATAAATTCACAGATTTTGACTGAAATCAGATTGGTTGATGTATTGATGAAGGTGTCCTGAACTAAACAGTAATAATTGTTTCTTTGAATAGTATACTGTTTCCCTTCAAACCTCCATTAAAAATTAAGTTTGTTTAATGAGAAATATTTGCTTAAGACTTAGGGGATCTAGTCTTTCAATTCACTGCACTTGACAGACTTTAGGCAGAAAATGAGATGTTGTCTTTGAAATGTGAATAGGTCACTTAGGGCCAGGATTCTGTATTTTTATTAATGTTAGCATGTAGCTCCTTCTGTGAATAAAACCCTGACTAAGTCTAACTCCTGACGTGAGTATACCTCACCTCAAGATCCTTTCATCATCTGGATAGAAAGACCTGTTGGAGTTTGCTGGGTTGCTTTCCCATCTCTGCTCACAGGTTGGCTTGCAGTTGAGCTCACGGCATGTGTGTCTACTGGGGGGGAAGGTGGTCCCTTGAGTCTTGCCTTGGTATGATGCAGCTGAGCTGCAAGGTAGGCAATGTATCCTGTGCTCATAGTGCGGATGTGACCACAAAGAACCTTTCCAGAAAAGAGATACTTCTTAGATGTAAACACAGGTATCAGAATTTGAGACTACTCTAAATTGTCTTAGCTAAATGTGAAAAAAATATGTGTATTCTCCCCCACATTGTCTCACCTAAGTTGTGTAAGTACGGTGATGGTTACATTCTTCATTTTTTAAATCTATGTTCCAGTAGTGATTCTAATGACAAACGCCACTGTAAATGGTATATATATTTCAGTCAGTGAGGCTTAGGTCCCTGGCACTACTTGTGTAGCTGTTTACCAACATAACTGGACCTGGGAGGCTTACAGTGGTTTCTCCTTGCTGTCATCTTGGAAATCTTCAAGGACTAGGAAAGAAAAGCAACCAACAGGAAAAGAATCAAAAGTAATTCTGCCCATTGCGTATGTTTCACTGCCCCTATAGGGATGTGAAGCCTTTTCCATCTGCCAAAGAACTGCAGCAAACAAAGGGGAACAGAAAGTGTAATTTGGGCATCTATGGTATGATCTTACTGGATGCTACAGCTCATTGAAGGTAGACTGAATCCAGAATTTTGTGTGAGAATTGACTGTAAAAGAGGTAGAGCTCACTGGGGATGGCGTGGCCTTCAGATAGGACACCACATGCTGTCAAGCTACAAATGTGCTGTCAGGGGCAAGAGCAGTCTACTGATAAATACAGAGAGATCAGCAAATCTGATGTAATGGACAAAATCTCATAACTAGTTCAAGGAAAAGTTGTAAGGGGGACTCTATTCAATAAATACTAATAGTGTTTAATTTACTGCTAACACACTGAATAAAACAGCTTCTAAGATGTCTACTAAATATAAAGAGTATTTATTATCTTCTTAGTCTTATTTCTTTTTTCTTATTCTTTCTTTATTTTCATATAACAGCTCTAAAATGCAGGAAGACCTGTTCTATAATGAGAAATGCCAAGATTAATCCTATTCCAAATAGTGGGCTTGGAGACACCCCAGAGATACGATCAGGAGTGGAAAAAAAAAATCTTTGTCCAGAACTTGAATCTGGGCTATCAAATATTTTGGCATATAAATGCATTTACATATTATTTTTTTTTTACTCTGAGTTAAATTTTCCATACAGATATTGTATCTGCAGCCTGGTCTCCAGCTGGGGGTCCAGATGCAGCTCTAGGGGCTCTCCCCTTACTGCCATGGAAGTGTGTGCTGGCAACATCCCCTCTGGAGCCATATGCCTCATTTTTCTGTCCTACACTACTTTGGGAATCTGGAAAGAGTGAGAAAGAGCAGGTTGTGGCTGTCTGTACTAGTCACGCTCCAAAAATAGGTAGATTCCGTGAGAGAAGAATTATAGGAGACTTGCAGTTAAAATAAGAGTCTATGCTCTGTAAATGACAATTTTCAGCTCTTAACTAATTCAATATTTGTAGATTGTGTTTTTCTGCACCTCTGTGGAGTTTCTGTCTCATTAATTTTCATGTTCAGTGATAATTTAAAAGTGAGTTAATGACACTTTGTTTCATTTGTGTCCATCAATCTATATTATCCTTATTTAATATAGTATAGCAGCACAGTATTTCTGTACAATCACATATTGGAATTGAATATCCATGTGTTCTCAATAGACATATTAATACTAGTTAAATAATTTCAATGTTTTCAAAGTTTTATAAATACAATAAAGAAAATAAGGATTTCAAACACCCCTTTATATTGGGAAATATATTAATACATACATTAGATCAAAAATAACAATTAAAAAATTAGCTCCAATAAATTTATTTGGGGATTTCTAGAATGATATGTTTTTATAGTCACAATCACTACTTAAAGGGAGGATGAGAAAAAAAAAGAAGCTTAGTATTTGCTTTGCAAGTATAATTTCTGTTGTATTTAGGTCTAAATTCAGGCCTGACATTTCAAATGTAGTGACACTAATGGAATTGCATCCGACTGCACTGGATTCAAACATGGTGTTGATATACACATTACCACTGAGCAACAACAGGTAGCTCTAGCATTTAGTCATGGGAAAGAGAAAGAACAAAGATCTTCCTGATGTACAAAAACCTCTCAATTTCCTTTTTCCTTATTTCTTTACTCCTCATTTGCTAAATAAGACAAGAATCAAAAAGGATCTGCTGGGATTTTTTCCTCTCGGATTCTACTTTAATGGACTCTAGTCAACCTTTCCCTTCCTACTATAGGCTGGCCTATAGTCATTTTCTGATACTCTTTCCTTTCTCCCTCTTCCAAGTACTAGCTGGAAAATGTAATGATTTCAAAGACTATATAAATATATGAAACTGTTCTCTTTTTTGACACAAAGCAGATTTTAGTAAATTCCAGCTAATCAAAGCATAAACTTTTCCAGAATAAATTTAATCTGAAAAATAACTAAATAACTATTCTAATAGGAATCTCCAGATTTAACTATAGAACAACTACTGGCTAATACATTTGTGAAAAAACATGAACATTTTACATTTTTTAACAACATATTTTACATTTTTGAACATTTTACATTTTTTAACAACATATAATAATCAATAATTCTCCAACGCTGTTCTTTTTATTTTACTGCTAGTAAGTCATTGGTAATGACATTCTATCACAAAACATATGGAAAATGAAGATGTGTCAATAGCATGTACAGAAAAATTATGTAAGTCATAAACAGGAGCACTAATTATGGCAGTGGATCTATCTTCTGCTAGATATGAATGAGGTGTGAAGTAAGGATATTAGTATTTTCTTCAGAGCTCTGCTCTGCATAACTGTAGCAAATTTGCATAACCTCTGGGTTTTGGATAATCCCACTGTAACATGGACATAAGAATTTTAGGTTCATTATAAAGCTCAATAATTTTAAGGGCTTTGCACAGCTTGGTATGAAGTATTATAGCACTACTTCTACAACAACTAAAATGCTGCCAACAGAATTATAGCTAGAAGAGGAAAACTTAGAGATTGGTTAGTAATGGAAAACTACATAGTATAGTCATGCAAAAGATTCGCTGAAGTTTTAGGTTTGTTTTTTTTTTTAACTCATAGCAGATTTCTGCTTCACAATGACGGGGTAAAAATCACATTAAGAACTTCTCATTTTGACTTGCTTTTCATGGAAAATCAGAGCTGAAAAAAATTGAAGAGAAAGTGTAATATTTGTATTTATAGTATAAGATTAGGGAATTATTTTCATTCTGCACAAGTCTGGAGGCATTTCAGAAGCTCTCTGTCCTGCCTTGTGACCCTGCCAGAAGAATAAAACCACCTTTCTCCCCACCCTTATGTTGCAGCTCTGGCCCTGCTGACACAGGGAACATCACGATGTGATCACCCTGGGGGGGCCCTGAGCACCTTCCTTCCAGCTGGGACCCTGCAGGTGGTAAGGAAATTGCGTGGGGTCAAGTACTACAAGCTGTCAGCTCTTCAACCTCTCATCCAAAACACTGGTGGTTGGAAGTCCTCCAGGTCATAGACAGCAGAAGCCATCATGATAACAACGAGGAGGTCTGTTCAGTCATTTCCTGCCTTTTTATCCTTATCTTTGCATTTCATAGGCGCTGCAATATGTCTGAGGGAGATCCAGCTTCCATGAATATGTCTCTCCTGCCTCACGTGTTCCCGTGTTAACAAGGAACACAGAGACAGCTGGGTCACATAGTTTGAACAGAGATATATCAGAATACTTTATATGTACTGGAAACAAGCCAATACAAGTGCAAAATCCACAATGGCATATTTGGAATTATTTTATTCTAATATATATAAAGAGGCCTTCTAGTGTATGTTTGGGAGGCTGACAGCTTAGAAGGGAGAATGAATAAAAATGCAGATAAACCTGACCAAAAGATCACTTGTCATTAACTGCAGTGTAGGGATTAGTGAGATTCCAGTTTGGTAGAAATAATTTCATTTCAGGATAAACCACAGTTTGAGGGTGTACCTGGTGTAGCATGCTTTCTACGATTCAAAGATCTTTGTGTCTGTTGCAATTAAAATATCAGCAGGAAAAAAATACTGTAATTAAGAATATAATAGAGAATGCGAAAGGATTCAAGATTAACGAAACAAATTTTAAAAAGAAACAGCTTAAAAATCTTCATTGATTATTCTCCACTGTTTTTATGTGGCTACACAGATGTTCAGAGGAGATGTTACTAGCAGGAAATACTAAGACACCAAGATACTAAAGATACACTAAGAAACTAAAACAAAGATGTAAAACCGAGATGAGTCACAGCCTTAAATTCAGTTTAGGGAAGTGGACAAAAGTCAACAATGTGACAAAACACTGAAACCTCAAGCTCTCAGCTGTCCAGACAGAATTCACATTATTGTGCAGACAGGGCATGTAGACTTAAGACAGATTTAAAAAAATCACAGTAGTTATGGCTTGGATTTATTTGATGTGATCAGTAACATTTTCCTGAGTCAGAAGCCTGACTCAGTAGGTTTATTCTTGTGCCCATTGTGGGAACCAATTCCATTTTATACCAAAACCCACTTCCATTTGAAGGAAATGCTAATTTAATTTAAAAACTAAATTAATTCCTCACCATTCAAAATTCTGCTTGCTGTTTTTTAAGGTCCAGACAATATTCACAGAAAATAGGTTCACTTAATTGTAATTCAGGACTGCCACACAGCTTTCTGCACTGAAAGAATGAAGCAAACAAAGTCAGCTGAAATAGAAACAGGTGTTTCAAACCCAGTGAGAAGATATGAACATGAAAGCCTTGCTATTAGAAAGCAAAAAGCTCATTTTCTCAGTGTTTAAACTTACTTTTTTTTGTGGTTGCTATGGTACCATCTCTGCACCTACTTTATGGTGCTTTGAACCATAGCAAAAAAAGATTTCTTTGAAAAAAACAGGCCTGAACTAAACTGAAAATCAATGTGAGCCCATCCTGTAAAGTTTTAGAGTGAGTAAAACTTGTTATTCAGCAATATTTAAATCAATCAGTCTGAGGAATCAACTAGTCATTTCCTCCCAGCCCACTGGACCATTTTGTTTTTCCAACACTTTACGATATCTTCTACTAAGCTTATACCACCAGTGTTAACATTATTTGTTTCAGGGTATAAGCAACTTGCAGCTACTGATAACAGTAATAGCTGTTATACCCTTTAATATACGTGAAATAGATCAAAATCTCAGTGAGAAAAATACTTGCATAAGAGGAAGAAATAGCCTGCATTCACATTGTATTTCACAAGAGCACGAGGCACATGCTCTGGTATTCAGAAAGGAGAAAGTCAATACTAGGCAAATGGTCTAAAGATATTCAAAAGCTTTAATAAGCATATTGGTGAGATAAATATGGGAAAGAAAGATCACCCTTTGGAAAACCAGGAAAAACAGTCAGTTACAGGCATAAAATTGTCATGATAGATTCCTTTCAATGACACATTTCCAGTAACGCTTTTAGGAAGAATAAAGGTAACGTTAAAACAGAAGAAAGGAGTGTCACATGGGAAAGGATGAATTCCATGAAAGGGGAAATGGTGGTAAAAGACTTGAGCACTGGAACTGAAGAAGATTTACGGAGAACACTTGTACATCTCTGGTCGTGGTTCAGCTTGGTAAGGAAGCAAGGTATCTCTCTTCAGTCATGACAACACTTTGCTGGCTAATGTTGACCTGCTCTTCTAGAGCCCTGGGACTTAACTGTGGGCTCAGGTTCTAATGCAGACAAGCAAGGAAATCCTATTGTTTAAGGTTTGAGCAGCTAAATGCAGAAAACAAGAAGCATTATTATACAATGCCTAATGGCAAAGAGGTGAACAGAATCACCTCATATGTCTTATTTCATCTCCAGATTTATTGTTTCTGTGAAGTGAAAAGAAATAAAATTGCGTACCGATAGATCCATCTCACTGCTCTCAAAACACCTTAAAAGAATCATTCCTTGTGGAGGAATATTAGTCACGCTGAAAATATTTTCCTTTTCTTTCCTCTTTTACATACCTGTGTGCATACACACATGCTTGCATTCAGGATTGTTAATTCTTCTTTATGGCTTTGAAAGTCTTCTCCCATGTGGTTCCTCAGTTTATCAAGTAGATTTGCTATTTATCATATAGCTGACACTTCCATGCCTCCATATTGAAGCAATAAGGAAGGGATGTACTTGTCTATAAATATCTAACTATAGTGACAGTAAAGATGGTGAGGAATTATTGAGTACTTAAAAGATGTAATGGACTGAAACTAGAGAAAAGAAAATTCCTTTTATGCATTAGGAGAAAAAGGCATTCTTAAGGGAAGGTCAGTCTTACAATGGAATAACTTATCTAGAGGAAGTTCACCATCACTGCAGAGGTGATGATGTGAATGTTAGGTACTGAGAAAATAGAAAGGTATAGAAAAATAAAGGTGTAGTAAATATGTTGTAGAAAACGTTAATGTACTGATGAGCAGCCAGAGGGGAAAGCCCAGTATTTCTTTGCCATGCTTTTACTATTTAAGATTCTGCTCTTGTGACACTAGCAGTTGTTAATAGCAATGGGAAGGGAGGCAGAACAAGATGATCTAGGAGGTCCCTTTCAGCTTTAACATCTACAGGATTCATTCGGCTCCCTCTTGGCACAGGAGTGAACTCAGCCTACTCTGATTTATATATCCAAAGTTTTTATTTTAGTACTCTTGCATGAAGGGAAAAATATTACAGCCTGACAGGAACTTTAAAAAGTTACTTGCCATGTGAAGAAGTGCATTCTTGCTGTTGTCACCAGGTATTGCTTATTTTCTGCCCACTGGCCACAAGTGCATTAAACACTCGGTAATGGTAACACCAGTAATAAATAATTATCGTAAGCTGCAATATATGCTGTGCAAAGACTTTTAGCCATCATAAAGATTACTTTCTGTACTGTCAGATTTCTGTACTGTGGAATTACAAGGATTTATTTTACTGAAAAGAAAAAGCTGTCTGCTGATAAGATCACATATCAAAAATATGCAAAAATGTTCCCTTTACATTTGGCTAAGGCAGAGACTGCATTCTTCTTCTGCATCCTAATTTGGTGACCCAAAAAGTATAGCAGTGCTAGTGCAGAGAGTACCTCACCAACCTGCTTTCCTTGCCTTCAACCACACTGGGCCATCATCTACCTCTTCCACTCATAAAGTGCAAGGAGAAGGGGAGTAATTTTTGCATGGGACCAGAGTGTGCTTTAAACTATGACCGGTGTGCAATCTTGGGTATTTGCTCATCTCTGGAAAACTGTAAAAGTCAGGCAGGAATGAAACCTGGACTCTCTGTTTTAGTCCTAATATGCACAGTGAGCCAAATGAAGCAGTGAGTGGGAGGTTGAAGAAAGGCAGTGTGTCCCTCTACCTTTTCTTGAACAGATTTGTGGAGCGCACACACTTCCCAAGGGTGAATCCCTTAACAAGATATTAACAGAAGCTATTTTTCTGAGGGGTAAGAAGTATGTGTTCTAACTCAGATTTCGTCAGTATAAATGAAATAAATGGAATGGGCAATTTTCCTGCTCTTCTATTTTTAAGATTGCCATATTTGGGAAAAGTAGAGGTTTGGTTACTAAGGGAGGCATATCATCAGGTGTTCTAAGTGATCATAGTTTCGCTGACTATAGTTTATAAAAAAGGAGGATATGCTTCAGGGATTTTGATCTCTGTGTGCTTTCCAGACTTTCCCCTAGGATGTTAAACAGCAATTACTTGCCCAGTGCAGATAGACGCATCCAAGATGTTCAATTTCCAGTAACTGCAAGGCAGCAGGTGTGGATAAATGTTATTTCCTGTTTTTTTCTTGATTTCAGTCTTTATGTTTCCCAGAAGAACTTTCTTTTGTGCTTTGTTTTCCTCAGTGATACACTCTGTAAGCTTTATTTGCCAAAAAAAGTCCAGATTCTGTTTCATTTTGTAGCATCAATATACTTCTCTCTCCTTTCAAAATTTAGATAGTTAAGAATGCATACAATAGAGAATTTGCGAGGTCTTTGCAGAGTGATCTTTATACCTTATCTCTTCATCCATGCCTCTGTAGTCCTTAGACTCTACTGTCTTGTTACTTTATTACACGTTCCATTCAAGTTTAGGCAGGTTTCTCAGATTTCTTCCCAAGCACACCATAGCAAAGCCCAGACAAATATAACCCAGTCTTAATTTTTTTAATATTTGCTTTTCCCCCTGTTTTTGATCCCAGGTTGTAGGGCTGCTGTATTTCAGGTGACCCCATTGTTTTATGAACTCTCAGTCCTCATATTCCAACTTCCCCTCTTCTGAAGCCCTTAATATCGATTCATTCACACAAGTGATCTGATGACACCCTCTGTATATAATTACACCTAGAGGTTTCTCTGGAAACAAAACTACTATTTGTTTGGTGCTCTTGATTAAGACACCTTCCTGCCTAGAGCAATGTATAGGTAATTAATTAGCAGCAATATGTTGCCAGAGGGAGGGATGCTGCTGTGCTTGCCTGAGGAGGCTATATACAAGTAAACTCCTGCTCCCTGGAAACCAGGCTCCTCTTGTTTGGAGACACCAGTGTTTAAGATTTAAGAAATTTAAAAACTGTTCAGGAGAAACTGTGAAATAATGGCATACAAATGAGGGATGAATAAAGCAGGTGCTGGGTCTGCACTGCAACAGGATGTGTAAGCAGAGACATTGTCGAGCCTTTTCAGTGAGATACGCAGTTAAAGGCATAGCAAATTCAGTAAATTGCTTTTGTAATCTGTAATTTTACAAGGTTTTAAAAGTCTTGTTTTCTGAACTAGTAAAATTTCAACTGGAATATCAACACTTCCATTTCACTGCATTTCCTATGATTTTGTTTTGAGACCATAAGCTTTTCTCTCCCCATTGACTATTGTTAGGTACTTCACAAGAACTATCAACACAGTATCTCCGTGACAAAACAACCACGCCACCGGCTAAAACATTACTACAGCCAGCTGCACTATATGTGATGCTACCACACCACATTAAGTGGCAGCTGCCACTCCAAGCCCATTTCTGAGCTGAGGAATGATAGACTCCCTCCATAGCACAACAGCTGCCAGTGTGGTTGCACAGACAGCAAATTCCTCCCTCCTCCAAACTACTGTCATGCTCTATAGCTGATTGAGACTTCTGGGCTTGTGTCAAAGGGTCTGGACTTAGACACAGGCTGGATCCAAGTTTTGCAGTTACTTCCTCTCTTAAATCCTAGATGAGAGAGAACAAAAACCAAAGGGAGGTGAGAACGCAAAGATACGCTCTTGCCAGTTGTTCCCACTGTCATCCCTTTCCCAGAAATGAAGAGTGGCCTGGGAAAATTGTGTTGTTCTCTTTGCAGAGAGACTGAATGCCACTGAGACCTTGTTGCTCTTCCCCTCGTCCTCTGTTGACGGGTTGCTCTTCTCTGGGCTGAAAAGTCTGGCTCAGATGCCAGCACGTACAGCAGCTGAAGGCAGCTCACTCGTTCAGACTATGTGCAGGTCAGAAAACTTGCCAAAATGTCCACAGTTACATTATGAGGGAGTTGAAGGGAGCAGATATGACAGCTTATATGTACGTGTTCCTTAACTATAGTCACTGTAAGTAGGTGGAAATTGCCTACATTTTAAGAACACTTTCTTGTTTTCATTGACATGCCAGTGAATTTCTGGCAGTTTTATTAAACATGATAATTTTGAAAAAAAAAAAAAAAAAAAAAAAAAAAAAAAAAAAAAAAAAAAAAAAAGAAGCCCTTCAAGGGAACTCACACATCAAATGCAGTTTAATGTAGTGTTTAAAAATCCATTTGTCCTTTATCTTTCTTTTTGTTCTGTGCCACAGTGTGTGTCCTGAAAGCAACGGGCAAATTAATTGAGCAGCATTCCTGGTAAATGTAACTAATGCCTGATTTAGTGATGTTATACATTGTCATCCTCTTTAATTGTATACCACACTCCTCTAGTCTGAAACCCAGCACCTTGTTTGCGAGTTTGCATTAGATTCTGAAATGAGCTTATGGTTCTTTAAGATTTTTCTTTCATCACTTCTTAAAAGTCTTCCTCTGTCAGCCTGTCTTCAACAGTAACATGTATGACAAGGTTTTGATTTTTTTGTTCCTAGGCCCCGCTTTATTTTTTTCCACTTTGCATGAAAAGATCCCAGGCCAGGCCCGGCCCATAGTTATGAAAATCCTTCTGAATCTCATGGGTTTGTTCCTATTTTTCTTTGTAATATCTTTCAGTCAATTGCACCAAAATTATCAAAGTCAAAATTTTGTCTTCATTACAATGATCTCAGCAAGCCACAGCAAACAAAGAATGAAAAATCTCCAGGACTGTGGAGGCATCCTGCACAAACTGAAGTCGAAGCATCTATTCTTTTATAAATACAGTGAGGGTGTGAAGTGTTAATGATACATTGGACACAGAAAACAGACACCAGCAGGGGAATTTTTTACCTGCATTATTCCAACAGAGCTTTTGAAAATAATTATGCCTTTTATATACTGTTTCAATAGATACTCACGCCTACTTTATTACAACTGTGCAATTCCAAGTACGAAATCACTAATTAAAATGTATTCACAGCAAGGTTATTTATTGAAATGAAATAGTTGGGGTGGACACAGAACACTCTTGAGACTAAATTAGCCTTTCACCTATCAATAAAGCACAATGGAGAGAGAGGAAAAAAATAACAAAGAGAAGGGAACTGATTCCAAATTATTCTACTTTACTTGCATGTTTGAAGAGTTATGGGTGAGAGAATTGTCGTTTATTGCCATACAGCAAAACTATTTAATAATATTTCACCTTTCACCAGGTACCCAGAGTCATGTTCATACTGGAAGTCTCAAAATGGAGGGAAAGGTAGAAGGAAAAAAGTAGAAACAGTGTTGAAAAACATTAAGCTGAGAAGCTGCTGCTGTCCCAGATGTGAGCAGGAGCAGTTGCACTGAAAGCTGGGTTGTGTATGTTCCTTGTCCGAGCAAAGCTTGCGCTCACAAGTGGGAAACAGGGAAACAGGAAAGTGGAGGGAGTACAGTTACAAGTGAATCTCCTTTCAGAGATTAATCTGTCCTTGGAGCTGTTGGATGTGATTTCCTGTGGTAGCCCTGGTGAATATGACCCTTGGACTTTTACTTTTATTGTGGAAACCTGTCATCAAAATTGATGGAGGGTATTTTATGTCCCTCACCCTCCATCAGTGAGTTCTTTACCTTCTTTATCTCCTCATCTTGTGGGTTTATGAGCTAGGCAATGACCATTAGTCAAAACAGAGCATTTAAAGCAACAATTGCAGAACAGTTAGAGCAATTAAATTTAGAATTGTGAATGCAAACATCATTCTGGTTTTCTAAGAGCTTTCATACAATCAGGAAGCAACCTGTATTGAGAGGGCCAAATGTTCTTCATGTTGAGTATTGGTTGCTCATGAATAATCTGAATCCAAGGAATGGAACATTTAATCCACAAATAAGAATGAATACCAAGTATCTAACTTCATACTGAGTTCCTTGGTATCTCCTGCAAAGAGCCTGGAAATATTACAGACCCATGCTGTGTTAGCTCAGCTGTGTAATTCACCACTCTACTTGGTACAGTTTACACAGGGAGTAAATCAAGGTTGGTTGTTTTGCTAATTTTTGTGTTCCACAGGCCCTCCAGAGCCAGGCTTAGCATTAAAAAAAAAAAAAAAAAAAAAAAAAAAAAAAAAAAAAAAAAAAAAAGTTTGCTGCCAATATCTCAAAATAATATGTACTTGTAAAGGTTGGAAAAACTTTATCTTTGGCATTCCTTATTAGAAACTAAATACAGAGTAGCTACCTCAAGTTTTAAGATACTTGTTGTTTTGGCTCCTTAACTTAAAGCATTTTCAAAGTAGCTGGTTTCTAGGAAATGAACAGTGGGCACTTTTGAAGGACCTCTACAACATCTCACAAATTGGACATCGAAACTTCTGGGACTCAGAATTGTCACTTCCTGCAGACAATCTCAGTTCTTGTAAAATGAATGTGAATTTATCGGTGCAGTGTGGAAAATGCTAAGTCAGTAAGGAGGGTTGTATTTTCATTATAAGTGTCTCTTCTGTTTGGTTTGGCATTCCTTGGGAAGCTTATTACTGGACTGTTTAGCTAGAATAGTATGCAGTATGATCTATTACTCCGCTTAATCTACAGATGTCATTGCCCTAAAGGGAATTTACTCATCAATTTTTCTAGGAGAAAATGGGGCTAAAGTAAAACTACTTCTGTGTAGGAGGACCTCTATCTTTAATTCCAGCTAAGGATACAGCTTCAATTCAACAAATTTTGTTGTTTAAGCTGCAGCAGTGTTTTAGAGCAACCTTAAACACGGAGAACTAGGCGGAAGGGTTTTCTGATAGCTCACACCTGTAGCTTTTAGATAAACTGCTAATCCAAACCTTTAGTGTTTTTTCAGGGCACATTCTAATACCTTTTACAGCATGTTGTCCTTTGCATGCGTAGAAGTGCATCTACCTTTTCTAGTAGAAGTGCCTTCCATAATTACTCTTATACATAGGTCCCTAAAAATGGATAAAAATTACCGTGGTCATATTCATAATCTCTCATACCTAATCCACTAAGTATTAACCTTCCATTTCATCATGTTATAGTTAATAAATTTGTGATAGTCACTATGAAATTGTTTTGGAGACTTGAAAAGCATTTCACATAACAAGAATGATTTTACAGTGCCTGTTGGCTTGACTTTGTTGAGTATGAACAGGGAGCCACTGTTTCTCCATTATATGACTCTTTCTTTATAGGTATTTTCCCAGGTACTTAAATTTTAACAAAATGCTGGTTTCCACCTCTAAATCTCATGTGAAACAAAGACCGAGCCGAAATCCCCTGGATTACATAGGTGTCTAAAATACAGTATGTCATGTTTTTGAACAGACTAAGAAAAGAAATCAGATAGGATCAAATGGGGTTGTTCTTTATTTCCTGAGAAGTGGAAACCATATATTTTCATTACATTTCTATATTTCCATTAATCAAATATTAATAACCACATGATCCAGCAGTCTCATCCCATGTCAACAAATAAATATACCTGAATAGAATTATCTGTGTACATGAATAAAACTACGGAGTAAGTGTTCTCAAAGATAATGAAAAGACTACATTTTTTTTCATCAGAATTACTTAACAATAGCTGTGTTGTTTACAAAGATTAAGATGTATTGGAAATCTACCATAATTTGTCTCCCCTCAGCCTCCTCTTCTCCAGACTAAACCCCCCCAGTTCCCTCAGCCGCTTCCCGTACAACTGGTGCTCCAGACCCTGCACCAGCTCCGTTGCCCTTCTCTGGACACGCTCGAGTCATTCAATGTCCTTTTTGTAGTGAGGGGCCTAAAACTGAACACAGGAATCGAGGGGCGGCCTCACCAGTGCCCAGTACAGGGGTGAGATCCCTTCCCTGTCCCTGCTGGCCACGCTATTGCTGACACAAGCCAGGATGCCATTGGCCTTCTTGGCCCCCTGGGCACACTGCTGGCTCCTGTTCAGCCGGCTGTCAATCAACCCCCCCAGGTCCCTCTCTGACTGGCAGCTCTCCAGCCACTCCTCCCCAGCCTGTAGCGCTGCTGGGGGTTGTTGTGGCCCCAGGGCAGCCCCCGGCATTTGGCCTGATTGAAACTCCTCCAGTTGGGCTCAGCCCATGGCTCCAGCCTGTCCAGGTCTCTCTGCAGAGCCTCCCTACCCTCGAGCAGATCAACACTCCCACCCAACCTGGTGTCATCTGCAAACTGACTGAGGGTGCACTCGATCCCCTCGTCCAGATCATCAATAAAGATGTTAAACAGGAGTGGCCCCAACACAGAGCCCTGGTGTACACCACTCGTGACCGGCCGCCAACTGGATTTAACTCTGTTCACCACAACTCTTTGGGCCCGGTCTTCCAGCCAGTTTTTTTACCCAGCAAAGCATGTTATCATTTTCCTAGATGCTTACATAAAATTTTCTAAACTTCAGGAAATATAGATAAAATGTTCAATCATGTTACAGCAATACTCGTGCAAGTCTTACAGAAAAGGCTATAGGTATACATCTGAGAATGAAATTTTCAGTTTACCTTCATTAGCTGGCACATAGAAAGCTGTTCTTTTTTTTCCTCTCCCTTTCCTTTTCTCCCTCCTGTTTTTGTTTCTTTTTTATGGCTATTAATTTGTTCTCTGGTGCTTGAACACTTTCTCTGTGTCCACCCATCCACTATTCTTGCTGCGAATATGTTCTTAATTAATGTTCTAAAATATGGGTTTATAATTATGACATAGTAGGCGGAGAGGACTGAGGAAAAACAGTACTAAAAGGGCATAATTATGTTCAAAGGAAACAAAAGAAAAAAATGAAACTTCAAATATTCTCGCCTTCCATTAGGTTTTAACATTGATTTCTGCATTAGCTCATTCACAGTGATTTTGAGTTTAAAGTTAAATTATGTTGTCCATTATACGTAGCTTCAGAGCTCAGCTCAGCCAAACAAGTCTATTTAAATGTTTAAAGTTAAGCACGTGCTTAATTTTGACTTGCAACTAGAATTTTAACAGGGTTTTAGAGTTTCACAAGAACAGATTTTACACCTTACTTTCAATCCTGTCATGGCTTTGCCTGGCCTGAATCAAAGAGTTTTGATGGTGTTATGTCTTATAAAAAACTAGAAAGAATAAATAAACAAACCGTATGAAGGAATATTTTCCTTTTGGAGTTGATTTGGGAGCCTTTATATAATTGTGGTTAATGATTGTGATTATATCAGATAAATGAGATAACTTTGCTCAAGTTGAAGAATAAATGGCATCTGCAATGAGATAGAAATCTTGAATACAGAACTAAAAATTGGTAATAGCTTATTATGAAATGCAAAAAATAGACCTCAGACTGCTGTATTGGTCTATATGGTAAATATTTTCTTCCTGAAGCCCAAAAAAGCATGGTCTGAACATAACTAGTTACCTAAAAAAAGAGAAAATCTGATCCCCTGGTGTTCTTTAATAAAGGGCCCAAAGCCAAAGAAAAAACTATGCCTATAATCTGGAGCTGACAAAACTCAAATGCAAATATACTTTTAAGACTCCAAGTAATTTTATTTTTTTACTCACTTGTGGAATGATAAAGTAACTTCCCTGTTGCTTAATGTCTCTAAATCTTATTATTTTTGCAAAGGTGCACTTTACTGAATCTATTGATCTCAGTGTCAAATTAATGTGTTCTACAGAAGTTAATACAATTTTGTTATAATGGTTCCTGTTGCTTGTAGATCCATAAACACAATTGTACTCTAAAGAAAGATATACAATATTTTTCAAAGTGATTAGATGACAGTGTTTCAGTGTCACTCTTTTTCAGAAGAAATTATGAATATTTGCCAGAAGAAAACAAAGCACCCTACCCAAAATGCTGCTTGAGTTAGTTTTGTGATGTTTGTCTTCTAGTTGTAATAATGAAAGATGAGAAAAGTAAAACCAGTCAGACCTTCTGGGTAAAATTAGAAACAAGAATCATTCTGAAACATATGAATGACTTAAAAATAAAAAAAATCTGCATTTCTGGAAGTGTGGTCACTGACTTCACTACAAGGGGAAGAACGCGGCATCCAGATAGACAGAGTTCCTCTTCAGTTCCCTCACCACCAAGAAGGGCAGTACTGAAAATTTATTGATAAGGAATTTTCTCGTAAAGTTTCTGTCTAGTTTTCCGTAGAAATGAAGCCCACATATTTTCTGAAGCAGATCTAAATTTTTTGAATACTTCTCTGCACTTTTCTTCAAGACTGTGTCTAAACTATTCTTTCTGGTTTGTAGAACTGGCAGTATCCAGGAACACTCACAGAGGTCTGAGAAGCAGAGATCAAGCAGGAACCAGTGCCTCTTCCATGAGGTCCTCTGCCCATAAAGCCAGTTTATTTTTACTTAGAATAAGGCAGTAAGTCAGAACAGAGACTGTATGGACATTTAACCCTCAGCTGGAATTCTAGTCCTAAACTCTCGAGTCAATACATAGGAAAATCCCAGAAGAGCCTGTTGAAATTCATGTATCCAATTCTAAATTTCACAGGACACAGTGCAGAAGGCTGCAGTGCCACTATGGCATTCTAAACTTGTAAAACAAGGGAAAATAAATGAAACTTAAAGTAATACCCCAAAGCACAGAATGTACCAAAATCTGATTTGGATTATGGGAATCTGATCTAACACTACAAAAAACCAGAAAGATAGAAGCAAAAGAGGAAAGTGTCTGTGGTTTACTGTCTGTTCTGCCTAAATATAAACTTCAGTTAATTTTTAATTTGATATTTGGAACACAAATATTCTGAGCATTTCACTAAGTAAACCTTACAGGAATCCAGGTGGTAGCTGGATTTCAATCTGGATGTGATGAAAGATATAAATTTAGATGTCCAGAGTAGGCTGGAATGTGATTTCTCTCATAAAGAAACATATTTAATGTGGGTGCTGACAGAAACATTAATACAATTGATGCTGCCAACTTACCACCCAACAAAAGCAGAAAAAACACAAGGAACAAACCTGCTGCTTTGATTCATTTGAGAGAATGAATGTTATTATTACCCAGATACTAAGTCTAAGAAGAAAAAAATAACAGGTGTGTTTTATTTTGATTTTATCTGTCTGGGTCTAAAGCTGTTGTTTGAGCAATATAACCTTTAACACAGTATGTTTGAGAAAGGAATGTATGGTTATTTAGTCTCTTGCTTAGAAACATGCACAATGTAGAAAGTTTCCTTATGTCTAGATGAAAGTGTTGAGTTACATTCGCTTTAGAAGAACAGACGAGCCCTGGTTTAAAATTCATAAACAAGGCATAATAACAGAGTTATGCTGAGCTGGAAAGAATTATTATCTAGCATTTTTCATAAAGATTAGTCTATAGCATGTTCTCATCTGATAGGTTTGGTAATTTATAGATCTACAGCATTTAAGGTTGCTGACTCAACCCTTCCCTTGTTTCTTGGTTCAAATACTTTACTTGCCCTCAGAATTGTAAGTTCTGCCAAGTTTACATAGAAATGACTTGCTATAATGCTTAATTAGAAAACTTAATCTAATTTTCAAATGTAACCCAGTGACTTGATCGGGATGGAGAATCAACCTGTCAGGTAGATTGTAGATGTCTAGTGTAAATCTGTGGACTTTAACTTCTCAGAAGGATTCAGAACTCATCTCTCTAGTCATGCAGATGATGACAGTATTGTGTGGATGTAATGGAAGGTAGATCTGATTTAAAGTGACTAAAATTGCATTGTTTAGAGAAGGTCAGATTTTTTTTGCCTCATAATTTTGTATTTCACTTGTTGACCAAGAAAACAGAACTTGTGGTCCTGAAGAGCACTAAAGCAACTCCACCTCCCCCAAAATCTTTAACTGATTATAAATAGCATGCAATGATTTTTAAGCATATCTGATCTTTCCTAACATTTTAAAGACACATTTAATGTTTAATTGCAGGAACACAAACACAGAAATTAGAGTGTAGGTTTACATTGCATTAGGTACTGCCTGTGTGAACACTTGCTCAGTGGTAAACGTGAAGTTGTCTATATCATTTTGGAGAACCTTATTGCTTGTGAGATGAAAACAAAGGAGGGTCTGATCCAAGAATTCTTATAGAAAAGCAAAATTATAAAATAAATACAGAACTTAAACCACCATATTTCCAACTGCTGTAATTTCTTAATGGGAATTCATAGGAAAAAGATCAAGAATAGTTTCTGCCTCTCCATGTATGCTATATAAAACCTAGAGCCTTTCTTCCTTGGAGCCAAAGAAAAGGAAGATCTGATACAATATTTAGAAGGATGGATTTGCAGGAAACTCTGAAGTGATCTCTGTATTGCAGTGGAGTCATACTACATACTAACAAAAAGCTGCCACCACCACAGATTAGCTTCACACTCTTATCTGGAGAAATTATCTCCTTAATACTAAAAGGAAACACAAAGAGGGGAGAGCTGATTTAAACGAACAGATCAAAGTCAGAAAAATAAGACTCTTCATAAGAGTCTTATGAAGAACACTCTTCAACTTTTTGTTTTCGTATCTAGATAGGTTGTCTCTAGATATGGACAACTGGCAACAAACATTCTTTTGTTCAGGAAAATGAAGAATTGATATTGTTATAATTGGCAAGAATTATAGGTTTTCTTACCTAGAAGTATTACATCTTTGGGATCCGACTTGAAGGAAAAAGCTTTGAGATGCTCCAGATGAAAGTTGTCTTTAGTGCTGTATAAAGTAAGAGAAAGAGAAAGAGTCTGATTACTGGAAACAACTTATGGACAATTTGCTGCCTCAGCCCCTCAGGAAGGTCACAGAATCACAGAATAGGTTGGGTTGGAAGGGGCCATTAAAGGTCATCTAGTCCAACCTCCCTGCAGTGAGCAGGGACATCTTCTACTAGATCTGATAGCTCAGAGTCCTGTCTAACCTGGCCTTGAATCTTTCCAGGAATGGGTCACCTACCACCTCTCTAGGCAACCTGTGCTAGTGTTTCACCACCCTCACTGTGAAAAAAATCTTCCTTGGATCTAGTCTGAATCTTTTAGTTTAAAACCATTACCCCTTGTCCTATCGCTACAGGCCCTGCTAAAAAGTCTGTCCCTATCTTTCTTATAAGCCCCCTCTAAGTATTGAAAGGCTGCAAATAGGTGGTTTTAAGTCAAAAGTAAAAAGCCAGATGTAATTCAAGTCAGCTTTTGATTCAGAGAATCATGTACTTTGAGTATTTGGAAAGTTTCATGTTTTCAACAGTATGAAGGTGAAGGAGACAATTTGGCAGGTCACTAACTTTTTCTTAGTTTGGACATTCTGGACTATTCATGAAACCCTCTGACATCAGATAAATTGCATCCTTCCAGAGCAATGTAGAATAAAACTTCTTCCTGCAGAAGCCTACTGGTCAAGCTGAAGTTAAGCAAAGTGCATGGGGTGTATTAATTTGATGAACTGATGGGAGTATAGCCTTGTAAAACTCAGGCACTACAGTTGCAAGAAAGCTGCTACTGTTGTTATATGTGCTACTAATTGTCTACAAATTGTTGGAGAAAAATAATATTCTGAGTACATGGACAAGGCATGACATTTGGAAGTGTGTCAGAAAATATTTTTTTCACTTTGATAGTCATGGAAATAGTTCTGTGTCTAGAGCTAGAGTCCTTTAAAGGGATGCACAAAGTTGGAATCGGAAATTAATGTGTCCTTTTTGGCATCCCAGGCCTCCTTTGAATGTTGGTATTTGGGGAGGTTTCGTTTCCTACTCCTGTTTTGAGCAATTTTCTTTCTGTGTAGACTCCCCAGGAAGGACTGTGACAGAAGCTAACCTTTGAGGAAATTAATTAAGAAAAAAGTTCAGTGTTTCTCCCTGCCTTGTTCTAGTAAGTGCCCCAATCAGGCAAAAAGTGACCTCAAGGAATTTGGAAAGAAATTGTGTCTTAGCAAGATATTTATGCATGAATAGTTCCCAGCCCTGCATTGTGGTCTGTCCTTTTGCAGTGGACAGAAGCATATGAAGTCATGACTTACCATTCTCCTTCTCCTGACTGTTGTTCTGAAGCCAGGCAAGTACTGTCAGGTCCCTGGTCAGGAAGAGTAGCTGTATTTCTCAAGGTCTTCCTCAGTGCACAGAGGCCATGAAGAATTCATTCCTAAGTCTGGGAAGCAAAATGTGTAAATTCTGAGTTTTCTTTGGGTTTGGGTTTTTTTTTTTTTAGCTCCTTGTGACGTCTTTTAATATCATGTTATTCAGTAATAATTAAATGGAAGTCCTGCTGTTGACTTCTGTATAAAGTATAGATTCAGTGTCTGAAGCTGATGTGGATAATTATATTTTGGTAGGAAAAAGCCATTATCTGATGCTCTAGAGAATAGAAATCTTCGTACACACTTTTTCATGACCGAGGATTATGTATGTCAGGTTTCCTGGGAAAAGATGCTAGAGATGAGGTTGCCCAGATTCTACTAAATTTTAAAGTAGACTTTGGTTGTTAGAAATGTGTTAGGCAGTCTCTCAGTCAGATAGGACAAGGGGAGAGCAGGTCTATTTGTTTTAATAATCAATAGATCCAAAACTGACTTACATAGAATTTGTAGCTATTATATTGGGAACTTTGGTCTGTGCTTTGGATGACATATGGCTCTTTTTATCATTCCTATCAGAAAAAACCTCTGGACATGTTGATTTTCTGCAGACTGTTATTTATTTTCAGGAACATCTCGCATGTCCCTGAATGATTAACTGTGAGAAGTGTGTGGACATAGGACAAGTTTGAAGAAAGTACAGTATTTGTTATCTTTGGCATCAAAGTAGGGCGGTTCTTTGCTGGATAAATAATGTGAGGTTATGCAATGCTCAAAATAAACTCTTCCTACAGGATTAAATATAACTTTTAATTGTTATGTAGCTGATATAATATCCTAATCAACATCTTATCTTGGGTTTATAAAAATGTTATTATAAACACACAGCTTTAACCTTCATTGATTTCAAGGACTCTGTCATTATCCCATTTTCCAGGGTGCGATGATTTCTAATTACTGAGCATTCTGGTGCTTAATTTCATGTGATAAGCCTGAAACTAATAGATAAATGGTCTCACTTCATTCTGAGGACAAAATCATTTGTAGAAAATAGAAAAGGTGGAGAAAAGACATTTGAAAGAAAAATTTACAGACAGTAGCTAGAAACATACATTTCACATAGCAAGGTATCATTTAAGCAAGGCTCGTTTCCAATTTACTATGAGGCCACCAAGAATTTTCTCCTTATGATTTTTTTTTTTTTCTTTAGCACTGTGCTTTTTTTGCAACTGATGTCAAACTTCTTTACTACCCTTTTTATTGCAATATTTTGCTAGGGTGTTTTAGGTACATGCTAAGTGGCTTACCTACCCTGAAAAGATTAGGCAGGGGTAAAGATACCTATCGGACTATATTTGCTTTGAAGAAGTCAAGTGGGTTATAATTTCAAAATGTCTTTTCTTTCTCTGTAATAGTACTGTACCTGTTAATGTAAGCTACTCACATAGTCCCACATTTCACATAGCGAAATATCATTTAAACAAGGCTTGCCTCCAATTTGCTATTGGGTCACCAAGAAGTTTCGTATGTGTGATTTTTTTTTTTTTCTTTAGCACTGTGCTTTTTTTGCAACTGATGTCAAACTTCTTTACTACCCTTTTTATTGCAATATTTTGCTAGGGTGTTTTAGGTACATGCTAAGTGGCTTACCTACCCTGAAAAGATTAGGCAGGGGTAAAGATACCTATTACTGGGCTGTCAGTGGTGAGGTGGATGAGACCTTTGAAGTAAGCCTTCATCTTACTGAAAACACATCCAAACTCTCATTTTTCTCTATAACTAAGAAGATCTTTTGAAGATTTATTTTTTGCAAGTTGCATTTTGCAGCATATACATAGCTAAAAATGGACTCTGTCAAACCAGGGTTTGTGTAACCCAAGCCTAATTCGCGTCCACTGTTGACATTACAGAGGCAGCCAAGTGTCATGAACTTAGTTTGTGCAATACCTGTTACTCCCAAATACAGATTTTCATCAGTAAAAATAAAGCCAGATGAACAACAATCAAGGCTTTTTGTGGCGGTTTAAAAACTCCCCCTTTTTCTTTACCCTCTGCCCATGTGCAGGTATGTTTGAAACAGCTGGTCAGCCTCAGCTTAAAGAGTCTTGGGGACTATTAATGTCATTGCTTTTCATTTTGACCATTCAGCAATAGGACTAAATTGCAAAGTTGGGGATGCCAAATTAAAAGTAAATTTCTGTTCTGACTTGATATCTCTGCAAATGTCAGCTCTTACCTGATCCACTCCTTAAGTGCCTTGTAATCAAAAGAGTGTCATTGATCTCTGTCCCACCTCAACACGTACTGTGTGACATTGAAGAATCTATTGTGCCATGGCTCAATGGGGGTCAAAAGGACAGAGACACACATAAGAAAAGATAAAACCAATAATTTTGACCTCGATATAATACACTCTGTTGTACATTAAGTTAACATAAATATAATAGTCTTGGAGGAAAATCCTCTGACAAGGCATCAGGCTGAAAAATCTCTGCCTAGAAGTTATCTCCTTACACAGGACTCTGTTTTTTGAGTCAGGTTTTATTATGTATTCATCTGGTGTCTCTCTTAATGGCATCTTTATGAGGATGGTTTCATAGTATGTTGCAATGGAATTCTGTAGGTACCTTAGAATTAGTGGAACATCAGCGAGGAGTCTTTTCTAGTATGTATAAAAGAAATTCTAATTGAAGACACAGCAGTTTAGTGTTCAGGAACTCCTGGATCAACATTTTACCAACTGATAAAAATATACCAGCTGGAAAAAGTCCATAGGTTTGGTAGGTGTACGGATATCCTTGAACTATCCAGATTAATCGAAACCACTTTGAATTCTTTTAGTAAGGACAATAATGCACCTTTCTGAAAAGGCAAATCCTCTGATACAACTATTTTTATCCTTTCCCTTGTGTTGTTGCATCATAGGAAGAGAGAACAAAAACTGAAGGCACAGTTCTTAAATACCACAAAGACATCTGATATTTTTTTCTTCCCAGCTATCAAATATTTCCTGGATTTTCTATTAGTGATGTAGGGCACAGATTCTGTGATTGAGATCAGATGTTTTGCTTCAGAAAGGGGCTTGCATTTTTCTGACAGCTAGCAGGGTTACTGCTGTAGCTTGAGGGGCTGAGAAACAGATTCATTCCTGTTTCTGTCCCATGATATTTTAGGTATCCATATAGGGTCCTGCATTTCATTACAGAAAAAAACCCACTGTGGAACTCAAAGTGTTACAAGTCCTAAATGCTCAAAAATAACTTGTCTAGCAAATTATATAAAGCTAACAGTGTGTTGGTAATAGTCTCCCACTGATGTCTAACCTGTGCCAAGAAAGAACAGGAATGCTAGCGATTGGTAGTTATGTGAGCTGGTCCTTTAGTTCAGATGTTGATGGCTGAATGTTTTTTGTTGCTGAAAGTCAAATAGGTAATTCTTGCTGAGCCTCATACAAGTATGCATAAAGCCAGCACCTGCTCACTGTATTAGACTTAGACACATTTTTACATGCTGTACTGTTAGCATATATGCAATTAATGTTACAGAAATGTAGACCCCTCTCAGGAGCACGCAAGACCCTTTCCTACGTTGAGGCCATGCTCAGTACAGGGGCGTGTGTGGGGTGTACGTGCATCAGCAGAATCTCGAGCATGACTTGGATTTGCTATTAATCATTCATCTTTGCACTGAATCTTAAAAAGGACTTAGACTCTACAGTGCCTTGTGTTTGGGTAGTGGGCCCTTGCATTAGCATTCAGAGCTTATGCAGGTTGCCTAGGCTTTCTAGACAGTGCAAGGTTACAGTGAAGATATGCCCGTGCTATCTATCTCAGAGAGATGTGAGCATGAGCCGAGTACTACAGTAACATGGTACTTGTCCAACTGCCTAAAGGAATTCAACACAGCCAACATACTAAAGAAGTCCCCTGAAATAAGGCTGCCCAGTGCACAGCTACTGAGAGCTATCCAAAGTCCAGGAGATGATAAGTTTCGTCATGTAGAAGCTACTCCTCAAAGTGCCCCCTTCCCTTGATGAATCTGCAGGTCATCTCCAGAGGGCTGAGATTATTTCACTCATTTCTTTGTAAAGCATGACTGCCAAAGGACGAGGACACATTAGGGAACTATACCTCACTTACTCACCTCTCTAGGGTATTTCAGTAAAAAAATCACTCTGACACAGAAAACATAGAATTATTTTAATTTTCTGCTTTAGGTTTTTAAAACTTTTGTTGTTCCCCACACTTTAAATACAAGGGGATAGGGTCAGTGTGGAAAAAATTACCAAATAACCACTCCCGCCCCCTGGGTTTTGCTTCATAATTACTATTCAAATAAATGGACCAGAGGGACACTACAGGCAAAGTAGTTTTTAGTGGTTCTGGTAGAATTATCGATGGATTGCACAGTAGTTGGAGGAGAGCTCTTTTTATTGACTGTGTTGTAATACGGAGCTGTAGATTCAGTTGCACATCTATCCTTTTAAATAAAAACCTGCATTACTTCTGAAAATATGTTATTCTCTGCCTCCATATGTATAGGAAGCAAGCTCTCTATCTGCATTTCAGGTGTGACTGAAGTGATTCCCCTGTATACTTTGTACATGCACATATCAGCATGCACCACTAGGTGCAGACAGACAGTGACATGCTTGAGGAGGTTTTGAAAGAAGAGGTATGTTACTAATGTATTGCTAGTAAAGAATTTGCCACCTCATGTCATTTGTACAATGCTCATATTTAAGCCATGCCTTTAGTTGTCTGTTGTGATTAAACTAGGTGGCTTTTTAACTACAAACTGGCACAGTGTAAACGCTCACCACTATTTGTTATCAAAACATGCATATGCATGTCTAGCTCTAAGTGCTGAAGTACTGCATTTAATTCTTGTAATGTGCAACCCAGAGTTTGATCAGAGCTAAAATCTCGAATGCGGACTCTGATTTTGATTAGTGGCACTTACACACTGAGGCAGAGACATTTCATATTACACAATCCACATTTTAACTCCATTTAGCATAAAGGTAAAATCTTTTTTCCTTGCGTAAAAAAACTGTAAATCAGATAAGAATTGATTATATTTGCTGGTTTAATGAAGTAAGATAGTGGATTTCTGACTAATGCATTGGAAAGTATTTATATAATAGAGACTCCTGCCATCATAAATCACTTTGTGGTGAATGCAACAATTTTTTATTGGAGGTCACCAGAGTTAGCAGCAAAATCAATTCAAATCAAATTACACAGCTGCTGTATACATCAGAAGATTGCAAAGGAATTAATACACTTACATATTTGCTCACCATGCATGCCTAAATTAACTATTAACTGTCTGCATGAAGATGAAGATGTCTTGTATTACAGCCAATTAATATGCTTTTATGTTAGGCAGTCCAGGTACCTGTTCAATAGAGACTGGCTGGAGTTTATATATAAAAAAGCAAACTGTGTCCTGTTGGCTAAAGAATATATTGATAGTGTTTTCCACTATAGGGACCAGGATCCAGTTTTGAAACCGTGATGAATTGCTCTCACAGTTAAATTACTTCATTTGGCAAGAAAATTTCAGTTCTGAACTTTTAAACATTTTTTTTCGTATTGTCTGCATTAATACCCATGGAGCAAAATTGCTGCAGTGGGTGTTGTTGAAGCCGTTTCTGCTTCCTCTATAGCTCTAGTTCAGAGTCTGCTATCTCGTAATTATGTTTAACGAGCAAATTCTAAAACACAAGAATATTTTCCTCCTTTTGTTTTGACAGAACCTGGCACAAGGATACATGGCTCAGAGGTGTTGAATGATGGGTCTTAAACCTTTTTTTTTCAATAAAAACAGTACCAGTTCTCTGAAACTGAAAACTCCTATGCAGTTATGAGGCAAAACTAAAAAAACACCCTGTTTTTTCTGATATCCTTTTTTTTTTTTTTTTTTTTTTTTATCATCATGTATGTTTGCCTTTTCTTCCCTCCTTTATCTTTTAGGTGGTAGTAATTGATACAGATTCTCAAAGAAGTAAGTTTCTTGGGAGATTTTAGTGCTTCCTGTTTGAAATTACTTGAAGTTTCTTGTGCCCACCTGGACTCAGTACTCCAGAAGAGATGATCCTGATAGAAAAGCAGAAGACCTGGGGGACTGATATATATCCTCCAGGATCTTATGGTTAGTTCATACACCAAAGTATTGGCAAATGACAAAGGACATAGGACACAGAATGGGAAACCTCTGAGAAAAACATCAATAAAAATGGTAAAAGCATAATCTCTTCAGCAGCAGAAATACCACTTAGTGTGATACTCTAATGGAGAAGACTTCCTCAAATATTTATGAGCATCTGTTATGCAGAGGATGGCCCTAGGTTCCTAGATGTGCAAGAGGGGGTCAATTTATGCTACATGTCCTATTTACTGCACAGTTTATTGGTGTTAAGGGTGAAAACTCCATCTCGGCTGTGCTGAGTTGAGCAACGAATGTGGCTGCATTATCTGTATTGATGAACATGGGAACAAAATTAAACCCCTGACCATTCCCATGCTGTTTTTCATAAACTTGTTGGAAACATAGGTAAAGGGGTATTGTTACAAAGGCTACATACTGAAAGCAACCTAATATGTGATGCATTATTTGACTGAGAGAAACCTGGGGAAAGAGCCAGTTTTATCAGGCTGCTTCATATTAAATCTTCAGTGTCTTTAGGAACATGCGAGTGCTTTGTGGCTTTGCAGTGCCACAGATTATAGTTTGGCATGCTTCTGCTGCCACTGCTGAAGAGAAGTCAGTGGCTTCCAGTATGTATATTGTCAGTACTTAATTGCTGGTTCATATATCAGTAGTATTGTAGACCTTCTAAACTATATACTTAGTTAACAAAAAGGTCTCTGAGCATGTATCATTCTGAAGTGCTCTGTTCAAAGTATAAACTGTAAACTAAATGACAGGAGTAATTATAATGTCAAATACATTAACAGTCAGTCCCTGGCCATAGAACTACAGGATATATTTAACAAGTTGGTGATTTAAATTTAAGAGCACAAACTCTAGCAAAATGGACTAAATTTAAATCTTTTCCCAGGTTCTACAATTATATAAATGTAATAAGAAGTAAATAAGGCAAGAACACGGTCCACTTTTTTGCTACTCTTACTTATGATTTAAGCTTCAAGTCATGTACAGGGGACATTGGGAACAAAATCCACTCTTTATTTACACCTGTGTAGTTCCATTTGGCCCTAAGCCTGAAATGCCATGAACAAAACAGAACCACTTTTCATTGGGCTGCAGCCCCTTGAGCACAGTAATACAATAAAGTGGGAAGAAACAACATAAAGTTCAATGAAGAAAATCTTAAACCCATTCCTGAGACCTATAGACTTGCATGAATTAAAATAACTTTCATGTGTGCTAGATCCTTCCTTATATTTCATATCACAGGAGATACATACTGCCATCTACTAATACCATAAATAATTTGAGTCAAAATAAAACAGGTTAATTTTCACATTTCTGAGGTACCTAGTAATAATGTAAATTAAGTCTTCCATTTAGAAGCTAAAAATTGATTATATAATTATATATTATTAATGATAAATTTATTCTATATATTTTTATATATAAATTGTAAATTATTTATATATTGTAGTTGTATGTTATAAATTGTATAATGAGGCACCTCAATAAGGTTTCAGCACCAATGTATGACATATGAGGATTTGTTTCACCTTAAGCAAGTACAATGGGTGTACCTTTTCCTCCAATTTTTGTTAACCCCAAAGCTTCTGGTTTGCTTGCATATTGTGATGTTCCAAAGGCTGAGAGAAAACCGTACTTAGAAATGTGCTGTTAAAAATACTATAACACAGGAATAAGCAAGAGGCCTACCGGGAGCTGACTAATGGAGTGTCTCCTTGCATATATGAATACGCAATGTGGTGCAGGCTGAAATCTAACTATTGTACATCATACCAATAAAAAGCTAGTTCTTAATGCTGGAATTAACTTGACTTATGTGAAACATTCATAACTTGGAATCATCTTTTTCCTGTTTTGCTGGAAAAGCCATGCTTGATGTTTTCTGCTGTAACACATCAAATTTAATGTAACTGAACTTGCTTCTGCAAAGTGGGTAGGCAGTATTTCCTGTGCTAAATTTACCTCTAACAGAGAGGTTACTCAGACTTAACCAATATAACTCATCATATGATGTATAATTCACAGTACTGGATTTGTTTGTAATCCCATCAGCTTTATCTCCAAAGAAATGGGATGGTCCTTTTGCGGAAAACTAATCTTAAAGATGTTCATAAAAACTATGCTAGTAATTGCCGTGAAAAGCATTGATTGAAAGTTTGGTAAATCTTTGCCTCAGAACTGGGTTTAATTTTTCTCACCTTCACATAACACAGTTCTCTTGTGTTTATTTTGGCCTATTTAATCCTGTTTAGTCTTTCTATTGCCGATTTTCAAGATGGAATTTATGGAAATGGGTAATAGCTTCGTTTTTCCTCAATGTGCAAAGCACTGCAAAACACAAAATACAAAACACGCCAAGATTTTCAGGGAGCAAAACACTATTAAATCTCACAATCTTTATTAAAGCTACGAGACTTTTTGCTGCAGGAAGACTTTTTGGTTTTCTCAGCGTGGATTATCAATCCTTTTTGCAGTCAAGCACTACTTGCCACACTTTAATTAGAGATGGTTGTTAGTTCCAGGTTATATGTGTAAGGTTACAGGTGGTAAGATACAAAATACTGTTATTACTAATGACATTATGATATAACAATCTAGGAAATATGATTTTAAATATATGGCTGTGGTTTAATAAAGCTGAAGCAGTTTGAAAGTTGATATTGCCTATGATATAGAATTACGATCTCAAAGACTCAGACAGTGCCATTGTGCCCACCACACCAGAAAATCCACAGAGAGAATGCCTGGAAAAAAACTTGAATTCCAGATAGGGTAAATTCATAAATACCCTAGATACAAGGGGAATCACAGAAAAAAAAAAAAACAACCAGCCACTGTCATCAATAAAGGGAAACTGCAGGCTGGCATGGGGCACATTTCTGGCAAATCTGTTCCCTCAGCTTGAGCTGCCAGGCCCCAAGACCTGAGTCATTCTGGGGTTTTGTCAAAATGGATCCCGCTTTCAAGTTCTGCTCAGTTCAGCATCTTTGCACAACTCCATAATAATGCTTGTGCTGTTTGTTGACTAATCAAAGTCAGGTGCCCAAATATGTACCATACTCTGACAAATGCAAGACTGAAGGTTGGTACAATCAACAAAGGCAATATAGAAATGCCTTGTTTTCAGAAGCTGGCTATTGGCATGGAATTATGACAAAATTTTAGGGGTGATAGAAAACTTGCTTACAAAAAAATTTAGTGGAAATTTATGCTTCTAGAATAAAACATTCCAGACATAGGTATCAGTGGAAAAGTTAGATAAAAGCATCTGTCCTATTGGGGGAGAAAGTGTACTACTTCATATATAATCATAAAATGAGCAAATCTCAACTTTTCATAAAGGAACTAGGGAATGACGAATGTCACTTCAGTCTTATGAGGATAACAGTAAATGTAAATTCTGATTCCACTTTGCAGAATAAGCAGCGTATTAAGAGTTGGGTGTAGATAGCCAAGATTTTGCAGAATAAAAGCAGGTACTGGCAAACAAGTACAGGTCATCAGGATTTTGATTCAGATACCAGAAAACAAGAGATCAGATAAACAATTCCCCCAAGGTAGTCAGTGTCCCTGTTATTGCTGGTTTCTGGTTTATAATTTTTGTCCTTTCAAAAATAACTCTTGTTAATTTTTGGTCTATCCCCATGTTGCTTCTTTTAGTATGTCGTTGTGCTTTTTATGTTTGTAACATTTAAGTAAGTGGGCCATGCTGCTGTAGATTTAGAAGTAATCACTGAAGCTTTGTCTTTTCAGGCTCAGGTTTTGCCTATCTTTACAGCTGTAGCATGATTCATTGCTAAGGTGAGCAGCTCCGGTCCCAGTGCGACCAGGACAGGGGGAGTTGCTAATTGTAGTAGGTTGAGGAGTATCATGAGTGGGAGAGAGAGAGAAGTTACCGGAGCCACACCTTCCCTGGGACAGGCCCAACAGGCAGACAGGACACATGGTATGGAGGGTTCCTTATCCTCTCCCCACCCGACAGAATGCCACAACTTAACAGACAGAGGGAAATGGCGACAAGATCCTGCCTGGCACAGCAGGCATGTCTTCTCTGTGACTCCTCCACCTTCCCAGATGCCCCTACATAGTAGCTACAAAGCTCTGCAAGTGGGACTGAACAACAACAAGGACAATGGTTCATCTAGCCTGGATGTGTCTCCACGGTTAAGTCAGACTATTCCCTGTATCAAAGCCACTTGCATAAAGAAAAAAAGACAAGTTATTGTCATAGGAGACTCTCTTTATGTTTTGATCTGCTGAGTCAGTTCCTTTTCATGCTGATGGATAGTCAATGACAGTGTCAGTGTGACACCATGGAGTGCAGTCTTAGTATTACAGAAGTTATACGTGTTCACAGAGAGAATATTATGCCCTTGTGACGCAAACATTTAGATGCAAGTCCTTGAGTAAAGGATAGTGTAAGAAGCACAATGACTAGGCCATTCCTGTTAATATTTCATTAAACTATTCTCCTGGTGTAACTTACATGTTTTGTGGTAAAGAGTTATGTAGCCTGATCTGTATAGACAGGCTGAGAGCTGGGCTGTCCGCTCGCTGGACAAACCCCATCAAAGATGGATTCTGTTGTGTGCAGAACAGCTGAATGAACTTAGTGCTGGTAACTCACAAACGCTGCTACTCCCTGCAAAACAGTCCTGAAGGACAGGCATGGTGCAGCATTTATGGACGTGAAACACATAGTAAAGATCCTACACACCTTGTTCCAGATCAAGTAATTTTGGAAGTAGAGAGCCTTAAGGTATCATTTGAAATGCAAATAATGCAGCTGTCATCACATGGTGTTTTTTTTCTCCCCTGTCTATAACAACGATGACCAGCAGTCTGGACAAAGTCTGCAGAGGAGCCTGACTATTAACTGCCCCAGCCATGCAAGATCAAGCAATTAGGAGTGGCTCTTATAAAGAGGCTAGGGTGCAGAGTGAGTAGCTTTCTTAGAGGGAACACGTGGGAGTTGATCAGAGGAGAGACAAGGATGAACAGGATCTTTCGTGATGATACAAGGAAATGATCACCTGCTTTGCAACTTACTTACTTATAGCAATTTATACTGATTTCTGAATATTGCTTAATAATCCTGCTTGCCCTGACCGTTCTGTGGAAGCTTACCAAAGGCTACTGTGTTCATCAAACCAAAGCAGTTTTCTGTGGAAACTTACCAAGAACTACTATGTTTGGCAAAAATAATAGGCATGTCCTTGGAAAGCAGATGTGTTCTAACAAGTTTAGTCTTTGTGTGAATAGATAGCCATATATGGGCAGTAGAAACTAAAATACTGGTGCTTTTAGATAAGACACAGGTGGTAAACCAACTGGAACCACTCTTGTTGTTCAAGAAATTAGCTAAGAGAATCTGTTCATGCTCTGAGGAAAAGTACAAGGTGAGGAGGACTGTGAGCCTTCCTCCAACAGACCCCTGAAGACGCCCACCAGGAGGCGATGCGCAGGCGCAAAGAGAACAGAAACTGTTGACATCAGCCTTTCTAACTAACCCAGCCTTCATTATGCATATGTAATATTTGTATTATGTAGTCCAATGAATATGTATATCCACACTCTATGTTTCTGGTAAAATGTGCTGTGAGTGTGCAAGCTTTGTGGAGAAATCCCCTTGCACCCTGGCACGGGAGTAAACATGCCTGCTGTATAACTCTGAGTTGTAGAGTCTGTTTCAGTGAATCAGTGATGTTGAAGGTATGTGTGTTTTATTGGCCTGGTAGGTGAGGTTTTTTGATGCTCATGGAAAGAGGTGTTACGGGTTGCTGTGGGGTTGCAAGGGTTGCTCTCTGCTGTGGGTACTGGAGCGTCTCCGGTGAACTGTGCTGGGTACAGCCCTGTGGCACCACAGTGCAGGGTCTTTCAGAGCTAGCAGGTAGCCTGGGCTGTGGGACAGCAAGTCAGAGTCTCTTGGGGATATCTGTGTTGGTATGATCTTACTTATCTGTTGTGCTGAAAGTTTCCCTGTGGGCCAAAGCAGGATTTTCTCGTTTATACTGAAGCTGTGGGCTCCTTCTTTCTCAGTCCAACATATCTCTTAGTAGCACATAGCTATGCCAGAAATTCAGTTGTCCCTGTATGAAGTATCAAACCTATAGAGACGATTACATCAATTTGCACGTTTATATAGATAGATATATCTTCTAGTAATGGGGCAGCCTGCCATCTTTTTTTCCAAAATACCTGTGGTCCCTGAATCACAGAATTGTCTAGGTTGGAAAAGACCTGGAAGATCATCCAGTCCAACCATTGACCTAACACTGACAGTTCGCAACTACACCAGATCCCTCAGCGCTATGTAGACCCGACTCAAACACCTCCAGGGATGGGGACTCCACCACCTCCCTGGGTAGCCCATTCCAACGCCCAACAATCCCTTCTGGAAAGAAATGCTTCCTGATATCCAGTCTAAACCTTCCCTGGTGCAACTTGAGGCCATTACCTCTTGTCCTATCACTTGTTACTTGGTTAAAGAGGCTCATCCCCAGGTCTCTGCACCCTCCCTTCAGGGAGCTGTAGAGGGCGATGAGGTCTCCCCTCAGCCTCCTTTTCTCCAGACTAAACCCCCCCAGTTCCCTCAGCCGCTCCCTGTACGACCTGTGCTCCAGACCGTGCACCAGCTCCGTTGCCCTTCTCTGGACACGCTCGAGTCATTCAATGTCCTTTTGTAGTGAGGGGCCCAAAACTGAACACAGGAATCGAGTGGCGGCCTCACCAATGCCCAGTACAGGGGTCAGATCCCTTCCCTGTCCCTGCTGGCCACACTGTTGCTGACACAAGCCAGGATGCCATTGGCCTTCTTGGCCCCCTGGGCACACTGCTGGCTCCTGTTCAGCCGGCTGTCAATCCACACCACCAGGTCCCTCTCTGACTGGCAGCTCTCCAGCCACTCCTCCCCAAGCCTGTAGCGCTTCTGGGGGTTGTTGTGGCCCAAGGGCAGCCCCCGGCATTTGGCCTGATTGAAACTCCTCCAGTTGGGCTCAGCCCATGGCTCCAGCCTGTCCAGGTCTCTCTGCAGAGCCTCCCTACCCTCGAGCAGATCAACACTCCCACCCAACCTGGTGTCATCTGCAAACTGACTGAGGGTGCACTCCATCCCCTTGTCCAGATCATCAATAAAGATGTTAAACAGGAGTGGCCCCAACACCGAGCCCTGGGGGACACCACTCATGACCGGCCCCCAACTGGATTTAACTCTGTTCACCACAACTCTCTGGGCCCGGCCATCCAGACAGTTTTTTGCCCAGCAAAATGTGTGCCCATCCAAGCCACGAGCAGCCAGTTTCACCAGGAGAGTGCTGTGGGAAATGGTGTCAAAGGCCTTACTGAAGTCAAGGTAAACAACATCCACAGCCTTTCCCTCATCTAATAAGCAGCACCTTGTCATAGAAGGAGATTGGGTTTGTCAGGCAGGACCTGCCTTTCATAAACCCATGCTGACTGGGCCTGATCCCCTGGTTGTCCATTATATGACTTTTAATGGCACTCGAGATGATCTGGTCTGTGACCTTCCCTGGCACTGAGGTCAGACTGACAGGTCTATAGTTTCCTGGATCCTCCTTTCTGCATTTCTTGTAGATGGGTGTCACATTTGCCACCCTTCAGTCCAATGGGACCTCCCCAGTTAGCCATGACTTCAGGTAAATCATGGAAAGTGGTTTGGTGAGCACATCTGCCAACTCCCTCAGCACCGTTGGTTGTAAACCATCCGGTCCCACAGACTTGTGTGCATTTAAGTGGTATAGCAGATCTAAGGTCTGAAGTACATCCTTGGTATATATGTTAAATACATGTGAAACCAGTGATTGAAATAACTTTTTTCTTTTCTTTTCATTTGCAGTTCTATATGATATACTAGTATATTATGTATCTGCCCAAGTTGGATTTGGCATCTTCAACTTTAATACTGGAATGCTTGGACCGCTGTGAAGGCAAGAGATGAAATGCTTATGAATGCCAGCCAGGTCTTCCAGATGAACCTGACATAAAAGCAGTGCCATACATTCCCAGGCTGACCTTCCCTGCTGTAGGGGCACAGGGCTCTGGGCTACTTAAAGAATTACTTTATTATGGTTTCTTTATTAGTTCATCCCAGTTCCCATCATGTAAACTTGCACAGTTATACTGTCATATTTTCTTAGACTTTGATATCTAGACAAAATATTGTTCTTGAGAAAATATAAGGCTTATGATGTTAAATAACTATTGATCTCTTAGATAAATTTATTTTAAGCCCTTCTTACTATTTTAGATAACTCTGAAGCAGCTTTGTGCTGTCTTGATTACTTTGCAGCTGACTTCTGAAGTACTCTGTATAAAATGCATGTTTATTTTACTAGCATAAACCCATAAAATTGCATCTTATCTATCTCAACTGTGTAACATCATATCTACTTTTGGTTTTTTGTCCCTTCCTTGTAGGTACATATCTATCTTTAATTAAGGGCAATATTTGTAAGTTATTTGTGGGAGGTTCTATGTTTACAGGAAACTGGCACACAAATGTCTGTTTAGGAATACTTTTTTTCTTAACGTTGCCTCAAGCCAGCGTGATAAGAAGTAGGTCAAATGCCATAACTATAAACAGTGAGGGAAAAAGGAAATGAAAACTAGCTTCTGTAAGCATGGACAAAATGAGATTTTGGTATTAGTAATGAGGAAGACATATTTTGTATGATGGTTGTGAAAATATTTTTATTTCCAAAAATCTGATATTACAATATTTAAAGCACAATGCAACTGTAGCAGGCTGAGTCACTGAAGTGTGTATGGTGATGGGGAAGGAATAAATGCAAAATTTTACATCAGGCTTTTAGTACAAGAAACTTCCTTTTATGTCAATAAACCACTATCTTGGAGCCTTGAAGTGTTTGGGGTCTGGGTTTTGAAATGCCGTTTCCCAGGCTTATTACCTTCTTTATAAATACATGTCAGGGAATTTTCAAGTCAGGCTTGTAAATCAGTTCAAAAGATGTTGCGGAGGACCCTTTAAGATTTGGGCTGTTCAGGCTCACAGCCTCTCAAATTTAACAGATCTCATTGAAAGCAGCTGAGTTTCCCCATGGTCAGATCCTATTACAAACCTCTCTTTGTGTTCAGTCTCAGATCTATGCACAGTTGGGATGAGGCCTTGGGTTTGATACAGCAAAAATAATCTTTATCTAAAAACACCATATTTCTCCCTTTTGGATACAGTTCTCAGAGCCAGAATATAAAATACTGACTGAAATGAACCAATTATGGGTGGTGATAAAATGTTCCAAATCTCTGCCTGGGAAAGCTCCTAGAAGAAACTTTCCTGTCTCCTGACCTGTCCCTTCTTTCTCCTGGTCAGAGGAGATGGCTCAAGCAGACTGCAGCAGGGTGCTTTTCTCTGGAAAGGATACACTCTACCAATAGAAAATTGACAGCTCTTTGACCACGTTGCCTAAATAATACCAATAACAGAGAAAGGCATCTTGTGTAACTTTCAGTGTTTCCCATCTTAAATAAGGTTGAACCTAAATATTTTACTTAATTGCCCCAGTTGAACCGAAAATGACTCTTGTTTCTGTTGTGCATGGAGATATACTTCACTGTCACCTTGAGAATTTGGCTAGAAACTCATGCATCAGTGATTGTCAATGTCTTAATATAAAAAATAAATGCACACAGTGCCATACAGAATGTCTATCATGAATGCTCTCCTGTTACATGCCGTCTAAAAGCTATAGTAACTGAAAATTTAATGTCCATTACAGTCTAGAAGACTCACTTTCAATTAAACTAGGTATAGCACTTAATGAAAAGTTTAAAGAAGAACAGTTTTCTTCATGACTTTTCTGCAAATGTGTGTGGACTTTTTTGCAGCCCTATTAGGGGGAGTTGGTAGAGGCTTATGTTTCTTCCAAAATCCTCTTTTTCACGCATGCTTGATTCACACTTTTTTCTTTCAGTTGTTTCAGCTTCAGGAAGAAAATTCTGCTCAACGATGGGATCATTTGCTCTGTCTGCAACCTCAGCTGTTCTAAAATATTTGTGCTACGAGTACCTCATTTACATTAAAGCTTGCTCAATAATTTTTTTTTTTTGTATTTTTCAAATACCACAAGAGCAAGTAATTATTAAAGAAGGGCAAACACATTTTGAAATGTCTAAGATGCCTGAAAAATGGAGTATGTTACATGTTGTGAAAGGGTGCAGTGTGGTGTTTGATTCTCCTAGGCTGGCATCAGTACCTTTGCTTAAATGATCTAATAATAAAGATGCTAGTTCTGTAAATATTGCACTTCAAAATGAAAGAGGGAGACTATACAATGTGCTTCTAGAAGAGGCAGTACTGACCTTAGTATACCATGTAGAGAGTCAGAAGTATTTTTTGATCTCTGGCATGCATCCTTCTCAGTTCTGGCCAGCTTCAGAGGCAGGTGCAGCTCAGAGAGTCAGGTAAAGCAAGCAAGGTTTCAAGTACACCGTGCAATTTATTCTTGTGTGCAAGAATAGGGTGCAGGAAGGTGCAGCTCTACCACCTTTCAGTCTTTTATTCACTTCAGAGCTGTCCTCAGTGAACTGTCCTATAAGGGAAACCCTTCCAGAAAGGAATCATGGGCTTCTCTTTCAAGGCCATGTATCTGATGCAGAAGAGCTGGCAGGACTCAAGGACTTGTTAGTCTGATGAAACTGATTATGTACCTGTGCCAGGGTTTGCAATAAATAAGGATATCTTAGAGATCATTCTAAAAAAATGTCCCTGATTTAATTTGGATTCTAATGTACAAACTGGGTCCCTCCAGCTTATTGTGTCTACAGAAAGCTGGAGTAACACTAGAGTAAATGCATATGAAAAAAATCTAATATATAGTATAGTCACTGGATCTTGGACACTATCTCTTTTTTAGCTAATGTAGCTGTAGTCAAATCCTCAGCAGGAATAGATCTGGTCATCTTTTCCTTGATGACAGGATAGTAGCTAACTCGTATGCTGCTTGGCCTCAGGTGAGGTCACCTGCCAATCCCTGCATGAACGTTTTTATCAAATGAAGACGGGAGCCTGCTTTAGTTTTAAGGGGACCCTAGTATCTTGTTTGTTATCAGTTAAGAGATAACATAGTTTCCAGTAAGGTTGGCTGCATTATGTTATGAATGAAAGCTGGTCCAGACACAAATGCATAGCCATAGGAAGAGTCCTTAAAGATAACTGTAAGCCTATAGTATATGCATGGGATTTTGAAAATCAGCAAAGATGGAAAAAAACACATTGGTTTGAGCCTTCTTTCTGAACACTTTTCTCTCCTGTTGTGTTTTGTCAGACATTTGACAAATATATGCCACAAATGAGAAATTTAGCACTTAATTTTTGGTTGAATAATAAATGCCAGTTGTTTTCTCACTTATGCCAATGTCTTAATGAAATTCAGTCACTGTCCTCTCAGTCGGTCTGAGAAATCTTCATGAAAATCAGAAATCTGCAGGAGTGGACTGCAGAAAAGCCTTTTTTTTACACGGAAAGTGTCTGCTTTAGAGGGTAGGTGTGGAAGCATTCAAAAACCAGTGCAGTGAACAACTTCTACATGGGCTGAACATAAATCCGACCCAGAAAATTGGGTTGCTGGCCGTTTGATTTCTGACCTAGATTTCAACTTCTTTAACTTTAGTGACCCTTAATTTCAGAGATATTGTCTATACATTGTTCCAAATACCAAATTAATTCCTGATTCTTTTCTTTTAATTATTTTTTTAGGTAGCTCTGGTTAGTTAGGTTTTATCTTCCTACTCTTGCTGTGTTCCCAAACTTTAGCACAAACCCGCCAAAAAAATTCCACAGTAAGGAACAAGCATGTGACATTTCTAAAGAAACTGAAAACACATTATTCTAATTTTCAAGTTTATTCTCAGTAACTTATCTGGACTGAATATTGTCTCTCTCTAAGTTACAAGTTAAAAGATGAGCTGTCTACGTGGCAAGAAGTGGAGAGCATCTTGTACTTTGTTTTACCCTGAGCCATGTTCTATCTTGTAAAACTTTGGTCAAATGTAGCACGAGATCTTTTAGTTTCAAAGTGATCCTATTATTTGTCTTGAGTTCCAATGCTTTTTAAAATACTGTTTCCACTGATTTTTCCAAAAATGGCAAGAAACACATTGAGGCTGTATATTGAGTCACCATAGTCCTAGTCAAGAATTAACAGGTATTGCTTTTCCTGTACTTGCATACAGTGTGGGAGGGTGAAAAGAGTGGAGGTGTGAGGGACGTAAAGGGATAAAGAAACAAGAGAAAAGGGCAATGGTGAACTGTAAACATCCATTGCTTTGCAGCATCTCTCAGACTGCATTCCATACACTGAATGTTTTCAGAACACAAGAAGACAGTTAAACAGATGTTGAACTGTACATGAAGTGGATTGTTCACCTCTTTAAAACATTGACACTCATATCTACCTGGGAAATATCTGCAACTCTGCCTAATGATGCTGATCATAAACATTTTTTTTCCTATAAGACCCTTCTTCTTTTTCCTAGGAGAATCAATTGCAAATATGTTGATTAACCTTGGGATATCATATGTCCATTGCACATTAATTTTTAAAAAAACTATAGTGCTTTGGGACATCAGTGGAAGTAGGCTTAAAGCTTCTAATCAAGCAAAAAATCTTTTCTGAATTTAGAGAATGCTTGTAGACATAAAAACTAGTGTAATCTGTATCCAGGTGACCTTTACCATACACCATCATAGTCCCATGTGCATGTGTTTGAAATCTGATGACAGCTGAACAAAAATAGCTATATTTCAGTATGGATGAAACAAAATCTTTTAGGGTGAGGGAGAAAAGGAAATAAGGTGAAGAGAAATATACAATCTTTCTTGAAAATGACAGGCTGCTCTAGCTGGAACTTCCAGCTGAAATAATGGCCTGAGGTGCTTGTCGAGCATGGACTATTACTCTCCAATCAGTTTAGCTTTTGCAAAAGTATCATCAACAACAAACACTGAGAAGTGTCAGTCAGTATTAGCCACAGATAGTAGTAAGTGCTCCAGCTAAAACATTTGCACTTAGGTTGTTGTGTACAGTGATGATAAATGAAACATTTCTCTTGGAGGAAAACAGTACCCTACAAAGTGTAGGGGGAAGAGTTGGAAATGGGCAAACTTCTTAGCAGCCCCAAAGTCTGGGGTGATCAAATAAATGCATTGGGTTGTTTTTTTTGTTTTTAATTGCCTGTTTTGCTACCTTGCCTGTAAGGTTTGTTCTGGTTTTGTTATTGATGTTCACAGTTACATTTCAGCATAGCATTTAGTATGAGATTAAATGAAGAGTATAGGATATAACTTTATCCCTTGTGCAAGACTGAGAAACCACTACTGATTCAGTGTATAGAGTCTGGTGGTTGACGTGTATTCAAACTTACATGTATATCATGTATCTGAAGAACAGAAAAGCTGTGTTCTGTCTTTGAAGTGAAAAAGTTAAATTCTTTAAACATATAGCTAAAGACACCATCATGGGCATCTGTTAGAAGCACCTGAACCATTTTCTATTGCTTGGAAATGACACTACATCTGCTTCATAAAAGCTTGCTCACCAGACTGAGCTTGAATTCAGACTTGCTTATCTCAGTCTAAACTTTATAACTCGCTCTTCTTTGAAGGACCTTACCCCCCAAAGAAAAAAAAAAAAAAAATCAACAGATTGCTATAGAAACATGTTTTTCCTGATGATAGAATAAAGGGAATGGGGCAGGTTGGTATCCTGGAATATTTCTTCATGTTAATGCTCCAAAAGGTGAGTTTTGCTCATTGAAGACTATCAGAATTTTTTTCAATAATCTGAACAGCATTTCAATGTTTATTTGCACTTGGTTTAGCAGGAAAAAAAAAAAAAGCGCATTGTATCAGCTTTGAGCATGTTCTAACCTACAGAATTTTTAATGAACTATTATTCAGGGCAAACAAAATTCTGTACAGTTGTACAAAAGCTTCCACACCTAAGGAATGTTCAGAAGTCTCCCATGATTTCAGAGCTTCTATTGTAGCATTTGGAAAATATGCAGACAGTCTGGTTCTATGGATAGAACAAATTGGGAAATGTGAGAAAGGAGAATCTAGACAATTTGGAACAAGTAAGATAAAACTGGGGTGGCAGAAGCAAACACCCACCTCACCCCCAGCCCCCCTAGAAAATACCCAAACCCACAAGCAAATAAAAATGCCCCTAAGCCCACCCCATCCCCCAAACTCAGAATTAGAGAGCAGTGTACAACCAGATAGTTTGTAGAGATGGTATGTCAAAGGACCAAAGGATGGACAAGAATGAAAAAGAAAATGTTTTAAACTTGAAGAAGCACTTTTTCAGAAACCCGTTTGACTCGCTGAACATGTTTCTCCACCAGTGCAGAACTAGCAACCTTCAGGCAGAACACTTATTCTTATGGCAAATGCGCATGCAATGCTCTCTGATACAGGGAAAACGGAGTATATAGAGTATTAAGATGTTTAACACAATAATTTCCACGGATTTATATAGCATTTAGTCTTTTATAAGCCAACACACTGACAAAACTATTTCTAACAGTGCTTAATATACATTGCTAACTCTTGGTGATATGATTGCAAGGGTGCAATCCTGCTTATTCTGGAAAAAAAAAAAAAGTGTTTTGCTTGGAAGGAATAGGATTACATTTTAACAGAAGAAAGAATAGCTGTTATATGCCAAGGGAATCAGCAGTGCAGCATAAATATGAAAGAAAATAGTTCATAGAACATCAAATTCTAAGTAGTTATTCTTCAAATTTTATTTGCTCTTAAATCAGTTTTCAGTAGAATGATTTTCACTTCTATCTGCTCTTAATGTACTGTTAACTTGTTGCAAATCTTTCAAGTTATAAAAAGCTTTTGCCTTGAGAGTTCTTTGCAAAGAAAATTTTCATCCTGACTTAAGGCCTAATGTTATCAGGTGAGGAACACCCTCCAATTTTTTAAAGGTAAGAGTATGCCTGCTATGACTCACAGTAGCCTTCAAGCTAAGACCTGTAGTGCTTGATATCTTGCTGCTATTAATGCTGAATAAAAACTGAAGACCAAAACAGACCCATAAATATATTTGGAAGTATCAAAGTGTTGGTATTGGTTACAAAGGCAGAGAACTAGGGTCAATGTTTTTTTTGACTGGATGATGCTGTAACAGTAGTACCTGTCTGCAGTAGAACTAAGAGGTCACCAAAGGATGAATTAGAAGTTCGGTGGGTTATGTGGGTAGGACTTTATTCCGTAGTAGTTTAAGGGATCTCATTTTTAAATTGTAGAGAAGCTTTGCTCATAACTGAACAGAAACCAAAAGCAACAGAGAGTCTTTACCTGCAGTGCTGCCCAGCCACTTCCTTCTCCTCTCTGACATGCATGCTCTCCCTTCCCCTTGCCTTCTTTTAGCTCTTTCTAACAGTTATTCTTCTGTTGTCCCCTACAGCCTCCTGTCAGAAATACTTTTCTTCTCTACTGACACCTGTCCCCTGTATTTCCATGCTTTTATTGCTGTTTATTCATTTATCTCTTCCACTGAGATGATCAAGAAAGCAGAGCAAGAGTTGCTGTTACATGCAACTGTCCCTGTACTATGTGAGCTGCCCTGTCTGCAGGGGCTGGGAAAGGGTTACATGGTGTTCCATCAGTAGCTCTCTAGTAAGCAAGTGTAGAAGAGGCAGAGCATGAGAAAGACTTATGGAGATAGAGTTCAAGTGAAGAAAAAATAGTTTAGTGTTGTACACTACAGGAAAGGATCTTCCCTGATGACTTCAGACACTGCTCAGTTGTGCAAGCAGCAGCCTCAGTATGATAGAGATGGGCTTCTAGGTTTTTATAGGAAAAACATTGAGAAACTATTTTGGACACAGCAGGATCTTTCTATGCCCAGCCCAGAAAATGGTTCAGCAGCCAGAATAGCACTGGTTGCAATGTAATTTGGCTCCAAAGCACAAGTAACCTTGGAGGTTTATGACAAAGCTAAAGGAGCTGCTGTAATAAAAGAGACCTTCAAGGTCAGTGTTTTTTGTTTAGTTTCTTTCAGAAGAAAAAACGGTGAACAATTCCTTTCCTCAGGTTATACTGGTGGAAAATGTTGCTGCTTTTAAAAAAAAAAAAAAAAAAAAAAAAAAATATGCAGATATCAATGAATATTTTGCTACAGAATTATTTTCCTTAGTAATGAGGGAAAGTCATTTAGGCATTATCAGTAAATAGTGCATTTTAGAAAACTTGATGCTTCTTTTGACATTTTAATCTCTTTCTATATCATAGAAAGCAAATAGCATCATGATTTTTCTCAAAGTATTAGTGAAATTTATTTTAAACCCCCACAACCAAGCCAGGCAAAGTGATGGCTCAACCGTTACAGAACTCTGAAGTAATGTTAATTTTTTCTGTCAAAATACTTTTCATCTTATACTAGGATTATCTGAGTTTCTCTGCCTCACATAAGATTAAATTTTTAACTGTCAAAAAGTTTTTGACAGAAATGAATTGCACTTTTTGTAATCAGAGTCCATATGCATCTAGTTCATGGGGTAAAGGCATCTCTAACACCTGGATGCTGCATAACACTGCATTTTTAACTGAAGATTTTGAAGTTGTGGACTGCTTGAGACAGTCTCTGAAGGCATGAAAATATTGAATAAATTTGGTCTGTTTTCTTCATTTCAGTGTCTGTTCTATGAAATATCTATTTGTGACTTAAAATATAAAAAAGAGGAAATTTAACAGCTTTTGCAGTTAGTCAAATGACAGAAAAGTAGCAGTTCCAATGAAAATGTTAAATATTTTCTATGTTATCATAGACTGGAAAGACTGGGTTTTGCTGCCCTGTATAATAACAATAGGCATCTGTACGCTGCTGCTTCTCAGATTCAGACCCTGTACAGTCTCTCTGCTAGCTGTATTTCATTAACTTTTATAAACCTCTTGCCTTCAATAACAGCAAATGAAACTCTGGCACAATGTCTCCCTCTAGGCCACAGACAACTCCAACTTCCAATTATTCAGTGTTGGAGTTGAATAAAAGACAAATTATTCTGTCATGTGTCAGTAGCTACAATACATCAACCAGTAATACAAGGTACTTACTGTGAAAGAAGCAGGGATATTTTCAATTACTGCCACCTACTTAATTATCCATGGTGCAGGGGTGTGTGAAGCTACGCAAGTCCAGGTCGTTGTGTTGTACAAAGCACGGTTTCCTGTTTGGCTCCAAACCCTGCGTTTCCTATGCTCAGGCACAGGAGACCACAAACAAAACTCGAGGTTTCTTTTCTTTTTTTTTTTTTTTTTTTTTTTTTTTTAGTTAGTTTAAGAAAGTACAAAATGTGATAAACTTAGCTCTGTAAAAAAGGTTGTACCGAAGGGTGTGGGGGGGGAAAAAAAAAAGGTATACCCTCTGTATATCATGCGTTTGTGTACAGCAGAGCTGAAGCTGAGTGGAGTACAGCAACCACATGCACTCTGAAACTTTTGCTTTCTTATGAGAAGACTTCATTTGATCTTGCTCGAAGCAAACCAACATGTGACCCTTCCAGGCAGCTTGATATAGTAGCTCACTGATATTCTCCAGCCTTCATTTATTCTCATCCTAACGGTCTAATGTATAGGTCTTGAGTGTAGAGCATCTGTAATGGTTGAGAAGTGATTCTGGTGACTGTGCAGAAGAGTCGCTCTCCTGATTAACCCTGCTTTAAGGATTGGCAGAAATAGTGTTCCGGTAGTGTCCTTCCCAGACAGATATACGTTCTTTTACCTTCCTGAACTATTGCAGCTTTTGTTCCCTAGAAAATGGTTTGGGGCGGGGTGGTTTTTTTGTGGTTTGGGGTTTTTAGTTTTTTTTTTAATTTATTTTGGTTTTGGGTTTTTTTGTTGTTGTTTGTGGGTTTTTTTGTTGTTTTTTACTTTGTCAGACTCCAACACCTCACTACTACTTCAGTTTGGCAAATAATTTGATGATGAAAGGCAACCTACTAAAAAGTCTTCTGTAAGTTACAGAAAGAAAGCAGTGGTTTTAAGTACTTTCTTTAAAAGAAAAAAAAAAAAAAGCTGTAGAAAATATTGAGTTACTGCCTTGCAGAATTCTACATAATAAGAATTTAAATTCAGGTTTCTAAAATGGGATTCTATTTTCCTTTAGGCTTAGGTAAGAATCCTGACTCAAAGTATTTTTTATAGACATAGGATATTTTCAGGTTGGTACCCCAAAGACTTGGTAGAAGACCACCACTGCTAATGCACATATATCAAAGAAATAGGTCAAAATGTTAATTCTTTTTTTTTTTTTTTTTTTTTTTTTTATTTGCTCATACATCTTTGTCTTTCAGAATGAAAAATAAGATGTTCCTTCAGTAAGGCAGGACACACTTTCAGGAGGAGGCTGCACCTGAATGACAGAGACCAGCCATCATGTACACTAGGTCTGTCCCTGCCAGGGGAAGGTAGTGTCCCAGATACCTTGCTGGTGGAAATAATTACCCAAGAAACCACCCTTTTCGGATTTTTTACTGTTTATGAAGCAGTGGCTAAACAAATTTCATAGACTAGATTCAAACCCTTCCTGGGAATGTCTTCTACAGAGCTCCTCTTAATTTAAAAAATTACTTTCCTTATGGGCAATAAAAGAATTCTGTCAAACATTTTTGCTGCAGCTTCTGCTCCCTTCATCTTTCTATGTCACTTTCAGTGAACAAATATCTGGTTTTGCTTTTGCAGTTAAATTCCTGAAAAATAATGTTACGATCAGTTTCATTTGTCCAAATACTTCAAAATACTTATGACCTCAATCAGTACAAGTTTTCCCTCTATTTAATAACTAGGCTGTGAAAATAAAGGTGTTCTTCCTTTTTCAAGTCTTTGAGTACATGTCCATGACTGATTGTCATCCTGAGATCTGACTTCATATAGAAGGTCTCTTACTGATAAGCTTTTTACATAGCAGACAACATTTTGGAAAAAGCAATGCAAATCACATTTTCTTTTTCAGACTACAAAGCATTGTTTCTCCCCTGCCAAAAAAAAACCTCAGAAGTCTGGCACTGTGGACACTTTGAGATGTAGGCATTGTGTGACCTTAGTGTGAGTGTATTAGTATATGAGTTCAGTCAAACTTCTTGAGTAAACGAGAGGTTGATTTTCTGAGACTGCCTCTCTTGTTCTGGGACGTCTTCACTTATTCAGATTTTGCAACTGAAAACACCTTGGTTGATGGGTGTTGCCATCACACACATGTGTGTGGAGTTGTACTGGTTTTGGCTGGGATAGAGTTAATTTTCTTCATAGTAACCTGTATGGTGCTGTGTTTTGGATTTGTGACCAGAAACATGTTGATAACACACCAGTCCTTTAACTATTGCTGAACAGTGCTTCCAAGCATCGAGGTGGACAAGAGGCTGGGAGAGGACAGAGCCAGGACAGCTGACCCAAGGTGTCCCAAGGGATATGCCATACATTACCACATCAGCAGCAAGATTGGGGCAGTAAAACTGGCCTTGAGGTGGGGAGTTTGACAGGGTTTGCTGTTGTTTGGGGACTGGCTGGGCAGCAGTTAGTTGGTGGTGAGTGATTGCTTTTTGCATCACTTGCTTTTCTTTAGTTTTGTCCTCTTTTTCTCTTATCAGGCTGTTTTTATCTCAACCTAAGAGTTTTCTCACTTAGGCCCTCCTAATTTTCTCCCCCCTCCTGCTGTGTAGGGGAAGTGAGGGAGCAGCTGTGTAGCACTTAGCTGCCTACTATGGTTAACCCACACAGGGGTCATGGCCAGTTCAGAAAAATTGCATGGATACTGCGAGCTAGAAATTACCTGATTTAATGTTGTCAGTCCTTAATTTCTATTTTGCAGAATTATATAAATGACTTCTGTGATTTATTGTGCAGCTGGTTAGCAGGAAAGGACAAATATATTTCATTTTTGCTAAGTAATGTATGCATACATGCGTACGACAAGCTACTTTGTCAATGTCACATTAATTATCCAATAATATTGAACTTAATTCTTGCTGTAAACTTAGATGTGTATTTCCTTGCATGGCAGTAAATTATATACTAAACTATACCTGTTACTGCAAAAATGTTTCTGGTAAAGCTTATCCCTGCCAATTAGCTTAAAAATGAATAGTGAGAGATTTCCCCTGTTCTCTATTTATTACTTCAGGTACTATAAATGTACTTCATTTTGTATAGACAGACTTTTCTGTTTAATAAGTGTCATCATACGGTGGTTATGTTGCAGAAAAAACAGTCAAATTAGTAGATTCAAATTTTCTTTTCCTGGCCTAGATTTCAGTCAAGAACTGTAATCATCGCATCCAGTTTTCCTGGTCTTATCCTCTGTAAAGATAAATATTTCAATTCTTTATAATCTTTCATCAGGATTCTCTGCAGATGACCTTATAATAACTGTTTTCATTTTGAAAACATCTTTGCTCAAATGAATCCTTCTGAATATATTTCTTAAAAAAACCCAGACAACAACAAAAAACCCCAAATCCTGTGTTCTGTGTATTTAAGAAGTCAGACAAAGTATCATGACTTGCTATTCCTCTGTTGGAAGGAATGGTGAATATTATCTTCATCTAGTTTTGGTCTTTGTTTTATGTTTGACAAATAGAAGAAATAGAACAAAAAGAGAGAAGCTATAAGAAATGTTGGGTGGGTGTGGGTTGGTTTTTTTTGTTTGTTTGGTGGTTTTTTTTGTTTTTTTTTGTGGTTTTTTTTTCTGTTGTAAACTAGCAAACATAGTTACTGGCTGACTATCAAAAACGTTTAGGTCTGTCAAAATACTATAGTACAAAGTAAGATGAACGAACCATTGCATTTGATGAACAGGAGCATGGAAAGGAAAATCAGGTTAGAGAAACATAAAAAAAGAAAAGAACAATACTTTGTTTCCTGGCAGCTTCCTAGCAATATACCACAATCCAGAAATGGTTCCCTATAAATTCATTCCATATGACAGTGATGTGAAATCTTACAGCTTGTATGGTAAGCTATCCTTTTTGTTCAGACAACAGAAAGCTCTGCTCTTGACAGCACCAAAAAGAAATGTAAAAGGTGATAGGAGTCACTTCTAATCGGAAATTTTGCATTTGATGCTGGTGTTAGTGATGAATAACCTAAAACTATCATTAAAGATGCTGGGTCAATTTCTCTGTTGCACTGGGTTTCTACTTTATTCAGTAGATACAGAGGGACCATTAGGGCATAATTTTTAGTTCTCAATCTGTCTAGCTACACGATTGTTTAAAGCAATCTGAATAATTTCCTCACATCGGCAGGAATCTGTCAAGTAACTTAAGATAGCTAGGACCAGTGGGCAGTGCTTTCTATGCCTGTGGCATTAGATGCAGTATCTTGGGAGTCAGGGAAGCCCTTCCTATTTTTAGCTGCTTGGTTTAGTGAGGCACTTGTCCTATTTATTCAGACCTTGTTGTTTGCTCTCTCACTGAGAGTTCGTACTGATAATACAGGAAGCAAACACATGCCAATTGTTTTCAGATGTTTGTTACCTGAGTAAGTGAACAAATCTGCACACTTCTCAAGAAATTAATTTGTGTTATATACACAAGTATACATCTTACTTGTGTTATATAGACAAGTAAGATGTAAGTAAACTCAGGACCCCTTTTCAGAGCTAAAGTCAGAGTAATTCTACTATTATTAAAAACAAACAAATCAATCAAAAAATGCACCCAAAAATTAGGCAGAGATGCTTTTGAAGTACTTTGTGTTCACTGAAGATTACCTATTTTTAAAAATATTTTCTTGTGACCTTTATAGTTCAGCTCTCTGTTACAGAAAAACATGCTGAGAGTAGTAATGGGCTGAACACGCTTATTTTCCTTTACAAAGGAAAACTTACTCCTCAGAATAATTATTTTTTTCAGAAAATTCTTGAGCAGTGATGCCAAGATGTCCCGTCTCCAGCTACTCTTTCCTTAAGTAAGCCTGCATAATAGGTGGGGTATGTTGTATGACAGAAGTCCTGTTCACAAAGATCATGGAAAATGGTTAATCAGGTTGAGGCAAGACTTTCTATGCTTTCTAGGGATTTATCTGTGGTGTGAAGGTTATGGCATACTGTGACCCATGGACCAGTTCTGTGGGAGCTGGCTACATCTTATGTACATCTTCTCTTCACCTGGGCAAGTCCACACAACTGAAGAATTCAGATTATTAGATCCTATGTGTGGGTTAGTAACATGTGCTTCTTCATAATGGCACTTGACCAGAGTAGGCAGGATTCGATTAATAATAAGACAGATTTTAATTTTTTTTTTTTTTAAGGATAACTGAGATCCTTCATGTCCTACAGTTAGAGTACAAGGAAATCATCACAGCAGATATGGCAGAACATGCTTCATTCATCTCTTAAGGTTTATTATGTGAATATGCTTACAGAGACACGTCAATGAATGCCTTAAGACTATGACAGCTCATTAATCATATAGTCCTACATTAAAAATAGACATTAAATACATTTATTCCTTCTCAAACAGTTATATTTGTTGGTATTTTTTCTTAGCTAATGTCGAAGGATAGCTAACTTTCCATAAATAACACTCACTTTGCTTCATTTTTTTTCTAAATAATCTATAAAATTTTAGCAGAATAATATCTTAAATAAGAATATGTGTAAATATATATTAATGAGCTTGAAATTCTAAGTCCAATTCCATGCTGAAATATTTATTCCCTTAAAATGGAACTAATGAAAGGTTATTTTCCTGCCATTTTATTATATGATATCTCTTTTACAACTAAAGAAAAATCATCTAGACTAAAAGATACATAGTTTAGAAGTTGAGAGATGGAGAATGAGGAGTATATACTAGATCAATAGTTCTCCTTTTGAATCATCTTTAAAAAATATAATCTTTCAATCTCCTTTGATGCCAGTTTACCTGTAGTGTCTCACCCAGGAGATTTATGAAAAGTAATAATGGGGGCTTGTGCCCTTAAAGCACTGTGCATTTATTTTCTCTTTTCAATCTATAAGAATTAAAACAAAAAAAAAGTTAGTATCCTTCCTTAAAAATGCAGCCTTTTAAGATCATAAATCTGAAGACTGCACAGGTAGCCAACAGATAAGTTTAAAAGCCCATATGTAGAGGAAAGAATATGCTGTGCACAGGTAAGTCTTCAGAAATGAACAAGTTTGCTTAAATGCTTGAGGGATTTTGATTTATCAGTGGAGGCAAAACTTGGTGTTACTTCTATGTAGTTTTTTATTTTTAACTAGATGTCAAAAGTTGAAGAAAAGAAAAATGAAATCTGTGTAGATTATGTATAGAATGAATATAGACAAAAGTAAAATTATTACTAAATGCAAAAGTGTTTTATAAGCATTGGCTTGAAGACATTAGACAATCATTAGAAGGTCTATCAAAGCCTCTGCCCAGGTCTTGTCATTTCTACTCTGTATAGACTTCACCCCAATGAAATCTGTGATCCTTTTGCCTGTGTCTTAAATAAAATGCAGGATCCTTTCTTTTGGCTTTTTACTGTCTTTATGGGATTTCTTTCAGTAGCATATCCTACCTTTGACGGGGCTCTGAGGTGAGAAATTTAACATGAAATCATGTTTTCATGCAAATGAATAGTAAATGTCCAAGACTGCCAGGAATTTAACATTTATCAGAACCAGTCTGAAACTGGAGAACAGAACAGTGATTTAGGCACAGGTTTGGTTTGAAGCATGTAGATGATTCTGTTGGCACCTCACTTTATGAAAATGCTGGAGTCATCAGCGACATTGAAGCCTGAAGTCTAGCTTAGCAATCAACTTGGCGTTGCTTGCAGAGAAAGATATCATTCAATGTGAAGAAGTAAACTATATATTAACCACTAAAAATGAGGAAGAGTACATGCACTTTCATCATAGTGAAATAAGGACTAATCTGGCAAAATGCTGGAACTGAGTTATAATGAAATTGATACAAACTTTCCCATTTATATTTTTTCTTATTAACCTAAAGAAACATTTCCCTTCATTTGATGCTTTTGATGATTTATCAGTTCTATTTTTGAATACAGGTGTTCTGATAATATTTACCAAACTCTGAAACAGGTGATCCTGGCTCCTGCCTGATAAGAGAAGCTGTTTGTTGGTCTGCAGTACAAATATGTATGAGTTTAGTGACAGAAAAACAAAGGAAAATGTGAATGCATTGATGTTTCCCTTTGGCTTTTTCTTCCATATTCTTTGAAAATAATATCTTTCAGTGCCAGAACTGTAGAGGGGTCCAAAGGACTGAGGGAGGTATCAACTATGAGAGTAAAAAATAAAGAAATAAAAATGAACTGAAGTGATTGAAAGACTAATCGGATTTTTTTTTTTTTTAAATCATCCAACCTTCATGCTCTAAGATGAAAAGCTCAACATTAAAAATAGAAGCAAGATAGACCATAGCACCAGAAATTAGCCAATGCATTTATTTCTAGTGGAATGAGTGTGTAAATCTAGGTCAGGTATCCCTGCCTAGACTGTGGTCTCTCGTGTCCACCACTGATTCCTGCTGAGAATGAACAGGAGTTGTGCTCTATCCCTCTGAATAACTGTCATGGGCCCTTTGGGTATCTCAAATTTACAGGCCAATGTACTATGTACATTAAAGTTCATTTTATTTTATGAGTTTATTAAAAAAATATAACAAACAAGGGTTCAATTCCCTTTGCACAGACTGTAAGCTATCACATCAGTTCACTTACTGACCGTTCAGGTCATGAGGTTTCATAACTTATAACAAGTAACTTTTAACTTGTGCACCTATGAGCAAAATTCGTTATCCAGCCCATGGTGAGAGTGTTCATCCTTTCTCTTCTGTCACTGTGTGGGCATTCCCTGTATCACACCAGGAAGCCTTGGGAGTCCAGCTGCTGCTAGATCTGCTTCAGAAGCTTTTGGGGTAAACTGTTGTTTCTATACCTTCCAGCAAGGAAATTTGGCTTATACTGTTTCCATGAGCTAGCTGATTCTGACAGAACTGCCAGACACTCAGTATGCAAAGATGGTGGCTGCAGGAGGCAGCAATCTGCAGGTGATAACGGCCACATAATGGCCTTGAGCTCTTCCTGGCCACCTGTCCTGCCTCGGTGGTGGTCTTGCTTTGACCTAGTGGTGCTGCTCCATTAGGTTAGCATGCATCACACTGTAGCATGAGCTGTGGTAGCCAAAATTTGAGCAGGAGGTGAGTGAACAGTCACAACATCCAGAGAGGTTAATTTAGGCACTTTGATACTAAGTCATGTCTTGGGATAACTCTAGGAACCGCAGCTAGGTTGCCTGGGCTGGGAGTACTTTTGGGAGACCACCCCAGTCTCAACATGTGCAGAGGAAACCTGGGCACCTGGAACCTGCAGAGGAGCCAGGGCTCATTGCTGTACCAAATTTTTTGGAAGTGAAAGTAGTTTAAAGGGCTTGTCTTTACTCTCTCCAAATGCCAGTCACCAATCTTAGGCAACTCTTGCATGTGTATAACAATGACTCCATAGTGTATCGTTGCTGTGATGTTACTCATTTTCTTTATGCAGCAGGACATAATCAATTCAGACATGCAAAAATGACTATGTATTAATGCCACTAGGAACAAATTTAGATACTTCGTGGAACCTCTGTTAAATCAGTATAGACTGGAGATGTATTATCATCATACTGCCTTTATCAAATTCCTTTGTAATAACCTCCAGATTTTTAGATTCAGGTACTGTTGAGCTTGATCCAGTTTTACTACAGAATTTTTACTGTTTCACAATAGAAGGCTGGTGATTTGAGAGGAATTTCCTCTCCATTCTGAAATAGCGTCCTAATTATTTATGATTGTATACTGTAAAATGCTGTATATTCCTCCGAACTGACTGTAGATAGCATTTTTCAATATGATACAAAAGTATAGGAGACTACAAGTAAGGAGTGTGTATGTGTTATGAGGTAGTTATAAACTCTGGCCTATTGTAAGGCGCTCACTCTGTGTTGCTATTTTCAAGCTTAGGTGAAAGTTTTCTGCACTTTGATGTGATTAATACTTAATTTTCATAGGCTCTGAATTCACAGTAATTTCATTTCTGAAATAGGCATCATGCAAGTTGAAGGAGCCTGATTTATTTCTTTTATTATTTTTTTCCTTGTGCAAAATGCAAAGAATTCTGAAAAGCAGAGATAATCACTGTACATTTGTATGTTAATGTTGCCAGGTAATCATCTTGAAAGACTGAATATGATTAACACCTTGAATCATAAACTAGAGAAAATGTAAAACACTTGACAGGGAGTGAAACATCTAATACAATGTGAAAACATCTGGCCAGGAAATTGTTTTCCAAACAGTGAAAATTATAAGCAATTATCAAGTATTTTACCTGACTATACTCATAACTCTGTTTTAGTGACACTTTAACTGATATTATGCTTCATTTCTCAGCAGTCTGATTTTTGGATAATCACCCTGGATCTATGATTTACACTCTTTCATCTTCCTGCTTATTGTGCATAGCAAATATTTCTGAGGTGTATTTTAAGGGGGCAATCAAGGCTGGAGATGAAATAAGGCACTCTTGTGACAATTGAAGGGAAGAGCTTAATTTGGCAATTCTCATCAGTGAGGGATCTGACATGAAATCCACGTGGCCCTAAATCAGCTTCAGCTAAACTTCTAGGGAAGTGAGCCTGCCTATGCCAATTTTGTTAGCATAACCTAAGTGTTATTTTCAAGACCTTTCTTGAGGTGGATGTACGTACATGCAAGTTTGGGATTAGGCAAATTGCCGGAATATGGTAGTAGATGTATTGGCTCATAATAACTTAGGATGACACTTATCTATGACGTAGATACCCATCTGCAAACTCTTTATGGAAAGAAAAGGCAAATCCATCCTTTGCATACCCATTTACACTCAAATACACATTGTTTTCTATTACATATTTTCCCAGACGGAAGGTAGAGTAACAGGGACAGAATCAAAGGATGCTAGGTTTCTTCTGACTTCAAGAACATTTGTAGCTCATAAATCTGGATGCTGTTTCTGACTTCAGAATACGGTTGTGAACCATTCATGATTTTTATTGTGCTAATAACCCTTTTCCTGTAGCTAGCCTTGACCATTAAGTAGAAACTGCCTTTTCATTTCTGAAATGGAGCTTCCTATCTCAAATCATTCTAGGACATGCTATCAAACTGGCATCCCTTGTGGTCATTTCCTCATCTCTTAGATGAAAGTTGCAGTAAGACAAAATGGCACTCTGTCCCTCAGTGAGAAAGTTCAGAGTAGGTCAGATCCTGACATTCTTACAGAGCTCTAGCAAAAAAAGAAAAACAGAAAATCAGGTTGGTTTGTTAAGGAAAATAATGTGACTTTTCATCTCAGGTGGTGATAGCGCTTCACTGTCATATGGTCTATAAGCTATGGAAGGTCAAACCATTGCCTTCCATAACATAGCTACTCCCAGTACTACATTAAGCAATGTTTTACGTGTGAGCCTCTTAATGCAACATGACGGGCCATTTGATACTGAAGATAACATGAATGCAAAGTGTTATTTACTTTAATTTTAACTTTGTTATACATTCCAAATCAAGTATTTTTCATCATGCCAGAAAACCATATAGGTTTTATTTTGAAATTGTTTTTTCCTACACCAATTTTTTATTTAATATTTGCAGGTTGAGAAAATGTTCTTGCTTTTTCCTCAGTGATAATCGTCTTATTTTAAGAACTGGAAAAATAAAAGGAGAATTTTCAAGCAATTAAGTGTTTTCACTGTGAAGTATAAAAATATTTCAAGGAAAGGCTAAAATAATGAAATGAACTTTGGAAAATACTATTTTTCACTGCAATTGAATAATTCATACCAATGCATACATTAGAATTAAAGATAAATGGAACAAGGGAATTTGAAATGAGAAAAAAGACTTAAAATGAGATAGTAAAAACCATCCAAGTTCTACATCTCGAATTATCCTTTTTTTTTTTTTTTTTTTTTTTTTTTTAGCAATTATACTTGCAATCAGCATATTCTGCATCTATTCTGGTTCTAATATAACAGCTGAAAATGTTTTTTAACAATGATATGAAAAAGTAAAAAACATAATTTCCTGCTGAAATTCAGTTGTAGTTTTTTGATAGCTGCTTCCAGACCTTATTTGCCTTACATGATCCACATTTGCTCTAAGGCTTGCTTCTTTTAAACTGTTTCAGGAGAAGGAGTTCAAAGATCTCCAAGCCATATGTGAATGCATTTTAGACCCCTCACATGTCTCTTTAGGTGACAATTATTTGGGGAGAGAAAGCACAAAGTGAGATTTGTAATGGAGGTGGACTTTAAGAATATTATAACTGTAGAGAAGGGTTTATGTAATGGTCCTATATAAATTGTTTCAATCTGGAGATTTTCCTATCAGTGTTAGCATATCTGAGAGGTGACCTGCTTCCCAGCATGCTGGCCCTGCAATTGTTCTCAGGAAAAGCTTTTATTTCACTGCAGGAGCTGAAGTTCTCTCTAGGCTTGGAGTCAGCAAGAGTTTTAGTGCTGGACAGTGGCCAACATGCTCTGTTTCTTGGAGAGATGCGTTTTGTTGTGTAGTGTAAATTCCATGCTGTTCAAGCTCTGATACAGACATAAAAGTTGAAAAGAAATTGGGAAGAATTTGAGGGGAATGTTTTAGACCATGCACCAAAACAAATGAGTCCTGAGTCTGGAAGGAGAAAAATACTTGTTTATTTAGCAATTTCAGTTTAAGAAATTACTATGATATGTTTTGGGTTTTTTTGTTGTTTTTTTTTTCCCCTCACATTCATGAACTGTTAAATTTATAAAGGAAGTTTTAGCCAAGCTAATTCATTAACAGTTCTGCATCCAAAGAAAAAAGTGCTAATTTAATTAAAATTTTGCAAATGAGAAGGCTAGTTTTAAATTCAAGCAGTGAAAGAACATTGAATGCTCTAAGGACCTGGCCTGCTTATAAGTGGCATTTTCAGTCAGATTTGAAGAGGGTCAAGGTACGTGCAGGAAACTGGAAAGGTATATGTGCTTCTGAATATTCAAAACAAGCGAAAACCAGGAGTAATATAGAAGGCTGATTAGTATTTGAAATGAAGTGAAATATTTTCAAGACATATTTAAGTATCTTTAGCTAAGTCTATGCCTAACTCTGAACACAAAAATTCACTTATAATTTTTCTACCTGTAAAAGCTTAAAATCACTGTTTCATATTACATGCTCAAAATGTTTTTAGGTATTCCATTTATCTCATATGCTCCATTTAATCTGAAAATTACATGAGTCAAAGATGACTGCTTTAATTTCTTTAAACCCACAGACATACTTTCACAGAATCACAGAATTACAGAATTATCTAGGTTGGAAAGGACCTTGAAGATCATCCAGTCCAACCATTGACCTAACACTGACAGTTCCCAACTACACCAGATCCCTCAGCGCTATGTCGACCCAACTCTTAAACCCCTCCAGGGATGGGGACTCCACCACCTCCCTGGGCAGCCCATTCCAACACCCAACAACCCCTTCTGGAAAGAAATGCTTCCTGATATCCAGTCTAAACCTTCCCTGATGCAATTTGAGGCCATTACTTACTACTTGGTTAAAGAGACTCATCCCCAGCTCTCTACACCCTCCTTTCAGGGAGCTGTAGAGGGCGATGAGGTCTCCCCTCAGCCTCTTCTTCTCCAGACTAAACCCCCCCAGTTCCCTCAGCCGCTCCCCGTACGACCTGTGCTCCAGACCCTGCACCAGCTCTGTTGCCCTTCTCTGGACACGCTCAAGTCATTCAATGTCCTTTTTGTAGTGAGGGGCCCAAAACTGAACACAGGAATCGAGGGGCGGCCTCACCAGTGCCCAGTACAGGGGTCAGATCCCTTCCCTGTCCCTGCTGGCCACGCTATTGCTGACACAAGCCAGGATGCCATTGGCCTTCTTGGCCCCCTGGGCACACTGCTGGCTCCTGTTCACTGGGCTGTCAATCAACCCCCCCAGGTCCCTCTCTGACTGGCAGCTCTCCAGCCACTCCTCCCCAAGCCTGTAGCACTGCTGGGTGCTGTTGTGGCCCCAGGGCAGCCCCTGGCAGTTGGCCTCAGCCCATGGCTCCAGCCTGTCCAGGTCTCTCTGCAGAGCCTCCCTACCCTCGAGCAGATCAACACTCCCACCCAACTGGGTGTCATCTGCAAACTGACTGAGGGTGCACTCCATCCCCTTGTCCAGATCATCAATAAAGATGTTAAACAGGAGTGGCCCCAACACTGAGCCCTGGGGGACACCACTCGTGACCGGCCGCCAGCTGGATTTAACCCTCTGGGCCCGGCCATCCAGCCAGTTTTTTACCCAGGAAAGTGTGTACCCATGCAAGCCACGAGCAGCCAGTTTCACCAGAAGAATGCTGTGGGAAACGGTGTCAAAGGCCTAAGTCAAGGTAGACAACATCCACAACATTTCCCTCATCTAATAAGCAAGTCAAATATACTTTAGGTATATCTGATGTATGAAAAATGTTGCAAGCAAAACAGTCCACTGAACATGTGGACACCTGATTTTGATTTTGTCTGCCATCCACTAGGTGGCTCTAGAGAAATCACGTCACTCTTCTACATCCTTGATTTGTCTTTCAGGAAGAAAAAGATAATATCACTGACTATTATAAAGCATTTGATATCTAATTATTTATAGATTAGGTAACATTACAGGAGGGGTAATATAAGTACTAGCTGATAAACAAGAGAATACTGCTAGCAGAATAAGTGGGAAAGGTGTTAGTAACAGCCTCATATTTAACAAGAGGACCAATAAATTCATGGGCTTCAGCTCTTAATTATTAACAGTTTTTTTCTGCATTCTTCAGATTCTCACTAAAGCTCTGACTGGCACTATTACTCTATTGCTATCCTCTGTGATTATTATAGAGTAAAGAGGTTACAAAAACCCCAGTAAGGACTGTAGCTAGACCAGCAGGGAGGTGGAGGGGATGGGGGAAATCCTGGCCCTTTGGGAACCAGTTCTCTTTTATTGATCAGGGAGTTGAGTTCAAGCATATGCATTGCAGAATTTAGGCATTAAGAGAAAACTTTTTTTTTTTTTTTCTCAGCTCAAAGAATCTGTTTGCATAGGGTAGGACTAAATTTGTCAATTGTCTCAAGATATGGTGGCCCAGATTCTCCACTGTGTTATACTGAGTGAATCTGAGAGTAATGTATTAGAGAATCAACATTTAACTCAGAAAAACGCTGTGTTAGTTGTGACAAGGTTTGGGGTCCTTGATTTCAAAGCTAAGGTTCAACAATAACATTTATATGATCAAATATAGTGTTTATATAAAAACTGGCTTATTTTTTGATTGTGAAGAGAGCAGTTTTTCCTCTCAACTATCTATAGATGAAATCACCTCTTAACCAGCGGTCAGTCAAAATCATGTAGCAGTTTGAAGCAGTTGAAGGCAAAAGATGTCTTTGGCCATTGAAAAAGCACATTTCATTTACAACAGAGTTAAAGACCATTACATTTATTATTACATTTAATGATCTAATAATCATGGCAAGATAAAGTCTGTTTTATTGGGTTTTCATTGAATGACATTGTAAAAAGTATCTTTAAAGACTCTTCATTGTAATTTGATCCAACTGAATGTCTTGTACTCACATTGTACCTTCTCAAATTCTTTTAATGGGGAGATTTCAGGAGTTTTGACATATTTATAGTACTGAACACTCTGAAAAGATCAGTAGGTTATATGATTTCTCTTTTTTAATAAGTTACGGTAAGCAGCATCTGTATTTTTGTACAGCACAGCCCTATTGCTCTTTTAAACAGTGTGCTGACAAAACAATTCCAATATAATGAAATGGCTCACTGCGACTTCTCTGGAGAAAATAAAACCGAATTTGATGGCCTGGTTGTTACTGACAAGACATTTTATCAGGAATATTGTTAAAGTTCCACTTTTCTCATTAGACTAGTTTAGAAACAGCAAAATATCTAATATTTGTGTTGTCTTGCTTGTTCTTAATGTGAACTTTGTGTTGTATAGTGAATATTGATGTAAATAACAGAAATCTACAGAACTCCAAAGCATTTGATTTAATGATAATCTTTGACCATAAAATTAGTACTAGTTTAGCCTTTCTAGTCAGTTGCCTGAAGGGTTGGTTATATGCTGTAAAACCTTTCTACATAGGATCAGAATGGAAACCAAAATATTTGATTGGTATGGGGTATATCCAGCCAACCAAAGTATTTCTTTAAGTCAGCAGGATAGCTGATTATGAAATTATGAAAAACAAAAATGCAGCAAAATAGAATCATTCTGCTTATTACCTTGTACTCTTTAAAGTCCAGCTCAGTTATCCATGGTTCGATGATTCAGTGTGGATAAAGCCTGGCAGAGGAACCAAGAGTCTCTGTGGACTTGCTTATGTTGAGTATTTGTGTAGAAAACACACTTAGGAAATCATGTCTGTGTGTTCAGCTAAAACACTTACCTCATGAAACATGAATTTAGGTGCTTATTTATCTAAGTAAATTACTTTGACTTTAAAAATTCCAATAACTCTACTTGAAATTTCCTAATAATCAGTACTTCAAACATGTGAGTTTAAAGAACTGGATTTGAAAAAAACAAACTAACAAAAAAAGCATCACTCTGTCCTGCTCACCATCCCCCACCCCAAACCAAACCCCAAACCAAGCAACCATTCTAAGAATTATGCTTGATTGTTCCTTTAGCTATAAAATTTGACTACTTGTCTTCTCGATCCTTTTGCAGAGATCAGTCTTCTGTAATCCTGTTGTCATTCAGTGATAAAACTGGAGGAAAACAAAAGGGTAAAAGGATGCTTTCCTCTCAGATGGGAACAAAATCTGCTAAGAAAGAATTTATGGGTGTTCTTAGAGACAAAATAGACCTAAATGTTGTGATTTAGTTTGGGGTTTTTTAAACTTTGACCCTGCGTTGTGATTTGATTTTCTTTTTTTTTAAACTTTGACCCTGACAAATACATTAGGATCTGGATGTGTGGAATGCTGTGCCTTGTTATGGTGAGAGTATGTGGTTTTCTAGTGCTTCTGTAGAGCAATGACACAAGTGAGATACTTGTCTTTTATATATTTGGAAATAGAACATTCAACTGGCTTCATGCTTTGCCTAACATATTCATGGGTCTTCAAAGTTAAAACCCAAACAAGTTCAGGCTTACAGGCAAGGTTTGTGCAATGGTTTCAGACTACAGGAAATGAAATAAGAAAACAGACATCACCCTAATCAACGCTGTGGTTATCAGGAAGGTTTGGGCTCTTGAAAATACATCCATAACTTGCAGAGTGAAGAGTTATTTGTGCTGTTTTGACATCCATATGAAAACACAGTTTCTGAGGTCAACTGACAGCTTTAAAAAACTCATGCAAAATGTAGGCTTTCAGATGAAACGGCGTACTGCAGTTTGCAGAATGCTTGGCATCTACCGAATTTGAACAATAAGAAAAAAGATCTGGTGCCATTGCGCACTGTAGCTCTGGGGAGCGGGTTTGATGCAGGGGGCCTAGAAACAAGGTATCTGTGCCCTTGCTTGCTTATTTCTGTCATAGCCAGAGGGATATATGAGGGAGAGAGCCTTCTGGAAAAGAAATACAGAAATTCAGTTTCTCCAAATAAGATGTTTTGTAGGTAGGTGTAGCTGCCCGTGAAAGGAGTTGTAATCACAGCTCTGGGAAACCCATAAAGAATTGCTATGAATGTGTTCACATAATTTCCTTCATGCCAACACCCCTTAGATATAGCTCTCTTTCAGAATTGTTTTCTTTCTGAACTAACATCTTGATTTATTTATCCTACTATCCATCTCTTTGCCATTAGATCAAGCTCAAAATGACTAAAGCTGGTTATTCTGTGTCTGGCCTTTTCTCCAAGGGACATTGACACTTGCTCCCTTCTCTCATGAACTGACTGTGATTTGAGCACATATAACCCCAGTTATCAGGTTTTCTCTTGTTGTTTTAACTTAGTCTTTTCAGGCCCCTCTAACCATTACAGATTCTTTCTCCAAAGCATCTTTAAGATGTGTGCTCTGCACTATTGCTCCCTGAACAGGCTTTCAAAACTTAATGTCCCAATTTTTGTAACAAATTCATATATAGTTTGAAAATACTGCCAAAAGATTGTATACCGCTGGTGGCTTTGACTGTTTTTAACTGCTCTTTGTATTCCTCTGCAGGCTCCCAATTTTCTTTCACAACAAACATTTTAACCTCACCTTCAGAGGACCTTGCTTCCCTTTCACTTTTCACATTGTCATTTACCCATAGGTTGAATTCTGTCTAGGTCCATTCTCTTCAAATAGACACTTCTGTATACTTTTTTTCCCATCTTGACCACACATTAGATGTGACAAAAATTCTAGAAACATCTGTAGGCCTCATTCTCTTGAACATTTTATTTAAGCTCTACAAATCCTAACAGTGACTCTTCTGCATACATGTCAACTGTCTATCACGATGATCTGTGTGGTCCTTTATTTTCCAGTGCTGCTTGAGTTGGTCCCTATTGATCAGCTCTATCTGGTTTTACTTTTCAATAATGGCTTTTCTGCAAAGAGTTTATAACATATGGTTTGCTTGTGAAGTGCTGCTGCAGTGAAATTCTCCACGATGCTTTTTAGTGTGTTGAAAGGGTTTGAGATTAGGGGGTTTCTGTTCAACTCCTGTCAGTTAGCCTTTTATTTTAAATGCTAACCTCTCAAAGTGAAAAATTTACTAGTAGACCGTAATCATTGCCCAGAAGTGTTGCTCTAAAATTTATTCTGTATCTTTTGTTCAGGACCACACAGGGGCAATTCACAAAAATATTCTCTGTCCAAAAAGGAGTTAAGATAACAGTTCATGATAGTTCATTCTCTGTTAGCATTTGTTCAGAATGACCTAAGTATGAGAACAGAATTTCATCTGGATAGTTAAACTGCACTTAAAATGCTTGGCTGATGTTTCAATATTTGATTTACGTAGAATGTTGAATTTGTTTGTACTTCATCCTGATTTTACACCATAGGAATTTAGACAAAGATGTGATGCTTCCTTGACATTTCTATCACTGATTTGAATAAAAATTGTTGGTACATGGTGTTAGATGAATTGAACACACTCTACACACTCTTAGGGGTAGTACTACTTTTTTGCATAGATATTTTTCTGTCTTGATAAAATATAGATGGGAAAAAAATTCCTGACGATTTGAATCTTCAAAATCTAATTTTGTGCTCTGCTAAGTTTGTGTCCATTGTTAGCAAAACGTCTTACTGGTTTGCTAAAAATTAAATGTATAATCCACAGAAGTTGATAGGCACTGATTCTCTTGCAATGCTTTGAGACTGGACCTAGATTATATTGCTTCAATTTAATTTCTTATTTTTACTGCTTATTCTTCTGCTTTTATTTTTTAAGGGCTCTTCCATCATTAGATTTACAAGATTAAGAAATGTTATAGGCTCTAACCAATAAGGGCGTTCTTTCAGATTTTTATCCCAAGTCTTCAATTCTAGCCTTCATTATCTATTGTGGACTGTATTTCAATGGATTAAGCGATCCTTGTACACGAAGTCAGTCAAACATTTTAACAACTTCTGGGATAAAAATGATGGATGATATATATTGCAGTTGGACTAGATGATTGTTATAGGTTCCTTTCAACCGAAATATTCTATCCTATGTTATTGCCAAGCCTTGCAAACAGTGATGTTCAGACCATTGTGCGCTATTAAATATACAGAGGTACTTGAAAGTTGTATGAAGCAAACTCAAAAGAGAAAAGATCATATGGCTATTGAATGAATCCTTTCAAGAATAAATACCCTCCTGGCAAAGTCCACGAAAAGCAGAAATAAAGCGTATGTCCAGCATATGAATCTGTTTGACATAACTGATCCCACTTGGGCAGGAATCTAGATGACTTGGATGTTTCAGCAGCACAATGACAATGTTGGATCACAGCACCTCTGCTTAACCCAGAAGGCAGGTGCTCACTGTTCTGTCTGCTGGAGTCCCAGAGCTCCGGTTACCCAGTGGGTGTTGTGGTTTTAATTTCACTGGAAACCAGGGTGTGTGAGGAGATGATGAATACCCACATCTCAGCAGGAAAACGGTCCTGGCATTGCAGCTTTGGACACAGGTGCTGTTGCCTGTATTGTGTGGCATGCATGGGAGAGGTAAAAATAGTAACTTTGGATAGTACTTTAAAGAAGCAAGATGCTTTGGAAACATTCTACCAGTCTTACAAGCAGTTTGGATTATCAAACGGTTTACATTTTGTCAGTGCCATTAATATATTTTTTATGAATAATCACCTATTTGGACACATCTGTTACTTTCCCTGCAACATTAACTTTAATAACCCCTAACCTTTTTTTTTTTTTTTTTTTTTTTTAAATCCATTTTTAACAATAGGCTTTTAAATTCCTCCAGATTTTCCATGGTAGTGAAGATAAATTTAACTGTTTCCAATACTCTGAAAATAGACAAGCCATAAAAGAGGTATCATCATCTTACAAAATATATCAAGAATGTTAATTCAAGTAACTTGTTTTTCTACAACAGAAAAGTTGAAGACAAACTACAACCAGAGATTTCCAAAATGTTTTAATCACCCTTATAGTATGCTAGTGGGGTATAAGAAATGTTACTTTTTAATTTAAAATAAATCCAACTTCTGCCTAATGTGTGTGGTGGGCAATTTGCAATTATGATCTTCATGATGAGATTCCTCCATGAAATGAGAGGTATATTATAATTTAAATAGAGTTGTAGATCTGGTTGATTTTAATTTGTGACCCAGGGGTCAGTAGTTATTTGGTGTAATAACCCTGAGGTAATGTGACTCTTCAAGGCACATTTGTATAATGAGAAATCATAACTAGTTATAGGAAGCATGATGATTTTTTTTTGCCTTTCCAATTCAAATATACTGCTCTATCAGTCTCCATTTTATACGCTTAAAATTCCAGCAACATGGTTTTTTTTTGCTATAAAAAGCTCTGAAGCTGTTAGCAGCATCTGATTTACAGAAGTTTACACACTTCTAGTGTTTTCAGCATGCAGCCACAGTCCACTGTTTACTCTTTCCTGAAAATTCAGCCTCTCTTGTCAGTGGTATTGCTAGTAGTTGCGGGTTTGGTGCGCTTCAGCTTTTTGCCACTGTTCCCAATTCTTGTGACTTGGATGACTCGTTGATGACAGTTTTATTAACTGAAATGAAATTGCAACATATATGTAAATAGTTTTAACTACCAGGAGACAGTCCAAACCTGTAAGAGATAAAGAACTAGTTGGTCTTTTCACCTATACATTTCGGTGTGTCTTGTGCTAAGACATTGTAGCTAATTTTTTCCTGTTGAATACTCATGCATCTGTCAGGGATAAGAGGAATGACAGCACTACCTTCAGGTGCTTGCATGTATCTGAGGAAACGCTGTTGTCTTCATTTCCAGCAGTAACAACACTCTAGCAAGACTTTATTCTTCGTTTCGCTTTGGTTTTACTTGTGCTGGTTCCCCAGCACTGTTTCTGTAGACAGTTGGAGCTTTCTGCAGGATCAGAGGCTGGATTCAAGCTGAAGGGGGACATATCTTGCAGGAGACTCAGCCCAGGGTCTTGTTAGAGCCCATCATAGAGTGGTTTGGGTTGGAAGGGACTTTAAAGGTCATCTAGTTTTAGCCTTCCTGCACACATAGGGACACCTTCCACCAGCCCAGGTTGCTCACAGCCCCGTCCAACCCGGCCTGGAACACTGCCAGGGAGGGGGCAGCCACAGCTGCTCTGGGAAACCTCTGCCAGTGCCTCACCACCCTCACATTAAATAATTTCTTCCTTGTATTCTAGAGGTCTGCTACTAGACTAAGCCATCCCAGAGAAGTACAGCAGGTTTTGGTCTAAGTCTACCCTCTTTCATGTCCCAACTCCCACACTTTTTCCCCAAAGGAAACCTGAAAGTGAGAACTGCACCTTGTTTCAGGCTGCACATGAAGCTAGCCCACTGAGGAGTGTCTGCTCTCTATGCTCAGCTCAGAGCTGCTTAAGCAGGCTCTGTGTGGGTACTGCACCCTGCTATCTGCACCCAGGTTTCTCTGAGAGGGGAGCAGTATCTAGGCAGTCTCTCGCTGCTCAATATAAGCTTGCTTGTGCTACAGGCTGCTTGGTAATGTCAAAGCTACTGTTAGAGCAGTGCTGAGTCTAAATGGCAAGCTGATATGAGCATGGTGTGTTAGCATGTTCTTACTGTAATATTGACTGCAGTTATTCAGCTTTCAATGAGCTTGAAATGAGACCAGGTCTTGCTCATGCCTGTCCATATACACCTGTGAACACAGACCAAGCTTGAGATGCAGCCAGAGATCAAGTGCTCCCAGTGTGGCTGTAGATCTTGCTATTCTTGTTGGAAATGGATATCGATTGCCTTTGGAAATAGGCATGGGATGAGTAACAGAATGTTGCATATGCTCCGATTAAGAAACACATCAGGGATTGTTAATCACTGTCCCAGCCAGCTTTTCAGAAACGCTCTTGACAAACAAGATGTTGTAAGAGCCCACAGAGAAAGTGTCGGGGGAAAAATAACAGCAACAGCTTCTGTGAAAGTAAGGAGAAAGTACTCTTTCTTTACCACCCGATACCCTTATTGCCACAGGCAATCCAGTGAGATCTTGGACAGATGAGTTTATAACAGGGCTTTCAAACCTCTGTACTGCACCTATGGATGCTGCATGCCACTTTGATAGAAGTGGCCACAGGGCTAAATGATATTTTAAGGTAATTTCTGTGCAGCATTTATTACTTTATTTGTAACATTTTGCAAGACAAAATCTAACAGTGTTCTTGGGCTTTGGACTGAATCTAGTGCATACACATTGCCTTTCAGAGTGTGAATTTCTTCAAACCTGGATAAAGAATTCCCTGTTGTTACTATTCTTTAGCTCGATAAAATAAGTAGTACCTGTTGAAAAATTAATGAGCTGACTTCATTAGCATTAATAGTGGAGACAGAAATGATTATCAAATGAAAGTTTTGAATTACAAGATGCATCACAGATGACATGAAGCTCACAACTTAAGAATGATAAGTTCAATGTAAGAAAAGCATGCATATAGTCAAGCCTCCTACAATGAAGAAGTATTCATGGAGTGAATGAAGAACGAATTTAATGAAGAAGTGTTCATGGAGTTGGATTTTGTACTAGTGTTACTTCTCATTTTACCTTAATTTATCAATAGTTATTATCAACAAGCTTTCTTAAGGAGTTTACAGACCGAATTCTTAATTTCTGCCTTCAGTTGAACTCAGCAGAGGTAGAAATAAAAATAACTCCCACTTGTGTATAAGAAAATATTTTACTGCTGCAGAAACAAAGCAACTTTACTGAGAAGATTATTTAAAACAGAAAATGAAACCCAGAGTTGACATTTGCCATTCAAGTCAGGTTTATCTTCTCTGAAAAGAAGTAATCTCAATACTCTCTCCTTGTGATTGACTCACTTTTGAATCCCATGGATTTTTTTTAACTCTGTAGGAAAGGTATATTGGCTACATGCCACTCATCAAAACTGTATTCATTATTTATATTAATGTATCAGGACTCTCATTGAAAAAAATGCTATACAAACACCAAAAAAAGGGTTATTCTCCTGGCAAGCTTTATAATGCAAGGGCAATTGGATGTTGTATGTTAAGTTTGCAGATAGAATGAGATAATGCTCTAATGAGTTCTAAAATTAATTTCTGTTTGCACAACTTTCAGCTCAAGTCAGCAGCCACTCTCAAATCTAAATTCACATTGGAAATTCGTTTCATATGCCATTTGCATCTCAAACATTTACTCGGGGTCTTGCATGGGATTTTTATTCAGAAACTACCCTGGTGGAAATGAGTAGTTCAAACACATCTCTTCATGTTCTGCTTCTTGGTGAGTTACGAAAGATCTGAATGCCTTCTCCTGGCAGGGTTTTACTTGTTAAATTCTTACTTACACTAATGACAGTATTTTGTACAGAACATAAATGGTTGTGACACTGGTGAAACATGACTTTTCCAAAGAATATCTATCAAATATTTTTGTTGCTGTTCAAAAATCCAGGCGGCAGTCCTTTTATCTTGAGTTTTGTCATAAGTTAACAAGAAGCCTCTGCAAACAAATTAAACCTGAAATAATTTAGATATACTAAAGCAGGTAGAATATGATTCTGAGCTCAGCAGATTAAAGGAGATCAATGGAGCAAATTCAGAAGTAAAGGCTGAGCATCAGTCATATCAAGTAAACTAAAACAAAACTAGCATAAAACCCTGTATAAGTTATAGTCAGTTAATAAATAACTCCTTAAACCACAACAGAAGCATTAATCATTTTAATGTGGGATATAGATGTAATTAAATTTTCTTCTTGTTGAATGACACTATACACTATAGTTTCAGATTAGGAATGAAGGTTGGTTGTGTGTCAGCTACTCCAGCCCACGCTGGTCACACTGGGTTTGAGGGTCCCTGCAAGGGATGCACCGTGTCTCCCACCTCCTCTACTAAAGTGTCTCAGGCATCTGGGCTGTGGTGGAAGGCAAGAGCCTTTGGTTTTGCCCACTGCAGTGGGGGTGATGAGCAGTGTGAACTCTCATGTGGGGACTGGGAGCATTTCCTGGTCCCCAGGGTAAGTCGCCTCACCTGTAACAGCCACAGTCTGGCACAGAAATGTGTATGCACACACAGAGCAATGGGTGAAGGGAGACGGAGGCGCTGGGGCAGAGATTAGGAGAAGGAGAGGAACTATGAGGAGGACCGCCTCTGTCTGATGCAGTAGAAATGGTCCTGCATCCTGTTACGCAAGTCTGTTTTCTCTGTCAGATGCTGACTAAAACCCAATTTATATGTGTAAAACGTTCTCCATTTGGCAACTTAATTTGACAAAAAACATGTCCTATTTCCTGTGCTTAAGTTTGCTGGCTGTATGTAGCAGCCCCTCCTATTCTCTGCCTGCTCTCTCTTCCAAGTTCATTAAATATTTAGCATCACTCCCTGCTGAGTAGCTCCAGGGGCCATCTCTGATGTTCTCCCATACTTTGACAAAAAAACCTTGTTTTTTTTTTTTCCCCCCACAGTCTTGTAAGAAACTAAATGTACTGTTTGACCCTTTTTTGACTCCAAATGACAAAGTAGCTGTCTGCTGGAGTAGTCCTACAGTGACTTCTACAGGCAATTGGGGTTAGTGTTGAATAGGAGAAAAAAAATGAGATTAAAGTTGTCATTTTTCTTTCCTGATTTTTTTTTTTCAAATACCTCGTGGCTCTTTGCTCTCTGAATACTCTTACTTTTTTCTCCTTTACAGTGCTTTATCCTGATTAGCTTTTCTTTTCAATTATATTAATATTTTAAAATTATACTGCAAGGAGTTTTTCTTCTGTCACTGTTCTTTCCCTGGTACTTTCAGTCTTTCATTCCAATTTCTGATAACTGGCTACTGAAGGTGATTTTTTTTCTCCACTGAAAATCTAAAGCATGCTTCTTGAAACATCTCTCTTTACAGTATGAATCTGAGACAATATGCAAGAACTAAGATTAGTGAAGGGAGGACACAAAAGGTAGTTTGGAGACACAGAATATTGAACTAATAAGAATATTGTCATAAATATTGCAATTGTAATCAATAAAAACATAAATATGTAATGAGTTAAGAAAATGTATTTCAGTTACATGTTTTCTTGTTTCAATACAAGAAATGTTTAATGTACAACAGACTATTTTTCTATCACAATATAAAAAAAAAAAATAATTAACAAGTAACTGTAACTGAAATTTGAACACTTTATCTGTTCCATAATAATTTTAACTGAACCTATTTCAAGGGCCCAAATTCTATCAGGCCAACACTTGTGTGATGTTGCATCATGTTGTTGCAACACTTGCATCATGTTGCACTGACTGTGGTGGTGCAATTCTTACCCTTCCTCACCCCTCCTTGCTGGGCTGCTTGGTGCTAGGTGTGATTTCACCCAACATCCCCCGAGCTATACACCAATCTGTGGACATAAGTTCTGCTAACAGCAGTGCCCCTTTAACTACCCTGACTCCTGCCCTCCCAATTGCTGGGAAACGGTTATAACAGCCCATCATCTCCTAACGACCTGGCACACCTGTGCCTGGGATGTGGTCAAATGGGATCTACAACAGAGTTGCACACTCATCCAATTCTTGTGCAACTGCTGGAAGACATCGAGCTGGGCGTGAGCAAAAGGTATCTGACAAGTCAGTTATCTTGGACCCTTTAAACTGTCACCACGAGAGACCCTTTGAACTTTCCTGGGTTGCAGCGGGCTTGTGACCAGCATCTCCCCTGAGCTGGGATCCCTCTCAGGTATCTAAACCCTTAAGGTGTCGTCTGCTGTCAGAGCTGACAGAAGACCAGGGCGAAGCCAACCCGCTCGAGTCTCAATTATCGCCCATTGAGGAATGACAAAGCACTGTGAGTATCACTCTAAACTCAAGAGGAGGGAAATTTTACTCTGAGCTAGCTTCTCTTTCACCCACTTGTTCTCTGCTTACCGGTGTGTGTGGGGACATACTTCATTCTACTGGGTCCGAATAATTTTGTCTGTGTGTGTGATTGTACGTTTTGTGTTTGTGTATGCGCATGTACATACGTATAGATTTAAGATACCATAAAGTAAGTTAGTGTGAATCTTGTCATCTTAGAATCTGTAGATGTCTCTATTTTTATAACACTTTCTGAATTATTTTGTAATGATCAAGTGCTGTTAGTTATCGATAAATCTAGATTTCCTGTTAAATCATTACTGTGTTAATACTTTCACCTGTGACACTGACTTCATATTTTATTTCCTTGCTTAAAACTAATGCACCACAGAAAAAAACTTCAGTTTTATTTGCCAAGAGTATATGGATTTGGGCTGCTTATTTTCTGCAAATTTTCAAGCTGCCTATGAAAATGTGCATGCCAACATAATTGTTTGCTTGCTAGCATCTTAAGGTGCTGTTCTGAGTGATGGCTAAGTACATGTCTCCATGCCTAGGCTGTCACTTCTTTACCTTGTCTAGGTTAGGGGTATATTTAAATAGGAATGCCAGCTTTGCTGCTGTCATTCATATGGCCCATGAGAACTGCTGCGTCGAGTTTCTTTATTTCTGTAATCCGGAAAATAAGTTTTCTCTTGTTCAGCCTTAGTGCACAGCTTTTTTTTTTTTTTGTTTTGTTTTTTTTCCCTCTGAACTACAATGACTTTGTGCCTTGGGTTTAAATGCTAAGCATTACATGATATGAATTCCTACACAATACAATGCTGTTTTTCACTGGGAAGTTTCCTAAAGACACGGTTCCCTGCCTCTTCTTCCCAAGGCCAAACAACAGCAAAACGTTAACATCTCAACATTTAAAAAATGTTTAAGTGGCGTACAGAATAACAATGCTCTAGTAATCTCTGAGTGTATACAGTGCGATGTGTGGGTGCTAAGTGACTAGGCTATTTAGTACATAGCGGCACATTCCCCCGAGACTTCAGCGTCACTGTTGTCAGGCAGCAATAAGATGATTAGTGTAGTTTTGATCACGACAGGGCTCTAAATCACCGCCCTCTCCGGTTCCATCGCTCCTCATTCTTTTGTTGGTTCTCCTGGGAGTTTTGAGGTGATGTCACTTTGCCGTTCACAGTGTTTGACTGCCTGGGAGATGGTTTTGCAGAGCTGTGACTGTCATGGTGACAATCTTCACAAACAGTCCTGGTGTCATAAGGACAAAGATGCATCATGTTTGGTTGTTGGTGGTTGGTGGGTTTTTTTGTGGTTTTTTTTTTTTTGTGTTTTTTTTTTTTTTTTCCTGAAGTAGTGGCAGATCCCTGAATTTCACGCCAAGTGTCTTATTTTGCTGTGAATGTTCTCTTTACATTTGCAAGCCTTCAGTGCTTGCTTCTCCAGTAGTTAGCACCTAAGTCTGGTTTACGCTAGATGCACGGATTGTGTGCGTGTGCTGTTCCTTGTGCTGGCTTGGCTGAACTCAGGTCTTGCCTTCCCATGCTGGGTGTCCCTTTGACTATGTGTAATTCTCAGTCCTGTTCATGAGTCTTAAAGCATTTTTCACTGACTTCATTTGGTAGAGGGTTAGTTACACTTCATGTCACATTCTGGTGGGGTCTTTTAGTGACTAGTCAAGGTATTAAAGTGCAAACTCTTTTTCCAATAAAAAACATGGTTCAGTGCTCTAAATAGTAAGATTCATATGATCACAAACTCTAGTTCTTTATCTTTTTACATTTACAATGGAACTTTCACTTTCAGATTATTCTTTTTTTAAGATTAGTATGTCTTCATATTGCTTACTGTAGTTATTTTGTAACAGAGGTAATGAAAAATTAGCAAACATCTCACGAACGTAAAAACTGTTTTCAAGGAAAAATCTGTACCTTTCTTGAAGTATCTGGTGTTCTATACAGAGAACAAAAATTTGTTTCTACACTGAAGGTACTACAGTGTACATAAAAAAAGAGGCACAAGGAATAAAATACTATTGATTAGCAGGTTGGGAAATGAGCTCTGCATGCCATCTAACTATTTTAGGGAGCTGGCAGGCAGCATCACAACAAAGAATAAATTTAAGAAGGAGTTCTAAGGAATGATGTAGTCCTGAAGAAAGCTGCCATGAAGTTTGATTACAGTGCTTGCAGTGCAGGGTACGGCAGGAGCACAGAACCAGGAGAGTGATTCACGGGAGCTATTGTCGCTGTAGGTCTCCCAGGTGTGCTCTCTCCAGCTGCTAAGTTTGTGTGTAGAAAAGGGAAGATTTGATGGGTGGAAGTCACTGCAGCTGAAATTGCAGGTTGGAGATTCAAATAAATTTCAGAATAAGAATTATGCCATGTGAAGTTCAACAAGACTTCAGAAGAAACCTATTAATTTCCGCCAACGTCCCACAACATACAGCGTTCAGCAGGATCAGATGTTAGCCTGTGTGTGAGGCTCCTAACAGAGACTCGACTGACCTCTTGGGTGATCCCTTCCAGTGTCAAACTTCTGAAATTTCTTTGTTGCAGGTATGCTTCCTTCAAATCTCTAACCTATCTAAAACTGTTACCCAAGTGTGGTGGTGTGCTCCCTCCCCATTCCTCAACCTGACCTGTATTTTCTGTAACCCTATTTAAGTGATAACCGCCAGTGGCTAGCATAATGGATGCCTCTGGTTGTGATGGCTGCATCCTACTCAAAGTGGATTTGAGGGAAATGGGTAAGGATACAATAGCCAAGGGCTAATTAGAACAACACACCCACCTAAACATGGTGCTGATCAATGTCTGACTCAAGCCAAGTTTGGAAGAAACTAACTTCTGTAGTTGGTATGTAAATATGACTACGAGTTGGTTGTCTTACTCCATAAATAGTAGACAGCTCATGGCCTGTTGAGCTCTCCTTCACAGCAGCAGGCACCAAGATACTTGAGTAGGTTACTCCTTGGGGTTGAGAGATTCCTTGCTGCAACAGGTTCTTAGTAAGTGATTAATAGCATGCTAAAACTTTGAAATCTTAGTTAAATGATATAAAGTATTGATTGCACACATATGATTCTTTAGACATAAACCATTGACCAAGTCTGGGACTAGGATTGGATCCAGCCACACCTAGGCTCCTCTCTGAAAGGTTTAGAAAACAAGGGGGTCCATTCAGAACCTCATGACTCAATGGGAGTGTCTCCCTGACGGTTTTGTCTGACCGCATTATCTTTGCAGTAAATATCAAGCGAATTTTGCCATCAAATCTTGTTAAAACACTATTTCATTTACTATCAAACTTTGTGAAATCACTGTTTTATATCAATAAACATATTGCTGCTTCTTTCTTATGAGTTAATTGCATTATTCCATCTGCGACACCAACTTCTTAGCATTCTCACAGCATGGTTATGGCAATTTGTTTATATCCCTGAGAAATTAGAAATCTTTAAACTGCACTGATTTTAGATTTGAGTGGAGGAAAAAACCCAATCAAAACGAACCTAACAACAAACCCTCCGAATAGACAGGACTGCACTACACATGTGTTGTAACTGAGGCTTTCTGGTGTACTCCAGTAGCAGATCAGAGCTACTCTGCTAGGCCAGATTGGTGGATGGGAACGATTAACCAGTACAGAAATTTCCCATGTATTTTTGTGACCTAATATTTTATATTATATACAATATATTGTATACTGTGTATATCACCTGTGGACCAGGAAGTGCAATTCAGCTGCAGTGAGTATTGTTAATAGATCAAATATATGAAGGGTTAATTCGAGTCACCTTAATGCCTAATATGTCCTCTGATTGATCTTTCATAGTTTCTTCCACAATATTTTGTTTTCACAGATCCTCCATAGCTCACTATATTAGCTGCTTCTTTTAGCTAATTCTCCTTTTTCCTCTCTTTTTGTCTGCAATAGTTGGGGATGAACCTCCACATACTTGAGGGCTTTAATTTTCAAGAGCTTGCACAGAATTATAGGTTATTTGAGCTGCAGGTTATACTCATAAAGCTCCAGTATTTTTTCTAATATAAAAGCAAAATAATGTGCAAGTATACTACAGCGGAGGAGCTGCCTTTTCTTATTTTCTACCCACTTGAAGGTTAAGGAAGAAATCACTGGCTTTGTGCAAACTACTACTTATACAGAGAAGTCAGACTACAAAGGAGGACAGTCTTCTGATCAGAAACTTTAAATAAGGCAAAATCTCAATTTCATGTTTCAAATCAATATGCCATTAAGGAAAATAAGCAGAATGAATAAAAATACAGTTTAACAAGTGGGAAAAGAATCCCCTATCTTTCACAACAGAAGGGTGAAAATGGTGGCAGAAAGGTGACATGCAATAAATCTGTACAATTTTGACCTTGAAGTTTATACCTGACTGAGAACTGTGTGTAACTGTATTACCTGATTTCCCTCTGGATCAAAACCAAAAAGATGTATAAATGGCTTGCAGAAATTGTCAGAAAATAGAACCTTCAGAAAATGGGTACAATTATATAAAGTCTTTTTCAGAGTTTTACACTGAAATAAATGAAAAAGTAATGTTGTTGAAAGACCTCAACTAATTATATAGGGTATGCTGGGCTACCACAGCACAATACTGTGGAAGAACAGAGCATTTTCCTATAAAGCTGTGCTAGGGGGATTAAAAATTTTCACCAGCATTCAAGACAACTGTATTGAACCAGTACAAATAAATTGCTTCAAAATATTGAAAATAAGTTCTTCAAAACAAATGGCTATGCTCTACAGGGCTAGGAAATACTGCCTATTCTGATAAACATCAGCTTTTCAAACATTTTCCTGTTCTGCATTGGGAGAAAAAAAACAACAAAAAAACAACCAACCAAACCTTATTAATCAAATAATCTTAAAAGAACCCAAACCATGGAAAGCCAAATGAGTAAAAATAAGTTTTTATAGCCTGTAGTGAAGAAAAGTAGAACAGGATCTTAAATGTGGATTTCCTGTGCTCTTTCTCCATAAACCTGATGTTACAGATCTAGTTCTGAAGTGTTTTAGAAACAATATTCTTACCAGTTGGGGTGTTGTTCCCAGGAAGCTGCTGAGGGTTTTCTTGCTGCACATAATTTCATAGCCACTTGGGTAATTTGGTGCTCTCTTGCAACAGCAGTATGAGGTCAGAGTCCCAGCCTCTGCTGTGCAGGCAAAGAGCTCTGATGCACCGTACTCCTGATTTGAGGAAGCCTGAAGCTGAGACAAAGATTGAACTCGATATATAAAAAAAAAAAAGAAATCATCTAAATCTAGTACTTCATTCAGTAACATGCCCATCCTAGTTTTCTGTGTGTTAGATAAGTTCAAGGCAGGCATAAAGACAAAATCTGAGTAGAAACTGCAGACTCTTTCAGGAACCAGATATGATGTACTCCTGACCCAAAGATAAATGTTCTGGAAAGTAAGAAGCCGATGAAAAAGTGCATTAAAATAAAATCAGTGCTAGATAGTGCTTCCCGTTATCTACTACAACACAAAAAAAATAGCAAGAAACTTTCAGTTGAGACAAGGTAATGGGAAACAGGACAAGTTTTCCAATTTAATACTTATTTTTAGAAGGATTGAAAAAATATTCTGCAATCCACTGATTACTTTCAATTACAACTATTTCCTGGTCTGATTTACAAACTGTAGCAGGCGGCCAGATACCTCTCATGTTGATCGCTGTTGAGAAATGTCTCTTCTGCCTTTAATATTGTTATATCTTGTGAAGCTGAGGTTTGGATTTTACACTTAAAATGAACAGCACAGCTCAAGAAACTGTGTGACATAATGAACACTTGTTGTATTAATAGATGAACATCCAGCACAGAGACAGGGCAATGTTATTGGAAAATAAAGCTCTAGGAGACAATGGTTTGAGCCTGTAAGAACTCATGATCTGGGATTGTTTTCCAAAAGCCATTGGAAAAGAAACTCAGTTATGTATGACAATACTCATGTCCTTTATGCATATCTTCAGAACTTATGATTTTATTTATTTTTATTTTTTTTTAATTCTTAAGATGCTTTGACTCTGTTTTAAGTCCTAGCTTTAGGAGCTGAAGACCAAGAGAATGTGTAGCTTCCAGCAGCAAACCCCATTTCAGTTCTCATGGACATGTGCAAGAAGTTTGCCATAGGGTGTGTCTCTTCAACAGATTTAAAAAAAAAAACCCAACAAATCCAAACAAAAACCTAAGCCCCCCACAAATATGCATCCAGCTGGAAGTGAATAAATCCACACTTATTTTAGAACTTTGTGATTTTTAAGGTCTGTGCAGTGGTTTTAAGTCCTTGTCAGTGTTATTCCTGTGCTCAATTACTGTTCAGTTAAGTTCCTGCTTTACATTTAGGCCTTCACACAGTCAGAAAATAGAGGTCAGTCCCCCTAGGCACCAGAGTGACTGTTGGTCCGAAAAACCTCTAGTCAGAAAAGCTAACCTGGTGTTAATACACCTCCAATGGTAGCAAAATGTATGGCTTTTAAGAAATGGTTTCCATTTTGAATGCATACTTCAGATTTTATACCAATGTCTCAAACCATCCTTTTGATCTAGTTAAGCTAATAAAATTTGTGATGAAACTCACAGAAGAGAAAATACTGAGTAGGACTTGTGTGAGTAAAATCTAAGTGATTAAATAAAGTATGATATTTTTTCTTCTTCAGATGTTTCTATACTCCCTGTCATTTAAGTATGTCACTTAAAAAAAAAAAAAAAATCATTGTGAATCTTTCATGCAAAGCGTTAAGCATCCTTCTAAAAATTAATAATTTAATTATTTTTCACTTTATTATTAGTTGTCTTTGGTACCTTTGGAGAGGATAAGTTAGCAGTTTAATTCCTGTTGTTGCTTTTACCCTGCTCCTGAAAAATATTTCAGTATCGGTATATTCAGTGGTTAATTAACTCTGGTTTAAAAGCATCTATCTATTCATACCAAAATTTAGTGAAAGAAGGGCTGAAGGAGAGAATTGCCCCAGCCCACAGCTGTTCTGGAGTTTCCTGATCACACACTTCATTTGGTCTGTAAGGACCTGAAGGAAGAAATGCCTCAAACATTCATCGACACAGAAAACCTCAAGGGCAAGCTGTGGCCTTTGGATTAGTCTAAGGAATGTCACCCAAGCAAGCAGGAGTATATTGAAGGATGCACCCCCTACTCCTTTGCAGTTGCATTGTCAGTCTCCTAAAACAAGCCTCAAAGGGGCAGACTTGAACTAAGGGGAAACCAAATGTTTATCACTGGCTTCAGGGTGTAGCTATTTGTGGCTCTATTGTGCAAGTCAGACACCATGCTTGCCTTGCCTAATGACTTGCTAATTGATCGCCAGTGAAGTAGTAATGAGAACTGATAAAAGGTGATCATTTCTGGGATGACGGATAAGATCACTGGGAACAGAGGAAAAACCAAAGCTGGGTAATGGCCACGGACTCAACTGGAACCCATGCTCCACCTTTTTCCTCATCTCTCATGGAAAAGAATTTGTGGAATACCTGCCCCTCCTCATCTAGTTTGTTAATCAGCTAATACAATGAACTTAAATGGGCAACAGAAACTTTGCTGTGTTTGCACCCACCACCCAGGATCACCGGACCTGAGACAGCGCTGGATCCAGGGGTGGTGAACTGGATTTCACAGAATCACAGAATCATCTAGGTTGGAAAAGACCTTGAAGATCATCCAGTCCAATCATCAACCCAACACTGACAGTTCCCAGCTACACCAGATCCCTCAGCGCTATGTCGACCCGACTCTTAAACACCTCCAGGGATGGGGACTCCACCACCTCCCTGGGCAGCCCATTCCAACACCTAACAACCTCTTCTGTAAAGAAATGCTTCCTAAAATCTAGTCTAAAATTTCTTTGGCTCTTTCTCTCATTTCTTTTTTTTTTTTTCCTTTACGTTCTTTTCTTTCTTATAGATTTATACAAGGCCACATTGCTTATTATCCTTTTCCAAGTTTAAATTGTTTTCTACCACAAGTAAATAATTTTAACCAGTCGTTTGGTGTCCTTTCACCTTAATTTAACCCGAAGGGATCACAGAACTGTTGTGATTCTCTGGGCTTCCATTCCGGGTCATGACATGGGTACACCAAGAACTCACCTCTGTCTGCTTCCCACTGAGCATCCTACCCGCTCATTTTGGCAGTCTTGAGTGCTTACTCCCTTATCTGACACAGTCAATGTCAAATTGTTTCTGGCTAAATAGGTGTTAAATGAGTGCAAAAGCAAGCCCAGCCTCCCTTTCATATTGTGTCTGCAGAGAGTGAGCGGCAAACTGAAATTTCCTCAAAGAGGAGAAATACAAATTTACACTTTATGAATGGATGGTTTTGCCTGTATACTGTTGTCCTGGGTGTAGATAAGAATGGAGGCTCTGATGACAGAAAAAACCCAAACAACCCTCCACTTGGATTTGTAGTAGCTTAATAGGACATGTGTCTGGAGGCCAAGGACAGGCGGAAAAGAGTAATAAAGGAAGACAGTCCTGGGTTTAGAGCATGACTGCAGAAATCACAGTAGGTTGTAGTAAGCCTTGGGAACTTACTGAAAAACATGTGCTGAAGAACTTCAGAAAGTAGCAGGGGAGAGACTAGCTTTGAAGGTCTAGTTTTTGAACTGGAACTTGGGCACCTATGGTAAGAGCTAAATGGCAGTAAAATAGTTCTGCCTGTACCTCTGTTCCCTCATTTTAATTCTGGAGTGTTCACTGCACTATCACAAATGCATTAGTATTCTTTAAATTTGAATGTCGTGTTGCAAGTATCCATTCTCAGAATGTGCAAAGCAGAAATGTAGTAACTGAGCTCACAAGGCCTGTTTTTTTTCATCTCAGTTCTTTGTCCTCCTGTGTGAACGTCTGCACTTCTCTCCCAATAACAGGCACCTTGTTTGCCAGTGTCAGAGAAACACTTTTAAATGAGTTCTTGGATCATCCATAAATAATGTCTGTCTAAAGATTGTACAGAGCTTAAGGAGTCCAAACCTCACAGAGGAGCTCTAAATCTGTGCAAATATTTGGTTGTGAAAGAAGTGCCAAAGGTTTGCTTTGATTAATTTGGAATTAAAAAAAATACTAAAAAATTTTAAAAAACCCAAATGCAGCAACTAACCAGGATGTTTCTTGAAGTAACATTGCATTTTATACTCTGTTACACCGTTATATTTCAATGCAAATCAATCTTAAAGTTTGTAAGAAATATGTATTTGTATACCCCAAAAATCAACAGTACAAGCAGTATGCATTTCCCTGGGATTACCACATGTTTATATTAGAAATGTATATAAATACACATTTGTATTTGGAAAAGTGTTGCCAACCTGCTGGGTATTGACGCTTAAGCTTTTTTTTAACCATTCTTTCTCTCAGAAACAGAATCTCTAGGTTATGAAATACAAGCGGAATTTTTATACATGGAAAAAATCTTCACAGTTAAATTTCTGAATTAATTTATTTCTCACTGTGCTAGGAGTTATTTATTTGCATTTCCTGTAATTGACGTTGCTATCTAAATCTCTTGGTTTAATGCAGGTGTGAGGTGTGAAGCCTTTTTAGACCAAGGCAGTGGAAGAATAGTCATGGGAATTCCTTGAGAGAACGATTGATGAGCAGACTCTTCAGCTCAGAGTAGGAAAGAGAGTCATTTGAAGGGGCTGCTTTAATAGTATATATTTCAAATGTATATTGCATTGCATACCCAGAAAATATGGTGGAAGAGTCTTTAGGAATCACTCTGGGACCAGGTACTTGGGAGATCCGCTTAATTCAGTGTTGTTCCAACTGTCTCTGAACCGTATAAAGTTAGTCTCAAATGTACAGTTTTCCAGGCAAACTCTGCCATAACAACAGTGAATAAATGACATTATATAACACAATTTAGAATATTTATAACCACTACCTGAGCTTGCTGACAGCATTCCGTCCCTCAGACAGTTCAGACTCCCTTGCATTATCAGTGGTTGCTTCGAGGTATTGCATCTCTCTCCACTTGGAGTCATATGCTCTGGGACTCATCTGTTTTATCCAGCTGTGACTGTTCACCACTTGTCTGCGGGCCCATGCCTTCGAGCCTCCCAACTGGAAACAGGAGGAACTGTTTTCTGCTCCTCCATATGTTTATACCTCACTGGAGTGTGAACGATCCCCTCTGGATACCACAGATATTTGTAATAAGTAACTCACCTGAGAGACCACGATACTGTCACTCAGAGGAATGGACAGTATCTTAAAGCACACTGTATTTGTCGTCTCTATTTTTTTGTCTTTAAGAAATTTCATACCTTCACCATCACTTTCAACTGCTGTGAACATGCATGCTCTGATTTTTCTGTTAAATGTAGGATCAGCAGTTTTAAAAAATTGTTCTTTGTTAGTGTTACTCTCTAATTTCAATACTAAATACAAATCATATTTTTTTCTATTATTTGCTTAGTATTTTGAGGCCTCATGACCAAACATTTAGACTGGTTACTCTCTCTGTTAATACTTAAGTATCTTTTCAGTTAAATGTAGCTAAGGCCAGTATCGCTTTCTTCTTGACTCATTTTTAAAAAAAGCCATACCATACCCTGAAGGTTTTTCTTTGTTACTTGTGTGGATTCTTTCTTGACAACCTGTTTTCCAGCAATCAATAGCAAATATCTATTGTCCTTCTTGAAAATGTGAGCTCTAAATGATATTGAAGTAGTTACATTTTTCTGTGATGCATTCAGTATCCTAATGCATTTTGGGTCTGAGAGCTGCATTGATTTCAGAGTTGAAATGTTATTGTGGCTATCTTCTGCTCAAGCTGACCCTCTATGAAATTCTGCTGTCACTCATGTAATATTTGAGAACAATCAATATGTTTTAAAATTTTGAGGCATTCTGTGGTGTATGGTTTTAAGCTCTGAATGTTATTCTGCAGCTGCTATGTTTCTCTAACAGATAATAAGCTTAGCATGGAGTCCATTTGTTTCTGGTGACTGTGTTGCCCATTACTTTGATCACAACTCAGTTTAAGCTGAAGTACTTTTTTTGTCCACAGATATGCACTGTGGTGCCCAAGATAACTCTTGTCTTGGCTTCTGTCAATTGTAATGGTTCATCTAGAGATTAATTCTGTCTGATCTCGGCGTGCTTTTCTAAAGTTAATGTCCTGACTGCATGTTTTCAATTCCCAGACGTGCCTCAAGCTTTGCTCTGGGTCTGGTGCATCCTGCTACCATGTCAGTAGTGAGCTTCAGATCACCCTATAATCATCATCTGAGGCTTGCTTAAATTCAGATCCCAGATCTGATTCAGTTTCCATTTGGAGGTTATTCTTACCCCTTTCCCATACGTTTTTTATTCTCACTTTAGTCATACATTCTCTTCCTGTAGTTTCTCTCTTAATTTTTTTTGGTCTATTATGTCTTTAGATAACACTGGTTTTAGGTCACATGCAGGATTTCTTAGTTTTTACTTATATTAAAATTTAATAATTTAAAATCCATATGCAGCCTTGATGTGAATGGTAAAACACAACTTCTAGTCTATAGTGGGACATAAAATTAAGTCAGCTTTCTTACACTTTTTCATAAGGAGAAAGCTCCTCATCGAGCATTGGGCCACAGGACACAAGATTTAGCTCTTATGTCCATGATACATACTCTTTTTGCTCTGGGTGGACTCAGGAGGAAGAGACCCTCATGCTCCCAGGCTGTTTTGCAGTATTTATCAGTATTTCCACTAGCTAATTTTGGAGAAGCTATAGAGAAAAAGGCAGTATCTAGAGGGGGGTGGGCAGTGTATGAGTTGCTGGGATGAGTTACTTAACAGGAAACATGGACTAAAGGCGATCCTCTCTCTTCCATTCTTCTACCACTACTAGAGCTTTCAGGCTTTCTCTTCCACTTAATGCTTAGTATTTATTTTTGTTAACTCAGAGTAATACAAAAAACAGAAGAATCTTTTCTATTTTTGCTCATATTTATGAGAGCAGAACTATATTAAATCAGAGAGGTACAGAAAGGTACGCAATTTATATCACTCATGTCAAGAAATAGTTAATTCCAAAGATCCAAACCTTTGAACCCTGGGCAAAAAAGTTTTAAATGCAGGTAAAAGATTTCTCTCATTACTTAAAGATCATAATAAAAGCTGTACCTTTTCATTGCTACACCTACATATTTTCATATAATGTGTAATATGCCATATGCCTTTCTGAAAAACAGAAACCAAAAAAGTGTTAAATGGGAAATGTACCTTTAGCACATAAAAGATGTAGAATTTTTAAATGTGATGATATGTATACTATCTGCAATGAGGAGATGGGAAGCAGTAGATGCTTCCAGATTGTACATACGTCTTTGGCAAGGTGAAGATTAAGGCATGGAAAGAGTAGAGTAGGAAGAAAAATGGTACAAATTTAACTGTTTTAAAAGGAGTTTGATCTGTATTTGCCCTAGAAGGTAGTGTAGATGTTGAAGTAAGTGTGTTTAAGTCTTAAATAGGGACTTCAAAATTGTTCTTGGTAAGAGAAGCTTAAGAAGATATTTTGGTTCATAAAAGAAAGGAAAAATTAGGCTTGATGCAGTTTTTTCTAGTTACATTCATCTGAAAAAGATACTGGTTCAGTGTATTTTGAAAAGAAAGAAACAGTCAAAAGAGCAAAATTGTTTACATTGACATTTAATGGGGCCTGCAGTTTAAGAAGATAGCTGAGTACTAGCAGTATTTTAATGCAATTCATCTCTCCTGCAGCAGTGCAATGTCTTTCATGACAGTGAAGAAGTAAAGATTTAATTGTGTAATGTGTTCACAGGTTTTGATCTTGATGCTTCAGACTTGTTGGACAGGCTTTTAGGAAAAGCAGTGCATGTGTAGTTAGAATTTCAGCTGAGCACCTTGTATTGATTTTAGTCACTGAGAAGTCAAATGGTGACATGAATAGCGCTTGAAACTAATTTTAATCTGATTTTTGCATTATGTATCTTGAGCAGTAACATCCATATCTTTCAGCTTCTGGTCATGACATATGTGATCAAGTACAGAGAGCCATCAGCACAAGTCTACATAATCCTATTTTCAGTGAGCTGGTTTGAGTGTCAGATGCCTGGGTGTAGAGAAGTTGTAGGTATTTTAGGTTTTGCTGTGTCCTATTGATCCCTTGTTACTAAGGTCAAACCCTTATTGAAGCTAGTAGGACCTTGGCTCAGATGAAAGCCCAACTTAATGGGCAAGAAAGAGGAAAAATAAGCATAATACAGATATTTCTTAGGCTTTCATATCCTCCTTTGACCAGGAACACTTAACTATGTAACATTTATTTTATCTGTACTGGGTAATGAACAGCAACAATCAGAAGTGATATTACTGTAACTTGAAAATGTGGATTTATCTCATTGCCCCTAAAAAGGTTCACAGAGTAGTCTTAATGTATTTCTGATGTCTTAGTCCTGTTTTGATCATAAAGCTGGGGTTTTGTGGGTTGTTTGGGTTTTTTTTTTAAGAACGACAAACATTGCCAACAGTAAAGTTTCTGCCAGTTGAGTATATGGTATTTTTAAGAGGACTGGTTGGTGGCCTAGTATAAATAAGTATTATTGTTTCTCATCTGAAAGGAAAAAGTTAGAAACATTAAAAGTTCTTGCATAGCTCCAAAATTTATTCACCTTAGTGTCATTGTTAGTACATCCCTGTCTGCCCCCCCCCTCCCC
>NW_020799099.1:6326144-6365700 GCF_003259725.1 Athene cunicularia | reverse complement strand
CACAGGTTTTGATCCCTCCCCCCCCCGCCCCCCAAATTTTTAAAAAAATCCAAAAGACTGGGATAATCTCCTTGTCCTATGAAATTACTCCTATCAAGTTTATGGAAAATGCTGAGAAGCCTGTCATTTTACTGTGTTTGGTGCTCCAACATGATGTTATCTTCAATATGCATCACCATCCTAGTTACCAATAATACAAAATGAAGATTACTTTTTCCATTGCAGTGAACTTGACTTGACCAAGAAAAACAATGACATGATCCAATTTTTATTTTTTTTTTTTCCCCTCACAGTTGATTTAATTGTAAATATGCAAACTCTGGTAGGGTAGTGCTTTCTGCAGTCCCTAAAGAGCTCCCCTGAGAGCACAAGGCTCCAAGTACGGACAGATTTCTGTAGCTGAGCGGATCAGTAGATTCTCTTTTACCAAGTGAGAATCGGAACGTGTCCTAAGATAAATGGACTTCTGCTTCCATGGAATTAAAGCTGAAGAAGTTACTTAAAACTTTCTTAAAATGCAATGATGGGGAAATTACGCCTCTAAAAAAGTAATTTTTTTTTTCATGATATATTATTCCTTGATTAAGAGAAGAAAGCCTGAGCAATGAGTCTTAAATTAGATATCTATTATGCTCCAGGCAAGGAGGCTTCCTAAGCAGAAGAAACTATTGATCCCATGTCTGGCTTTATAGCACATGAATACAGAGGGCAATCCATTATAAAGTGAAAGCAAAACCATTAGCCCCCTCAAGCATTCAATTAGACTATTACTTTATTTACCTTAATTGATGCTGCTAATGCTATCATATTTAATTATTTCATATCGGTAGAAAACAAGAAAAACCTTGTTAGTGAGTCTCAGCTAATTCATAGAATGACATTTAAGCAATAGCAGTGGAGGTGTAGATGGGTTCCTGATCAACATGTGACATATCACCTTAGGCTTTCACTGTGATGGTCTAAAATGGTTTCTGTTTGTTTCAGACGAATTCAGTATATGGCAGTGTCACGTCCTGCTCAGACAAGGGAGACAAGTGACTCAGATTTGTAAATCCCCAGCAGAGTAGATAATGGTGAGACAAGCCTCAAAGTCCAGACATTTATTAACGTCTCACAATGTACTAATCAGATACACAATAATTGGCTAGGTATATAACGAGTTGTGGCAAGCAATAGAGTATGCCTTGCATTTTTTAATGGTAGTGAAGGAGAAGGGGAAAAAGGAAAGGAGGGAGATGGACAGAATAGAATAGAGATCACTGGTCTGGGTTCCTGTGTCATTCCCACCAGCGAGGGTTCCAGGAGACATCTGTCCACTTCACTTTCCAGGTCCCCCGAACCACCTTGCCCCCCTTTGATTTATACCCACTTTCCTTAGGTCCGTCCCCTAGGTCGACGCACATACCTACATATCCCATGTATGGGGAGGAGTAAGGTGTTTCATGGGATGATGTAATTAGCATGATCTTGTTAGTCTTCATTAGCATATTCAGAGGTGTTAACTTTAATGTGTATTTTGTGGATAATGAATCAAAGGTCATTCACTGGAGAGATGGCCCTTGAAATGTGGCCAGGTGCACCAGAGCTATCTCCACAGGGCTCTGCTCTCCAGGTGTGTTATTCAGGCACTTTTTCAGCTTAGACCTCCACACTATCCACCCCATGACTATAGCTTCATTACTTGTGAGTGTTTGAGACATCCCTTAGCTCGGAGGGCCTCCACTCCCCCCATCCTTTGGCTCAGGCTGTTTTTCTCAGTCTCTCGCAGGCCTGTTCCTTTCAAGACCTGTTTTTACAAGTCGTCTTTCACAGGCAGCTTCCATATAGAGTACTGAAAGTTCACTTTCAAAGGGACAGTGCTTTATCAAATAATATTGCTTTAATTGTGGCAATTATTGAATAACTGCTAATGCTTTTTCCTCATGTCTCGCAATCTCTTCTCAAATGATTTGATGATAAATTATTTTAGCTATGAATCAAGTGAATTTTTCTCCTTGGCAGATATATGCACATGTATATCTGTAATAATATATTAAATATATATTTTTGTATATACAAATATATGCATGCATTTGTACATATGTAATATACATGTATCTATATATATTTACATCATGGATAGGAGGAGATCTGTGCCTCGGATCCAGAAATACTACATTTGCAATAAAATATCTTCTTCCACCATTCTAACTAACCTTATACATCTTCAATGATGTAGCTAACAAATTAAAACTGAGTCAAAGTAGGGTAACAAAAGCTTCCTGAAATTTGATTGACCTAAAAAGAAGTCAGTGAAGGCACATGACAAAAAAAAACAAACAAAAAAACCAAACAAAAAAACCCAACGTGACAGTAATTGCAAACTCTTCTATCCATTCTGTGTAAACGTTTGGTTCGTCTCTACTACCAGCCCGTTATTCATCTCCATAAATATTTGCAGATTTTATTTTTTTTTTTTCATGAATCTGTGTGTTCTGACACTGTGCTTAGGACTTTGCATTTTCCTTTCAACTGATAAAGTTTCCAGTCTTCACTGAAGAAATTAAGTTGTACAATAACTTCTAGATTGCTTAGGATGATGTACAATATATGCCTCATCTTTTTAGTATTTAAAACCTGTATTTTCTTAACGTTTTCTTGGTCCTGGAAGCTCCTTTAAAAACTTGTAAAGACTTAGTCTGCTTCAAAGATAAATAGAAGTTCCAGTTCACCTATCTTGAGTAGCTGTTTTGTGGAAGCTTTACAACACAGCTCAGGTCTGTGTTACTTAATAGACTCTTTCAGAAACTTCTTACTGATGTTAGAAATAGGTTTTTATTTTTCTGACAGGAAAGACTGACTGGCTCCCTGGGCTGGCTTCTAACAGTGGGCTGATAGTCAGGCTTGTACTGTGCTTTGATTGCGGGTATGTGGGCTCTGCCGCCTTTCCTTGCAATAATGAAAATTCCATGAAGAATCCCACCCAACTGCTCCCTGGTTGTTGAGAACTGCAGCATCCAAGTGATCCCATGTATCTCACTGTGTTGTGAATATGCTAAAGGATTGACATAATAATCTGTTGCTGATCAACTTAATATACAAAGGTAAGCTTGAAATGGCTGAGGAATTCAGTACATAGGTAGTGAAATACTTTAAGAATACTTTAAACAGTATTTTTATAGTACCAAGGTACCATGTGTATCATGAACTTGTATGTTGTATCAACCTTCATTTTAGTCTCTGGGAAGCTGACATGATTAGATTACACTGTGAGAATGTTGTATCAGAACAGTAGCCAAAATTTAAAGTTTATTTACCTTTTTACAACTTTTTAATTACCTGGATAGCTGATGTGAGAAGACATTTCTTCTAGTTATAGGACGGAGTGTCTCTACAGTTTGAAGAAGAGTCATTATTTAAAATTAATCTGATAATTGTATAGAATAACTACAGATGGTTTTCTTTTAATAAACCCAAACAAACAATGTCATCCTACTTTTGGATGGTTGTTTGGAAAGTTAAAACCAAAGAATATGTAAAAGTCCTTGTTAAAACGATTCTGCTGATGTTTAGAGAACATCAACCATTTTTCACAAGCATTCTGTGTGAGAATGAAACAAAAACATTTCTATATTTTTGTGAAATGAAGTTGCTGAAATATCTTTTCCTAGTCTGATAGGTCAAGGTTTCAATTTCAATCTCTCTAGTCAGGAGTAACCAGGGAGTGTTCACCTTGGACCTGAGACATCTTCATGTTCAAAGTTATGTCAAAATTGATGCATCTCTGCAACATTCTGCTTTTGAAACAAAACATTTCAACAAAGATTGATCTTGCACTGCTTGGAGCTGTTATATTTTTTCTTTTAGTTTATCAAAATTGTATACAATGGACAAATAAAATTTAAAACTATTTACAATATGTTAATCATTTCATCATATGCTAACTACATATGAGTGACATGTAGTATCAGTTTTATTCATATTTGCAATAAGTAAAGGAGAAAATAATAAATTTTCTTTTTCTTTCTGGGGATAATTGTTTTGATATGTGGACTTCTTTATTTTGTGTATGCTATTTATTTCTCCACTTAAATCAATATTATTTTTTATAGTACACAAATACATGTAAATATATAACAATATGGTTGTGACATAAAAAGCAGTTATAGGAAAATATTACAATAATACATATGAATTTATTAAATTTATATTTAAAAAAATTGTCAAATCATCTTTCTTTCAGGTGTCCACTATTTTACCAAAAATTACTGTCAGGTTGTACTCCTGGAAACTTGTGAACAGTCAACTGCATTTTACTGACTCTAAGTTTTAAAGTAGGATTATATTACTGGACTGGAAAATAACTGAAGAACAAATTGAAAAATAAAAGTCTCTCTATTTTCCAGCTCAATAAGATCTTTAACTGTTACATAAATTCTAAACTATACAGCATGTAATATTTGAAAAGCGCTTTTGACTTGAACACAAGATAAGTGTTTTTGTTCTTCTATTGCATCAGTTTTGAAAGTCTAAAGGACATTTCAAATAATCAAATGGCAGCACTAAACCATGAGAATGTAATTATCTTTCTACAGCTATTCTTAGCTTCACTTTGAAGTTTGATAATTGAATAAGTCTCTTACCAGTTTTAAGTCAGATTCACAGTCTACATCACTGTGTAATGGTGTTCATATTTTTTTTCTCTGTTATTTTGTTTAGCATCTGTTTTTTACTTGCCTATATTTTTTGATACCAATATAAAATATAAAGCAATCCTCCAGTGACTGATTTAATTCCATTGCACTGCTTATTTTCTTACATAGTTATAATTGCTAGGTGAACTGACATCACAACAACCTCTAATGACATAACATTTGAATAACAGAAAATATGTGGTCGGATTTGTGGCTTCTATTTCACCCCTATAAAATTTTTGCAGAAGGAAAGTGCTAAGATCGAAGGTCACAATAGTGATATAGTCTGGTTTAGATCTGAATAATTGTGTATTGATTTTATTGTTAATACTACTGTTGAGGTTTGTACTCAGCCAGCAGACAGACGCCACGTGGTGGCCAGCCGTTCACCTCCCCCCTTCCCAGTGAGATGGGGGAGGGACAGAAAGAAGAGAATTCGTAGGTTGAATAAAAAGAAATAATTTATTAAATATAACAAGAGAACAACAGTAACAATAGTTGAGTCCAAAAAGAAATGGGTGAAATGCAGCAGTGGCTTATGGAGTGTGGTGACCGCCCCCTACAGCAACACCCACTGAGACCAAACCCGAAAATCCCACACCTGCCCACGAGAGCACGCCCCCCCTGTATCCCTGGGCATGACATCACATGGTATGAAATACCCCAATGACTGATCGGGTCCAGCCCTCTAGCTGTGCTTCCTCTCAACCCCGGGAAAGTTAGCTCCATCCTGGTTGAAACCAGGACAACTAGATAAGCGTCAAAAGAAATTTACTAAGCTTTTAATTTTAATGAATTCTGTTAGCAGGTTGCCCTTGTCATTTATTGCCGCTATTACAGTCAGGTAATTAACAGTTTATATAGCCCTCTCTAACAATGGTGTGAAAGTACATTTCCTCAACTGGTGGGCATATCTTCTAGATATATTAATCTATTAATGATTGACTCATTTGTTTTTACAGCAATGTACTGGTTTTTCATCACAGCAGTCAAGATAGGTATAGGAAAGTGAAGAGCAAGTGCAAATAGTCTACAAAAAAAAAAAAAAAAATTAAGCTTACTAGGCTTATTTCTATGTTTTTGTGTTATTGACCCCAAACAGCGATGGTTACATGTTAAAACCAGCATTGTTCACAAGGCAAGTCAACAAACCTTTTATGTCATAAGCTCACCTAAGGGTCATCATTTGTTGTTTCAGGTGTCTGGGTAAAGCACTTGATGTTTTATGCAGTGGAAACTTTGCTCCTAAGTGTTCTACTTGTAACAGGATAATATTCTATATATGAGATGTCTTGTAAGGTAGGAATATTGCTTGTATTTTACACAGTAGTTAAAATTTTACTGGGGATATTTGACTTCTCAGATGACGAACAGGCATCCTGTAAAGTATATAGCTGTGAATGACTTGACCTGTTGTGGTAGAAATGGGTTAGCATTTGACATGTACTTGTCACAGTACTACAGTCTTATGTTGCTCATGGTATGGTCTGTGCCTAATTTATATGTTTTAAAACATTTTTTAAATTGTAAATTGTGTTCATACCTGAAGAATCCTCCACTGAAGTGAGAAGTAGCCTTGACAGTGGACTTGCCAGCTCATGGTGCCCAGGTTGCACTCAGCAATAGTTTTACACCTTGTAGGGTCATGTTCTGGTTGACAGGGGAACTGTACCTATCTCTAGCAATTTGGATCACTTTTCTCATGTATATTTTCAAGTTAGCCATTTTGGTTGAGCTCTTAGCTTTCAATTGCTGTTGCTGTGTTATGTGTGAGTCTGTGAATGTGGTTATGCCAGTGTTAGCTGAGTATTGTCTCAAATATTTCTTGAAGTCTTCCCTTAATTTTCTTTATTACTGTATCTATACCTAGAAATCTGTTAGTTGCATAAAATGTTTCAGTTGTGTGGCAATAATTGATCTTTAATGTACAAATAGCCATCATAGATAAAATACCAAAAGCAGCAGAGTCTTGTAGAAGTCTTATCCCCATCGACTTTTCTGAAGATATGATATTTATTCTCTTTTTCACTGTGTTACCACGTGTGTATCTAAGGAGAAACTTCTTATTTCCAGGAGAAAAAGATGTATTCAAGATGCCTGCTGGCTTAAATCTCTTGTGTAAGGAGAAACTGTGCTTTGAGCTTTCAGTCATATCTTGAGCGTTTTCTGATGCCTTCATCATTGTTTTGCAACTCTTGCCCTTGTTTTCGAAGTGAGGGTGAACTTAATTAGAACATTCTTCCTACCAGACTGGCCTCTGAAGATATGAAGGTAGTATTGCAAGTAGTGCTCTCCATAGACTATATTCTAACAGAAACTAGCAGTCATGGTAATTATGTGCTACCTAGTTTACACCAACACGAAGGGCATAATATCAAATGGAAAAAACGATTGCAACTGTGTAGAAGTATTCTTTTTTTTTTTTTCAGTGATCCCATTTTAAAACATGCTTCATCTTCCATATCTTCTGTGCATAGTTGTTAATTTGTACATGTCTCATTACAAATACCTCTTGCTTTAAAAAACTGCTATTTTATAATCTTGGAATTTATTGACAATGGCTTTGCTTGCCTAAAATATTATCACAGACTGAATGATGTCTGATGTAGTAAAAGTAAAGTTCATTGGGAATCTTTCAGCTGTATGAATCAGATGTTGCTTTCTAAGGTAATATTTAATTAAAGGTTTCACATAATAATATTTAGAGAGAGATTTTCAGCATCCAAGGTCAAATTTCACATGTAGCGATTGTTCCTTCTTGTTCAAATACCAACATTTTTTTCTGTTCACCCCGCCTACTTGTCCCATATGTACCTTTCCATCTTTCTTCAGTGATGTTGCTCCTGTCTGGAACACTTGTATAGTTTAACTGTCACCAACACATAGAATTTTTCTAATTCTCCTTTCAAAATCACCTTTTTTTGACTCTCTTGAAAAACTTAAGTCCTGATGATGGTCATCTAAGCAGTTCTATACATATCTCGTTTAAATCATGTTAAAGCTGCTCTGTGTAACATTAGGATGGAAGTGTTCTACAACCCTCTTTCCCTTTCCCTGACACCATTCCCAGCTGTTTTCATTAACTATATTACAGTTCAGATAAGTAATTGTTATTTCTGTCAGAAACAAATGTTTTATATCTCTACAGATCAGGCATAATAAAGTATATGCCACTCTCTCACATGTGAAGTGTAGCATGGGTTTTATGAAAATTATGATAAAAAAATCTTTCTGTTCCCTTCCTGGGATTTCTGACAGATTACAATAAGTGAGAACTTAGAAGTAACAAATGCTACCTTTTACTTCATTAGTTAAACTACACTCAACTGCCCTTAGTGAATGTCTTACACCAAAATGTAGGCAACATCTTGCTAAATATTTTTCTGATTTTTTTTTTTTTTTTTTTTTGAGATATTGTTACGGGATCAGACTAGTAAATAAGAATGTGTGACACGCCTGCAGTCAATCACGGGGGTTCCCACCTAAGTTAAAAACAGTTTCAGCAAAGTTTACTTTGTTCTCTATATCCACAACTATGAATCCTGTACTTGGGGACATCTAGAGCTGATTTATGTGTTGGTACACGTATCCTTTCACTGTTTCTTCAGTGCAAGCTTCTGATATTAATTAATTGAGCCTTTTAAAACACTTATTGAGTAGGTACAGAATTTATAATGGCATACCTGGGGAAAAAAACCAAACCCTGAGTGCAGCTGAAGCCTTAGAAATACGAATGGTAAAGAGAACTCATTTAGGAGACAATTTGAAATATTATTCTCACTTTTCCCCCCCTTGTCATTATCTTATACCTGGAAAATAATTTTTGCCTTTTTTGAATTAGGAATAAGGAAAATAGGCAAAAAGTCACTGAAACATCAGTTTTTCTAAACAAAAACTTATTAAAGTTGTTCTAATGAGACTTGGAATTATACAGCTGATCATACTCTTCAGCAAAAGCATAGTAAGCCTATGCGAGGCTCAATTTTTAAAATATGAATTCACTCAATATGTTTGCTTAATATGAGAGGAAGTTTTCTTATTGTGATCCAACGACATGAGAGCAAGTTTTCTTATTGTGATCCAACAGTTCTGTTTTTGTCTCTGGCTAGAAACTAAGGATAAGTAAAATGGTTTAGTGTTTTTTTTTTTTTTTTAAAAAATTAAGCTCTTATGAATGTAAAAAAAATCATCAGTTTCATTTCTAGTATTGAATAAAGTTTTTATATCTGTTAAATCATGGTATGTCACAATCAAAATTTTCAAAACAGTCTGCTGAATAAAATGGTGTGAGGAGGGCAATTCAGTCACTGGAAAGACAGATAAAATGAAAGCACAAACCAAAGAAAACTTCATAAAAATCTTTACATTTTCTTTTAAACTTTCGCACATAGAAGTAGAGAACTGCTTTCTGAATTCCACATATATACTCATTTGAAAGGTCTTTTCTTAAAACTGATTTCATTTCTTCCTGAGATAAATGTTTCGTTATCCGGGAGGGAAAGAATTGTTCAGAATAGTCTGTATTAAACTAGGGATTCTCATAGAAGCACTTGGTAAAACTCTTACTGCTATTAATGTGACCTGAGGTGAATTTATCGTTAGGTATTCCAAAAATCTTCACTCTATATCTCACAGTGGTTTTGCCCTGGCAAATGAATAATTGGGGTCACTGTGCCCCACATGCTCTTAGCCATAATTTCACCGTCACTTCAAATGAGATCCAATAAAATGATTTGCAGTGCCATTCCTATCTGCCTATCGACACTGGTTGGGCTTGTCATCCAAAACTCAGTCCTTAAATCAGGATTGCAGGTTTGTGTCTGGTGTCCTGGCAGAAGAATCTCATTGAATTTGGCATGTTTCCATTACACCTTAAAAGCTAGTAGATAAATAGAAATCATTGTTTCTTTGCTGCCACTAATCATGGTGCCTCATCTGTGTAATCTTCCAATGGATGAACTCTTTTGTAATAAATAATATATCACTTTGACAAGGTGACCTCACCTTAATGGGTACATTTTGCAGCTAACTATCAAAGAGACATAAGAAGTGAAGAGACTGACCCTGTCAACACTTTTGCATCCTGCTGCCTTCCCCAGATTTAATTGACAATTTCCACATGCACAACTAGAGCTTGTGGGATGCTCATTTTCACATGGTTGAATGTAGTTACCTGCCTTCCACATAGATCTTGTTGGTGACTAGGTTAAGTCACTTTATCCAAGACATGTTTCGTGAGGCTGCCAGGAGTATGGCATTTCATCGACAGTCGTAACCCTTCCCTTGTTCTTGTCATATGCTATTTCTTCACCCTCTTACAACTGCATGCTAATTGTCCCATAGCATAAGTGTCAACAGAGGATCCTCAGCTGTGCTGTGATATTGGCAACTAGCCACTTACAGACATGTGTCCTGGAACAGAGACAGGAATTGTCAGTAATTACACCCATTGACATCTGTACCACTGATTGTGATACACAGCAAAAAATGGTGCTTGAGAAATGCCACTCAAAATTCAGGGGCAGCTGTTGAGCTCAGCTGATGACCCTTTCTGAGGGTATTCTACAGGGATGGACAGGAGGTGCTTGTCTTTTGATTACAGATAGGAATTTTAAAGCTATCTAAATTAAAAATCACGATCTTAAAAATAATAATAATTAAAACCCCCCACTAAATAGTTGAATATTAGAAAGTGTAATTCCAAAGGCTATGTATGAAACTCTAGGACTGTCCTTTAGATGATGTATTGTATCACTTCTTATGTTCAGAGGATGTGTGTCTCAGCGAGTGTAGGGGATCTATTGTCAGAAAGGAGTAAAGGTCTGTGGGTATTCTCAAATCTAGTTACCTTCCTTATTTCCTTCAGTCCACAATTATAAAACATGATTTTAAATCTGCTTCTTGTAAGTTTTTTCTGTATTTAGCTGTAACGTTGTTTTATGTAATAAATCTGTTCTTAAAAACACAACCCCAAAAAACTCCATTGCAGTTCATCTCTTTTAGAAGAGATATTTAGAAACTGTCTTCAGACCTTGATCACATGTATCTTTGATACACATATATCTTTGACACACCGCATTTTCCACAAAAGATCATGTCACTATTAATCTAGTAAAAAAAAAAAAAAAATCAGCACTGGAGGTATGCAACAGGGTAGAAGGAAGCAAATATAAAAACTTCCCACTCATGACGTGGAGAATCTTTTCACAATAAAATTTTGTTAGTAGTATCATAAAGGAGTTCTCTTCTAACAACATGCCTTCTGATAGATTTATTACTTCAAGATAATTTCTGAATATAAGCAAATATCATGGGTAATATTCAGGACTACCTGTAAGTGGTTTAATACAACTAAATTTGAAATATACTGTAAATATTAATGTATTGGAATCTGGGGCTTGTGTGCCTGAAGTCTGAAGTTCACTGAGTCACCTAAAGAAAAGTTCTTCAGACTTAACCACCCAGAGCTGGAGAGTTAATGCTTTTTAAAAAAATGTACATGGGTACTTTTATCGCATGGGAACCTAATTTCTACATTTTTAAAACTGGGATATTAATGTGTAATGAGCTCAAGGAACTTGAAGGTTTTGGACTAATTTTAAAGAAAGAAAAAGGTGTAGTACGTAAATACAGGGCATTGAGTAATAGCAGTGAAACTGCTTTCAGCCTGCTGTATGAGGTATCCAGATACAGATGCCTTTCAGGAACATAGGGGATTATTATGCTTTGATTTATGTCAACAGATAGCATTATATTTATGGAAATTTTAATAGCAATCTCTTTCAGAAATGTACATTGAAATTTTTTTCACTAGCATTCATCTCTTACAGATTTTTATTTTATCTTTCCTGTTTTCCTCTGTTCAGCACACTAACTCTCTACTCTCTCTCAATACATCAGCAGCAGTCGGGCTGCAGAGGTTACAATTCATTTTATAAATTCTAGCATTTTTCTCCTTTATCAGTCCAACACAGAGTGTGAATCTGTGACAGACTGGCCAGCTGGTAGGGGTGATAAAATATCAGGTTACAATTTAACAAAAAATATTAAAATAGATATATATCATGTTCTGACAGATAAGTTGAACCTGTTCGAAGTAGCGGTCCATCAACTTTCCAAGATGGAAAAAGCTGATGTATCTATTCTTGAGCCTCTGTTTCAGTCACATTTGTCACAGTTTAAAACAAATGCAGCTTGTGGTGTTTTGGGGTGAGAGAATAAGGCACGCTACAAGGTGTGGGCTAGAAAACATCTCCAGGTTTGTTCAAGGGGGTCATGGTTAAAAGTATACTTCTAAAAATTTGATTCCTTGCCAGTTAGCTCCTGATCAGGCAGTGTTATCACACCTTCATGGCTTAAAACATGCCATCGCATGGCACTTTCCAAAGCATTCCCCCACCACCCCCCTTCGAAGAAAGGAGTGTACTTCAAGTTTCAGACATTCCCAGTTGCAGCTTTCTACTATGATGCCAGGTCACTTCCTTTTGACTTTCCTTTGATAATGTTGCTGTTCCTGGCTGTAGCACAGACTTCCTGTAAAAACAGGGTTTTGCGTGTTGTTTTGGAACAAAGGGTTGACTCTTAGGAACTTGTGCCCAAATGATGAGGCACTTTTAGTAGCTGAATGAACTGCCTGGGAAGGACACCAGCTTCTGATTGCTGCCCTAATTATAACTGTCTGAGCTCCATGCTGGCAAATTCCACTCATATCCTTCTGTGTTGATCTCTCTCACTTCATGGATAGTAACACACCTCTTCTTCTGGTGTACCTGTAGCTGTCAATCAGTTTACAAGTTACAGATTCAGCTGTAAAGGAACAATGATCTCTTTTTCTACACTGCAAAATACAAGAATTCGTTTTGGCTAGGATCATTCAACTCTAAAACCGGTGGCAAAGAAATTTAAGGGAAGAAAATACCATCCAGTTAAAACCTGTTGAATTTATTTATTTATTTATTTATTTTTCCTTGTATGAACTGTTCAAATAATAATCCTGCTGAGTAATTAGGCTTTCAGTTTGGGACAGAATGACCAAAGATCAAGCATCATTTTTTCATTCACTTTATATATTTTAACCTATTATGTCATATAAATTTAATTTGTTTTTTTCAGGTTCAAGAGGCACGCATACTAATCCTCTGTTAAAAGAATGTTTTCACTTGGTCATCATGGCTTGTATAGTTTTCATTCATCTTGTTATTATTCCTTCTCAGAAAATTGCTGGGGCTTTTTTTCCCTCTGTTTTAGTTTAGGGTTTTTTTTTGATATTTAATTTGCAAATCTCAAAACATATCTGCCACAGTCTGCCCCACCTGAGTAATGGGCTTTTTCTGCTGTTCTTGGTGTTAGTGTCATAGTAGCTCTATTCAAATTAAGAAATATATTGAATTGCATCCTTTAAGGGATGGACATAATGCACCTCTGCTCTAATGTATCGTCAGTTTTGAGTGTATATTTATAATTAAAAATGTCTATATTTTGCTCTCTCAGGCATTTTTTCAGATAATTTAATACATTTTGCTTTAAAGTAATGAGTAACTTAATTCCTATGCATAAAGATCATTCTTTCAGACTGATATGTAGTCCATGTGGATGATGGAGTATTTAGCAATACAAGAAATTACAATCCAGCTGATCTGCCACATTATAATCAGCCTGATATGGGAGTATGTTAGCCTTTATATTTTTTTCTTTCGCTTTTCTTTCCAACACCACAGCAGGATTATCGAGAACCAGCCTGGCAAATATCTTTAGTGACAAACTAATGCACCAGTTGCATCTTATTTTCAGTCCATCTCTATCTAGGATTATGTATTGTTCAAAAGAGTTGTGTGTGCAAATTAGAATTATTTGTTCATTTTAGTAATGAAATGCTAATTAAAAGACAAAGATATTATTAGTACTAGAAAACAGTTCTTGGGATAAAATAGCCTTTTGGTCATGGAAAGGACCAGGGCTATTAAGAATTTATTTTTTTTTTTAAAATAAAAAGTGTATATTAAGCATAAAACTAAACAAGTTTTTAATGCTAAGTAATTTTGATAGGTAGCTGCAATGCTCTCTCTGCACCTGTAGTTGTTAGAATTAGTACCTGTTCTGTATTAAACTGTAAATCTTTATGTTTCACTTATCAAAATATCTGTCATCTATATTTCTGAAGTTCCTTGTACAATAGCTACAACAGATATAGGTGCATATGTTCATCTTATGCAAAGTGGTCAATCATTTAATTTGTCTTTTCTGCCTTTTTTATCATTCTGTTTGTAGTAGAATCAGCCTTCTGCTCCTGGAACTTGGGGTCATAAGCAATTTCATAATATTGTGTATTAGACTGTTCCAGCTCTGATTCTGAACTCACAGTTATATCTTCTCTCTTATCTTCACTTTCCTTTCTACTGAGTTCACTGTGAGCCCCTTGGGAGGTTTCACACGCTAATGTTCATCTTCGCCTCACATGTTTTAGAAACCAACTCTGGCGGGACTGATTTGGTGGGGTGTCCTGAAAATCCAACATGGGTTTTATGGGAAGTACCTGCAACGTGCAACACTGAAAACAGAAGTGCAAATCGAGTTTAGCACCAAAGAAATAAAAGCTCATGGGTTTATTTAAATAATTAAAACATGTGTTCAGCAGTAATGAGCATGGTGTCTTGACTGTGCTGTGCAGCAAGTGCATCTCTGCCACAGACTGAAGGGACTAAAATCTCCTTAGCCTTTCGCCTCTTGCTGAGAATGCTGCTTAGTGCTTGTTGGTGTTGTGGCTTTTTTTTACAGCTTGGACTTGCCAGCTGGAAATTTCCTCAGAGCACAAATCCATTTTACTTAAGCCAGTGTACATCCATCAATGGCTAACAATTATGTGCTATATGCTCTCATTTGTTTCATCCAGTTGCTGTTTGTAGAGACATTTGGATGGAGAAGGGCATGGGTCTGAAGAGGCTCTACCATTCTTTATAACAAACAACCTAAAAAAAAAAAAAAAGTATTGCATCTGATAACCTCTCCCTCAGGCAAGATTGTTGTCAGACAGTAGAGTTGAATTGTCATGAGTATTCATGCATATCAGAAGTCTTCAGTAAATGTCTAGTATGTGGTTTATTGAAACTGCTGTTAACTTAAGGGCAAGGCGCTATTTTTTATTCTTCAGGAGCTGCAAATTTCTGCTAGTGGGGAAATAGTTATTGATATCCTCTTCTCACCTCTCTATTTATCTGGTCCTCATGACTAGAGTACTTTATGGACTCGATAATAAAAATACAGATTTCCCACTTACAAAAACAGAGAAAGGAGGGAGGAGAGGAAGCCAACATAAGGGAGAATAGATAATTTTAAACATACCTTAAGAGGCAGATGAATATCAGATAGTATTTCCTAAAATCCCTATATGAAGCCATCCGTGATTTTCAGTAAACTTCAGATGTTATGGAAGTGAACTCTGATCTACATATTGCATGTCTGCCAGACTCTTCATCATCCACACTTTTGCTTTCAGACCCTGAACTTTGTCCAGGATAAGATATTCAGAGATGTTCAAGTACAGGGTTTCTATCAGAATTATTCCTACTTAAGAAGCAATACTATTTTTTTATATACTTAATATGAAAAAAACTTCACTAATTGTTGTGGTGGAGAAATTGCCTGTTTAACGTACTCTGGTGGATATCAGAGACATAGATTCACAGGAATTCAGAGATGTATCTGCTTTTAAATGGTTAACCTCTGAATGTTTCATCTTATTGATAGCATGAATATACAGGTCTTTCTGCTGTGGGTTTTTATTTGTTGGGAGGGGTTAATTATTTATTTTATTTTTATTTAATGGCTCTTTTTCTGAACATCAGTGTGCAGCTTCATAGCTCTTATCGATCACTCTGAAAAACAATGTGCAGTGCAGTAATTCTGAACTCAAGTGCCGTCCTTGAAGTGCTCCAGCCTACTCCTATCACTAATCAAATGTTCTAAATTCCCCCAAAGTAGCAGTCTTTGATGTACTGATCCACAGAGGATCTGTGCAGTCAGGAGAGAATTGTGTGTGGTGTCCTCTCCTTCCACTTAAAAGAATATGGCTGAAGAGGCTAAATCCTTCTCCCTTCCTCATTCGAAATCAGTCATTGGCTTCACTTGGTACCACTTGCGTAAACAATTAGGATTTTGCATAAACATCTTTAGGGCGGTTTGCAGATTTCTAACTGTGAACTGAAATCCCACCAACTAATCTGGATTTCTGATTACTGGAAATGTACAACACCCTTTGTTCAGTGGTGATCTGTGAAAATTTAGCTCTTCAGGCTGAGTATGAAATTTTTCCTGAGAAAGCTTAGAAGATAAGGCAAATGCAAACTCTCTTAGCACTTGTTGTATTTGGATTTAATTCGAAGTTTTATGTTTTATTGATGAGCCAGGGAAGATTACACTACAGGTCTTTTGCAAGATGAAACAAGATGAATAGATGAGGGCTCCTCAGAGTTCCATCACCTGCAATCGTCTGCTTTGGTGCAGTTTACAAGTAAGTGTCTGCTGAAAGACAGCGGTGCAGATCTTGAGTGGGGATATTTATTATTCAAGTAAACAACATTGCATTACCTCAAATTAAAACTTCAGGCCACAGAAAATTTTTCTACATGATAATATGTTACTACGTGTAAAAATCCTTGGTTATATGCTCTCCAAGACAGAGGGAAGAATAAAAATAAGGAACGTTGCTTTTTATACTTGCATTGTAACAGCTTTAGCTTGGCCTGAGTGCAGGTCAGAGAACTGCTGGCTGTATCCATGATACATGTCCTACAACATTAATAGTATCTCGTAATTTTTGCTTCAACCACATCTTCTGGGTTACAGATTTTAAGTAAATTCCATATGCACAGTTTTTTACAATAGTTCCTCCAGATGTAGTTGCAGATTTTTTTTTGTGCGGTTACACAGAATAATAGTAATAAAATTCATAAATGAAATTCCCACTCTTTGATATGTTCCTCTCTAATAACTTCATCTGATATCTATAAATAATGTAAGAAGACAGAGTATTTTCTGCAGGAAAACCTGAATTTTAAAAAAAAATCTTTCAATGTTACATTTCTGACAAGGTGTTAATGCAAATTTTCAGGAAGACAGTAGGACTTGTAAAATACGGCTGACAAGTATTTTTTCCAGTTTCTTCCCACCTTTGTCATTTTCTGTATGACACAGTTCTGTGTACTTCTGCAAGTTTTTACAAACGTGAATTATGTTGCAGAAAATCCTGGCAAACAAGGTGATATCCATGTCCCTTGTTTTTGAAACAATTTAAAACCAAAACAAAACCTCACTTCTATACTGACTCTTTTAAAAATGAGAGAAGAGCAATTTTTCCCCAATAGGAAAAAATGTATTAAATGATTTGAAAATATTTAACCTCAGACAGAGAACAATATAGAAAAATTGTGGTGGAGTGAGAGATTTAGACCGTTTTAATCAAACTAATAAAGACAGTTTATAATGACAGTCAATCTCAACAAAAACTGTCACTCCATCTCACCTTTCATAACTTGCCCCATAGAGAGCTGTCAATACCAATCTAGTTTAAGAACATCCTCCTACCAGGCAAGAAATGTTTATACTGAGTATGTTAGTATAGAACAGGTGAGTGGTGTTGCGATGTTAAGTGGAAATCAGTATGTTTTCATTAATAACTTAGATTTCTCTTCAGGTCACTGTGTCCACCTGTCTCTGGTGTACTTTCATCACTTAAGAAAGGAGGATTTTAAAATGAGAATTTAATTGTCATTTAAATGACTTAAATGATTTGGTTTCTCTTCCTGGTACTATGTATTTGTACAAAGCTAGAGTCTTATATGCTGGTATGCCATATATTGTTTCTGTAGCAGAAATTTTACTGGGACATGGCTCTTTGTTATTAAATTGGTTCTCAAAAGAGGTTCCTTTTAAAATATATTCAATTTTTTAATGTGATTTTTTTAATGTGAAATATATCCTAGGGGAAACATAATTGGTATCATTTGGTCCGAACAGAAACTGTTTTATACAGTAAACTTTCTAAGTGATATCTCCATATTTTGACTTACTACAAGATAAATATATATTAAGTAATAAACATATGTACTATAGAAACATAAATTTTAGTTATGATTTTTCATTTTCCTTGTAAATGTAATTTTTAATCTTTATTTGGGGCTCAAATTATGTGCCTGAGCACTCTCATAATTACTGTAGTTGACAAATCCCATTTAGGTAACTCTTTCTCCTCCTCCTGTTTCAGAAGTTTATCTGCTGTTGCAAAAAAAAGAAAAAAATAAAATGTATTACCTCTTCCTAATCTTCTGCCATACAAATTATTTATTATGTAAGTGGTGAACGGAAAACTTAAGACTTTGTCAGGGTTGAAATTACACCCAGTGTATATAAAAAAAATGTGATTAGGCCTCTGTTATTAAGTGCTAGTATGAAATAAAATTGAATTTGGGGTTTAATTTTCCAAGTGTGAATGGTACTCATTTTTATTACTGTTAGTAGTAAATCCCATATTTATTCCAAGATCTTGTGGATGTTTTGTCTATTAAACTTTTTTTTTTTTTTCCCCTAACAATTTTGTTTTCTAATAGCATAAATTCATCATTATTGTGAAGACAAGTTCTTTCAGGTGGCCTAAGTGAAAGTGATGCTAGGTAGATATGCATTTTTGCTGAATGCCAGCCATATTTTTTATCTTGGATATTCAGTTTTAGGAATAGACATATGGAAATAGAATTTGAGGGTAAAAAAGAAAAATCATATTAAAATGAAACAAATAAATGAGGCTGATAAAGATGTAAGTTTTTTTTTTCAAAGGAAAGGTTATGGAAATATTAATTAACACCAACGAAACATTGTTTGGTGAAAAAAAAGATATTTTTTTTTCCTTTTAAGTAAGAAGGCAGCAATCTTTTTGCTATGAAACTTCAACACTTTCAATGGAGTAGGTGCATTAATTAATCTAGTTAATAGCCCTTTTTTTTAGACAGTCATTAAGGTTAAACTGTCACTTTATACCATTGCAAACCTGCTGGTCTGAAGTGTAGGGCAGATGAACTCCAGCGGAAGAGATGCCAGCCAGAGTAGGAACTGTGAAGTCATCTGCTGCAGAATAGAGAGATTTACCTGGAAAGGGTTGAGAGTACCTAAAATGGCTGATCTGGGCAGTCACCTTAATGCAATGTGAAAATGGGTTGAAAATACCTTTAATGCAGACAGGGGTTTTGTTTGTTTTAAAGGGAAGAGGCTTATTCAGGTTACATGTCTTCTGTGTAGACCTGCATGTTGCTGAAAAATTTTTAACGCATTTTAATAATAGCCGGGGTGCTGAGGTGAAAGAGTATGGGCGGGACAAGATGTCTGTTTGGACTGCAAATGTAGCCAGCGCATTGCCCTGTGTGACTAGCACAGATATTAAAAGTTACTGGATAACCCAAACAGCAGGAAGAATATGCAAGAAATCTTCTTAATAGAAGTAGCTAATGGCAAACCTAGATAGTATGAATAAAGGGAGACAAATACTGTAAGTAGCTAACGGTAACATGAGTTAGTGAATACTATCAGCTTATCAGCAGTGACCAGGGATGCTGAAAGGACACAGAACTCCTGAACCTGGGGCGGCCTCAAGAAACCCAGATATAGAGTAATTCAGCAGCTGTCAGTCAAAATGAAGTGGGTTACATGCAAGAACATTTGCTGGTATGTTCCTGGAGAGGTGGCGAAGTGTCTCATCTCTTCAGGGAGGTTTCTGGTTTCACAAATTGAATTGTTACTGTGTTTTCCTTTTCTCCCTGTTCCAGTGAAGTTTTGCTCACTCGAGACCATTTTATGATTCTTTGGCTGTGAGCTGGGCCATTAGAAAATGTAATTTATTTTGTCGGGTTTCTAAGAATGGGCTCAAGGTGGTGGTCTTTAGATGGTTTAAATAGGAACCTCTAGAAAGTCAGAGCACATGGTTATGCAGTAAAGACAATCGTCCTGAAACATATACCCCTCTGCAGAAAAGTAATGATGCTGAGTGATTTGCAATTTTAAACCACATCCCCACCCCCCCCATGTCCCTGAAATTTTGACTTCAAGTGGCAGTTTTATGTTACTCTGCATACAGAAAATCAAATCTGTCAAAAGGGAACTGTTTGTCCCAACTTTTGTTAAATATTAGGCTTTCCTTGGAGTAATTGCTGGAATAGTTTCAGAAAATAATTTTAGTTTGCCAAATAATCATAAGTAATTTTTAGGTAAGAAGTAGGTAGACATTGATTCTCAGGCTCAGCTGACTTTGCCCAGAAGGTTTTTATTTGTAAAAAAGCAAATTATTAATCAAGCAGTATGACTTGAAGTAGAGGGCCATATGGTGTTTCTATAATCAGTTTTAACTGGGACTTTGGATATAGCTAAAGGACTCTCTACCAATTTATCACTACTAACTACAGCCATGCCCTTGTGTCATGCCATTGACAAATGATTTTGTTTCAACACTGGTATTGGCATTTTGACAATCCTTCAAATATGCTTCAGTAGTGCTCTCGTTAGTTTAATGAGAAATACATTTACATGTTTTCCTGAAAAAGAGAACTAGCTGAGGGCTATGTTTATATAATATTAGATTGTGCAAGTATTTTAAAAATATGAGCAGATGCAATAAGGTATTTGGTCATGCTGAAAACACTGTATTGTTCAGTGTGGTCCTTATGAATTTCAGGCGTTGTAGCTAAATGTGCCTTTGGTACTAAAAGTTTAAAAATGTGTACCTGCTGTATTACTGCAGAAACATATTTTCAATATTTCTTTTCAGGTAAAATGATACTTTGAACGGCTTTTCAAGAGCATTTTAATATGGCTAGCAACTTTTTTTTTAAATTAAAAGTAAATATTTAAATTGTTCTCAAGCACCTTGAATAATAATAAGTGGAGAAGGTACTTTTCAGACAAACAACCCTTCTTTTAAAGAACTGGGGCCAGGTGGGTTTTGCAGCACATATAAAGTCAATAGAACCTTTTCCATAAAATCAAGCCACTGAACTAGTGGCTTTTGATAATTTGGGAACAAATCCAGTGCTTGTTATAGTTAAGTGAGTCTTCTATTGACATCGGTGGTGAGTACCTAAGGCTGGAGATAATAGGAAAAAAATAACCAGAAATAAATAGGAAGTGTATCTTTAAGCTGTATTGTATTATACATAAAAATCTGTGTTCTAAGTAAGAATAAAGAAGAAAATAGAAGAAACAAGGTGTAAGGCTTTCCTTATGTATCAGTAATGTAATGAGCTTAGTGAGTATTAGGAATTAATACAACATCCTTTTAAATTGAGTCTTTATATTGATTTTAGAATGTTTAGAGAAACACTGCAAGTGTAGGAATAAAGATCAGTAGTTATTCTTTCCATGACTGAGACAGTAATTTCAGAAATATAGAGCAAATTACTGTACCGAAAAAGAAAGAAAATCTTGCAAGTAACCTAACAGATATTTCAGAAACAACATACAGTGCATCATACATCACAAAATATTTTCAAGCAGTGATTCAAACTGATAAAGGAGACGAAAGAGATTTTGGTGAGAGTGAATTCAGCAGCCTGAAGTATAAGTGGTAAAGTAATAAAATACTTCTTTTGTGCTGCAGTCCTTAAAAGTAGACTGTAACGTAAACTGGACAATACTAGAACCACACCACTGGAAACATGAAAATGTCATAGGTTTGTATTTATTTTTCAGATTTATATTTCATTAAATTTGTCAGATATTACTTTTCACCAAGAACTATACAAATCTCTGGTTTTTAATTTGTAAGTGTAGTCATTTAACAATGCAGTGTTTAAAAACTTAAAATTCTATCAAAATCAGTGGGACAATTAGATGTGATATTTTTGTGAATTAAATACAACTTCTGTGCCTGCCTCATCATGTTAGTATTAATGGAAAGATAAGATCCATCATTCCTCAAGGCTCTATAAATTTGAAAGGCTTTTCTCAGGCTTGAAATGATAAATGATACTGGAAAATTTTACTATCTTGGAAACTAGAAAAAAATTTTTCAGAAGTATCTCCTCAACCACTGAAGTGGAGAGTGGGGATAAGAACAAATTGTCACAGTTTTACAAGCGAAGAAATGTGTCGAAAACTGCTGAATCTTCAAGTGATGTTGGGAATTGGTAGAGCTACATAGGGTCACTTCTGACCAAATACATTTTCTATTTAAGAAAATATTAGTAGAACTTATTACAGTACCAATATTGCTGTAAAGTGGTCAAACCAATCTACGAGAACGGTTAACAAAACATAAAGGTCAAAGTAATTTCTGTGGAAAAAAGGGATCAGCATTTCTCTTTGCGAAATAGTTTACATCGCAGCGTCAAGAGGCTGTTATATTCTGCCCCAAACGGTCTCAAGGTGGGGAGCTGAGGTGGCTGCTTTGATACAGATCCCCAACTGCTAACCTTCCCTGAAGAGCCATCAGGGACATTTCTTACCTCTGTATCCTAATCCTCTGCTCTGAGGAGCTCTTCCCTAATTCTCTTCTGAGCAATTTGGAAAGGGAGAGAACAAGCCTTTTCTTTGCTTTATTTTTACACTTCTCTTGCCCTTTGTCTCATGGTCATATATATCTTTCTGAGCATATGTCAAACTGCCAGAGACTCCTAATAGCTGCTTCACTCAAAGAGATTCAGCTTGTGCTCTGCCAAGCAGGACCCATAGAAATATGGGCATGCAGCTGACTGAGCAAATAATTCTCATTTAAGTCTTTCAGGTTTTGACATGGTAGAGGCTTTAATTCTAAACTTCTAATTACCTGAATTTATTGTGAAGTTTTACATATTCAAATACATTTTTTGTAGCTAGAAAATTAAATTAAAGAAATAGAACTATTATTACAGTTCTGTACAGGAGAGCTAATAATATAAAATATACAATTCTTAGGGGGAAAATTCAAATATAGTAGGTGATTAGGGTGGTATTACTGGCTGGCAATTGGAAAATTACTGTAAGCAGAACAGCTGGATATAAGGATATTGTGGTGAATTATAAAAACATTTGGCACATTGCTAGAGTTTCTCTCTATGGTACTGTGTTATCTCATTTCAAATATTGTAATTAAAATTAGACAAACTTTGAATTAATGTAGATGAGACTTATCTTCCCAGTTGCACTCTAAAATTTTCCTCCGTCCTTATTTTGCTTAAGAGAGACTGAGAATAGAGAATTGTCATAAGGTCCTGGAATTTCATTTTTAGTTACTGCAAGCTGAGTTTAGAGATCAGTGTTATTGCTTAGACCTTTGAGAAGCATCATGTTTATCAAACATAATGGGGCTGGCAAAAAGATTTTAATTCAGTAGTTTTGACTCTTTCAAAATAGATATGAAATACACTTATTGCAAAAGCCTAGGTGGAGAACTGTAAAGAAATTGCATATATACTTTATACTTTTTCAGTAAAGGAAGAAAAACCATGTTTGTAATATGGTTTGATCAGTAATAGCAGCACATTTTAAATCTTGGAAGAGGTTATGGCAGCGGATGTAAATGAAGAAAATTTACATTTATATTTTACTAGTTAGTTATAATTTCTGAAATATGACAAATTTACAAAAGATTTTTAGATAATTTAGGAAAGAAAAAAAAAAAAAGGAAAGAAAAAAAAAGGACAGCAGGTGGTATTCAAAAGGATCAGGAAGGTCAGATTTGCTGTGATTTCTGTGTAGTTTTCCCACAGCCTGTTGGGATGATGATGGGGCAACCTAGTTCCCCCTGGAAAACTCCTGCTGCCATGCTCAGACCCACTGTGTGAGTACAGCTGCTTTGTGAGGTTGAGACCGGAGATAAGTTGATCCAGGAGGGATTCTAACAGAAACGGGCTGGAAAAAAATTTGCTGACTTAGAAACCTGTTTTATAAAAGAAGAAACTACAAAACCAAATACAGTAAAGAATTTATAAGAAAGCTACTTGCTAAACCTTTTAAGAATGGTATGGAGTTAAGGTACTTTCTAATGACTATGTTTTAGTCAGTGCTCATGCTGAGAAAATACACCTTGCATCAAAATTTAGATAATGTAGCATAACACGAACACCATTCCCCAAATGGCTAACACAATCTCTGCTTTCACAGTACTGAAATCTGTGGTTCTGGACACGTGAGCACTGGCCCGTCATATGTTATGCCAGGCAGATATGGAGAATAAAAATACTTACAGTATCAGAACATTTTATTTGAAATGATTGTTTTGGTAATAGCTACCAAGTCTTTTCCATTTCGTGTATTCTCTACCTGGCACAGCTGTCATGTTATAGTAATAATATAAATAATATCTGTAAAGTGATATAATTTATACCTGACAACTTCTTCTGCCTAACTTGTTTTTTCTGCCTTTCTTTCACATAACCACATATAGGTAAGAGAAACCTTGCAAAAATGTCTACTGTTTTTCTGCTATAGAAAAGCTATGGCCTTTGATAAGATATGAGCATCTTTTTGCCAGTTTCTCATTTTCTTTGCTCATGGTACCTATTCAATACAAAATATATCCATCCAACTTACCAGAGCTAGTTATCTTTCATTTTTAAGTCCTAAGTGGGCAACTAGAACTGTAAAAGTGTAAGAGAAATAAGGAGAACTTCCTCGAAACTGACTTGTTCAGTATATTATTGCTATGGAAGGCTTATATGGGAAAACGCAATTTGTCATTCTTTGAAGATGATAAAGAAATGCTATTCGTATAACGAGTCTCCAAAGTGAGTGTAGTAAGTGTCTGAAAATCAAAACCAGCATGCCATTTCTTCAAAAGCTTCTCTTCCTATTTTATTAGGTTTTTTTCATCCTATGCAAGATCTGCAAAGTCAGTCATGAAGCCAGCTATTTCTGCAGTGCCTTCCATAGAGCTAACTTTTTTTTTTTTTTTTTTTTTTTTTTTTTTTTTAAAGTGAAGGCATGGACCCTTGGTAGCAGTAAGCAGATGATTAATTCTGCTTCCCTGACAGTTTAAAGGGTAGATGATGATTTTAGCTTCTCTAACTGTACGATGATCAAATGGAGTTCCCAAACTGTCCAGTATTGACTGACAAAAAGTTGATTTCCCCAAGGCTGCTTTGACTAAATTTATAGCATACCTCTGACAGAGAAGACTTTATATTTAGATTTAATTTATGTTTGAGTTAGTTTCCCTGTTTCTATTGCCTTGTGACTGACCAAAACAGTGATTATTTTTAACAGGACCAGTGAAGGTTTTTCCCATCTGCTCCTTTTCTTCTGTATCTATTGATCCTCTTGAGTAAGGACAAAGTCTTGAGTGAACTAAGGAGGGAGGTTGCACTGATAAGTGTACCATTTTGTTGTTACTTCCTTAATACTGGATCTTAGTTTCAATAGTAAGATTATTCATTTATAGCCTTAAGAATGTGATTTCATTTGGAAAAACGAGCATCCTTCAGATCAGCTGAAGATAATTATAGGACCTCTACAAATTCATTAATGCATATGAATAGACTGTTACTAATATATTGTTATGTGAATTTTTTAACTCTTAGAAGCACATCAATACACTAGACAGCAAAAGTGAGAACAAAAGGACTTCTTGCTCCGTTCTGTCTCAAAGAATTTTGTATCAAAGCTTCACACTTATCCCAGGTTGTATCTTTATAGCCTAAAATAAAGTTTTCCCACAGAATAATGGTTTCTTCATTCCTGATGAATAATGTTGCCTAGCAAAAGTTCTTCATGTCTTTCCTAGTTCTCATTTACATTTTTAGCAAGGAATTTTTATTCTTTTATGCTGAAATTCAAACAGCAAAGCACATATTTTTCTCGAAGGTGTATTTTCAGAAGACATTGTTCTTGAGATCTGAGTGAATTATATATGAGCATTTTATTGTTATCTATTTTCACAGTTTTTCATGTAGTACTTTCCTTTTTGTGTGTGTGTGTGAAATATCATTATCCTGGATAACTTAATCTGTAGTCAATAGCAGTAGAGTTAATGTTCATACGTTCTTTAAAAAATGCTTTTTTTTTTTTTTGTTGTTATAGAGTACCATTATATGTTTAAGACATTTTCTTCTTAAACAGGAATTACTAAAACGTTGATTTACAAAGTTATCACAACTGATATGTTTTCTTTTGAACTACCTAAATTAATTGCAATCGATAACTACTGGCTACCCCTGGAAAGGTATCAGATCTTTTTTAAAGTTGTCATATAAACTCATTATTTGCATCAATTCATAGCAGCTGTCTGGCTCTAAAAGACTGGGCTTTCACTGCAGTTATGGAAGGTCAGCAGTTATATATGGAGTTTGAACCAGAAGAAGTTCAGATCAACTTTTGCAATGCTAATTGGGAAGCCGTTCCAAAAAATCTTACACTTCATCCCTCACAATCATCTATTTTCACTTTTTCTTACATTCCCCAGTGCTATATCCTTTCAATTTTTCTCCCTCCAAAGAATCCTCAGAGAGTCACCTCCCTTGATTTGTGAATACACGTCTCAGTTGAGTTCAAAACATATACAGATAAATCATACGTAATGTGACATTTATCAACATAACACTGTTCATTATGCTTTTACAGACACCTTTCCTGTTTATTCAGGCTGGAAGCTGCTCAAGGAAAGAAATGGTGCATATGTACCTTTATTGTGCCAAACAAAGGAAGCTTAATGTTTAGTTTTGACACCGGTACATTCAACAGCAGTCTAGTCTAAATCTGGTTTAGAATTGGTATTATCCACTGTCCTGTACCACAGAGCCATTAGGTTCCTGTGTCATAGAGGACATTAGAAACTTGTTTTTTTCTCAGACCATTAGAAAGTGTATGTTCAAAGTCATAAGAAGGAATTATAATCTTCAGTTTAAGGCATGAACAAATATGACAAACTCCCATAAGAGATTTTGTTGAATGCCACAGCGTCTTCCTGGTTTCTGCTTGTTGCTCCTTCCCCTCCTAAACTCTCAGGTATCAACTCTCCACCTAATCATGCAGTCTCAAAGCTCACACGCTACTACTGTCTGTCTTGCTGGAGACCTGGGCACTTGCTATGGTATTGCAGTGTCCTGATTTATAGATGCAGCATGTCTTTCAATGTGATAAATTCTGCTCTCAATTTACATTGTAATTGCTCATAACCCAAGCTATATTGTAATGCAAATGAAGATGTTTATTTACTGCTTCCAAAATAGTGAACATTGTTACAGATTTTTCTAGAAGACATGTGAAGAAAGGAAAGAACAACCTCATTTAATCAGCTTAGACAAATATTAGACTGGAGAGGTTGTGCTATTAATTGTAACTTGCTGACACGTGTCTTCTGAGATGCCCTAATTTTTTTGTATGCTATATGCCAATGCTCACACACACCAGAGACCATCCCTTTTGTAGCTAATCTCCTTTTAGAAATCCTGCTTAAGCGGACTTAATGTTTTTCTTCCAAACTTCTTTTTCTTATTCAGGAGACAGTCTTGTCAGTTGTCTTTCCTTAAACTCCCTTTTCCTCTTCCCTGGAGATGTAGATATCTCTTGATTAGATCAGATGCCATCTCCTGTCCTTGAAAAAACAATTACCTCCCCACAGTTGACTCAGCATGAATCTGAATCTTTCAGTACCAGAGTTTCCTCTGCTGAACTTTATAATGTTTCTGTGTGTATGTTTGAAAAAGTTTGATATGTACCACTAAATGGGGTAATTTATTAATATCATGTAGGATCAAGCACAACGATAACAAAAAAAACCCCTCTGAGTGGGTAGCATGGCTGAGATGATTTGTTCCCATTTTCTTTATCCTAAAATACTGGCAATAGATATAATTAGGATATTTGAACCTCTATTCCATTATCTGCAAGGTTTTCCTAATTAAATAATCATTTAGCCTTTTCATCCTTATGCTTAAATATCTTTAACACAGGAGGACTGTTGTGTTAATAATATACAACACACAGAATCGATATTAGTTTTTAAAATCAAAATTAAGCTGAAAATATAGGTAATGCAGAACAACAAGCATTTGAAGGAACAACACTAGGATTCTAATTGCATCGTTTAGAATAAAGTTGCAACTATTTCACAACACATGATCTCACATAAAGACCTTTTTCTATAGAGAAGATCGTTACTGAGGTGCATGGAATTGATTCCTCCTTCAGCAGTTCAGTTGTGGGCAGAGTGCCTAGACTAAATGAGCTTTTAAGGCCCTTCACTTAAAGTGATGCATTTTGTTCTCTCTTTTTTTTTTTTTTTTTTTTTATTAACAGAAATTGATTAGTAGCCCTCAATTTCAGAGAACTGCCAGGGAGGAAGAGTTCTTAGTTGTCTGTCAGATATAAATGACTTCGTAATCACAAAGAGAGAAAGGAGGTGGGGGGGGAGTCTGAGCTTGTTCGCATATTAAGATTAGTTGCAATATATGCAGATAATTAACTCACTGAACTATAAAACTACCATATTAGCGAAATTTACCTAAAGACAAATTGATCCTGTCACTGCACATACTCAGAAATATTTTAAACCCCCCTAATTTTACACTTTATGGATTAAAACAAAACAGTGACAGGTACAGGCAGAGGGTGCAAGGTTTGAACTACACAGGCTCTCAGGCATATATCTGAGCTCTGTCATTTTTCTGAGTTTCTATAATAACCTTTTCCTAGTTACAGAGGGTATGTAAAAGCAAGGGTAAAAGCCAACCTTGCAAGTACAGGCTGTTCCAGTGTTTTGTGGACCAGTCTCTAAACCAAACTGTACAATGAGAAAGGGGATAAAAGATTATTTGGCATTTCGTGTCATTCAATAACAATATGCTTAAATTTACTTTAAATTGAATTGAATTATTCCTGTGTTTTTTTGTCAGCTTGATCATTAATGAAGAGCATTCTGCTTTTGTTCATTGTCATTCATATAAAACTCATTTGGAATGCTTTGTGCTTAATAAACGTTAGTTTAATCTCATTGTATACTTATAAGGTGATAGCTATCATTCATAATTTCTCCTCGAAGACTATAAATGAAAGAGGCAGTGATCCTTTGGAAAGTGGTAATAAAACTGGTCATTTAGGCTACACATTCAGGTTTAAAACTGTTGATTTTACATTACTGCAGTGGTAGTGTTTTACAGTTAGTATGGGCCCATAGGTAATGTTGTTGGTGACATAACAACACGAACACAGTGAAGATACCCAAATCATGTGTTTCCTGAAAGAAAATAATTAATATAAGTTCTAATAGAAAGCAATTCATTTCACACATATAAATTACTATGCTTTAAAATTGAACATCTAAAACCAAGGAAGAAAATAGTTTAAAATGTTTGCAATGACATTTCCATAAACCAAAAGAAAATACTGAAAGTTGAAATAATATACATGACTTTTTTATAATTCCTCTGAACTGTCTGGATTAAGTAAATTTTAGATGTAGCCTGACAGACCTGAAGTATAAGATGTTTCCTTCAGGCTTGTCTCATCTCCCACTAGAATTATGAGGAACAGAATATTTATTTCCTGAGACTGAAAACTGTCCATATTCAGATATACAATTTAATGAAATACTGCAGGATTTCAGAAAGAATAATGCTCATAACATCTAGAGAATTGATCTGTAATATCTTTTGAATACTTGGTTGTAAACTTGATACTAGTGACTTATAAGGTATCACTTCCAGGGTTAGGATGTTTTATTTTTCTCCTTGCTATAGCTGCTATACATTAGGCTTTGGCATTTGAGAAGTTAGTAACAAAAAGCAATTGAATGATTTTTAATGTTACATTAGGAGCACTGAAAAGTGTGGGTTAAAAGAAGTACTGAGTCTTTTTAATCTAATTGGGTAAAATAGTTTTGCAATCTGTCTTGCAAGAAACTTAATTTGTCTTAGTTCTATGAATGAAATGACCATTAGAGCTTAGAAAGAGACAGCAGTCACCTGAAACAGGATCCTTGCTTCAGCTGACCATCCTCAATCATCCAGATGAGACTTCTAGGAAAAAAAATAACCCACTTGATTTTAGAGTTCTTCCTGAGAATACCAAGAGCTGTCAGGATGCCACTTTTTCCATGTGCATGAAAAAACAATGTAGGGCTGACTATAGTTGGCAGTCTTGAGAGTGTGCAGTGGGATGCTTAAGGGTGATTTGATCTCACGTGAGCTATCTGTAGATGAACAAAGGTGCCACTCTCTGGGTAGCCAGAGGCCCTTGACAGTAAAGCACAGGAAGCGTTTTCTTGGAGGGCCACCAAATGCCATCTAGGGAACCACGTTACTCTGGATGCCTCACACTGAAGGCTGTCTGGGATGACTCAACAGACCTGGCTGTCACAAACGAAGTAGAACAATTTAATTTGGCATTGTGATCTTTCACTTTAGGCAAACTCATTTTGCAGCAGCTGATGCAGGGAAGGGACTGTTGCCCCTGAATACAGGCAGCCAATTTGTGGAGTCTACATGAGATCACAGGGGCCTGAGAAACCTGATGAATGCCAGACCTCCACCATCAGAGGAAACCGTTCAAAAGAAACAGTGTTGTCTAAAGGCAAAAGCAAGACGGTAGTTTGCCCAGAGCACCTTTCTGTTCATGCTAAACTGGTTGGTTTCAAGGAGCTTGGTGCAGTTTGCGATGCTGGGATCCCTATCCTAGTCATAAGGTTAGTGAATAATGAGTGCATGAAAAATAGCAAGGTTGGTAAAATTCTGTGTATAGAATGTAATGGAAATAGTTATCCATTTTCAGATATCCTCCAGAGAGTACTGCAGCAGAAAAACCTGGAGGATGTAATTTTCCTGTCCTTGCTGGAAAAGGACATGGTAATAGGAAGAAGAAAATTGTGTGGTAGTCCACAGGACAAGCTCTAGGACTTTTCACTATTGAAACGGACTGTTCTCTCCATATTTCTTAAATAGACCTTTGGTGTCAAAATTCAAAGACAAAAGCATAAAAACCATTAAGTAATTACTCTGCATAACTGCCAATGTACTGTGCATTTGTTTTCAGATGGTTAATTGTACTTACAATATAAAGTCACTTAATAATAATCTGGTTGTACTATTATTCAGGAACTCTTTCTGGACTGAATTCCTTATGAAAACAATTTCAGATTTAGGTCATTGGGAAAAGCTTCCATCTTTATCTCCTAAATAAATTGTTGAATTTATTAGGCATCTTCCACAGAATCAACTCTTTTGCTGCTGGACTTTGTAACACTCACTTTCAGACCTCACTCCTTTCATGCACATTTTGATAACTCTGGACTGTTAGATGTCTCTGATGTGTTAGCATTGGAGTCTTAAATCACACCAAGCCTACAAAAACTGTTAAGGGGCAGTTGAAATTGGCCCAGTACTTCTAATTTGTTTGATTCATATCTGGCTATAAATTTGATAAAGCATATATAAACTGCTGGATTTAGTAAAATATTAGCAAATATGGCTAAAAATAGCCCAGGAAAAAAGCCATAGGAAGGTAACCACCCACAGAGTCATTTACAAGTTGCTGTAATCCTGTCTCACCAACTAAGAGTATAGTAGCATGTTTTATGGGTTTTTTGGGCTTTGAGTCAGTGTGAAGGAAAAGCGGGTCAGAAGCAACTGTTCCTTGGAAAGACAGGGTAGAGCTGTTGGGCACAAGCATCCTGTCAAAGGTGAAGAATATCTCTTCACTGCAGTCTCTAGACAAAATTATATATACAGAGGATTTGTGAAGTCAGATGTGACTACTATCTATATAAGCCAAAGGACTTTCTTGAATTCATCCATCTGTATTATACACCAGGATTCCTGAATGTTGATAACATCTCTTGTACTGTTTGCAATACCTTGACTGAAATATTGTTCTCTCCATAAGAGACTAAGTATGTCGTGTACTTTTTCTCTGCAAGCAACTTTAAGGAAACTAATTTGGCCCCTTCAAGATTTCCAATTAAAGTTTAGACTTGGTCTCAAGGAGACTCTCTGAGCTGTCCTAAAGTTTACAAGAGTCCTTGCATCTATTCAACTGGCCTGGCACTTACTGCCTCCTTTATTCCTCAAATTAAGTACACATATGAGAAAACTACACTTTTAATTTTTTTTTTTCATTTTTTTTTAAGATAGTCAGCATCAAACTACAAATGAAACACTTTATTTTGTATCTAATCTTCTCTTATTAGTGTTCGATTTCCAGTTATAGAAAAGAAGGCAGAAAAAGATTGACCAGAAACTTTGAGAAAACATATAAAGCAATCTGTTGGGATATTAGAGCTCCTTCACGTAGTTGCTTTAGTTTTTTAAACTTGTTTATTTCTCTTCTAAAAAAACCCCTATGAGCTTAAACTCCAGATAAACCTACAAATGGATCAGACTTTTTCTGTCATACTGTATAAATAGCTGACAATTCAGATAAATGGCAATGAAAGAGCATAGTAGTAGCACTTTGGTTTAAAACAGTGATGCACTAAGAGTTTCTTGCATTTAATTTTTTAACTGTATTTTGAGATCAATAATGTGATTATTGATAATTATTGTCAAAATTAACATTTGACCCTAATTTTTTTGATCTCTTTTCTGAATATTGAAAGCTGATATGCAAAAATAGTTTGACTCAGGATAGACAGGGGAATTATGAAGTTCTTGCTCGATGCTTAACTCATTCCACTGAGTTACGTTTTGTCCTTTTATATTCTAGTGGCATTTATTGACATAAATGGATGACTTTGTGTGTGTTTCTGAAAGTAGGATTTAGCTTTTTGCATGTAAAGATTATAAAGCATTAGGGTATAAAAGCAAGTTATTTTTCTCTCTCATAGTGTGCAAATGGCTGCTTCCTCTGATAATGTGGCTGGGATGCAGAAGGGGAAGAACGAATGGAAGATTTCAGGGCAAGATATGTTCCTTGTATGTCTATTAACTGGTTGAGATAACGGGAGCACTGCTATATGGACACCGCATGGATCCTTCAGGAGGTGCGAGGACCTCTCAAGCACAAAACATTTCAGTTCCATTCATCTTCTTCTGAGGACACAGCATCTGGGATTTTGCCTGGTCCTTGGTTCAGGTCAGAAGAACCTAACACTTTCCATGATCTTCAAAGGTATGATGGGCTACTCATTGCTAAGCTTTATTTCAAACATTTTGAAAAGCAGATGAATATTTTAAGTCTTTCATTTGGCATAAAGGCAGAAAATGTCATGAAAATATTTATTCTGTGTAGTTGCAATCCTAAATGCATGTTTCAAAAGGAATGTTTTGCAAAACTTATAGGTCTGGAAAATATATCTAATTTCTAATTTCTTTTTGTTGTGGCTTTTTTTTGTTTGGTTGTTTTTTTTGAGGAAATGTGCCGTAGCTGAAGTTCTGGAATGTGATCCACACCCACTCCAACTCAGTCCTTTACAATCGACTCTAAATTGTATTTAGAGTGGAATTACTGTCAATATAATTAATATTTTTTCCATACAACTGAGATGGTTTTGAAGTAACTTAGATGTAAATAGCAGGCCGAAGTCCAAGTTCTTGCCAATAAACTGCAGTTACATATCCCTAGAATGGTTACGGTATCAGTCAAAATGTCTGAGACAGTGCAGTTAACATCAGAAGAGAGGCTGTGTGAAGCAACCAAAATTAGCATAAAAAAATTGAAATGTATGAGACTGCAATTACCATAACATCATAACACAGAGACATTGCAATTGATATTGTAATGGCTTAGATGTCAATGGAATAAGTCAGTGAAACAACTTCAAATAAATGAATAAAGAACTTTAATGGCATCATATTGGTTGGCTCAAGAATTATAATATTTTAGTGGTACTGTATCTACAGTTAGCTATTAAAAATGCTATAAAGTATGGATGTTGTGCAGAGCTGCTCTTTCTGTGTTTAGTGTTCTGGATGTCATCAGCCTTTTTTTTTTTGAGAGAGAGTTGTAACAAAAGAAAACTATTTTAAGGATAGTCATGTAATGTTTTCCTTATTTTTATTCAAGTTCTTTACTGTGAAATGTTTTGACTAACTAGAACTAAACGTGTAAAAAAAAAAGAGATGTTATTAGAATAATCTCATCCACCAATTTAGATCTCCCCCAAATGAATCAAGTCCAAGAAAGTCAAACATGTCCAGAAGAACAACCTAATGTCACCACCACCTCACCCACCTCCAGGTTTCACAGTGAGAATGTTGGAAAAATGACTTTGGGAGACAGAGGGAAAATTCTTACACAGCACCAGGGTATTCAGTATTTTTCAATGGCTGCTAGCACAGTGGTTTCAGAAAGGGCTGTTTTTTCAAACTTGCCCAGGCTTGCTGTTGGGAGAGAAAAAAAGATTATTAAGAAATGAAAGAGATATTCAAAGGGTTGTATGCAAATGCATTCAAAAAGGAGGAGGAGTATGTGCTTGTATTACAACAGGGTGCTGCTACACTTTCCATCCCAAAGGAGTTATGTTTCACATTCTTAAATTAATAGAGTTCATCCCAGACTTCTAAAAAGCAAGATGAAGAAAATCTCAATCAGTGACATTAATTTTTAATGTGAGTTGTAACAAAGTAAAAACTTAGAAACTGCAGAAAGATGAGAGTAAGTAGGATGAAAACAGCTACTTACAGATTGGTTATCTCTGTTAAACAGAAGAGTAGAAAACCTCATGAAGAATTCAATTTAAAAAGACCTAAGGATAGTCAATGTAATTAATAACAGGAAATCTCTGAAATGGTTCTGTATTTGCTCAGTAAAGTTACCTGCATGAAATAAGAAAATTTGATTTCATAAAGGTATCGGCAGTATCACATGGCATTTTGCTAATAACATAGTACAAAACAATATAATTAAAGCTTGTCTTAAATGAATTAAGAATTAGCTGTTTGACAGACTTCATAAAGTCCACATCAATGGCAGAAGAGAGTTCTGAAGGGAGAGATATTATCCCTGGTGCTGCTCAACATTTCCATCATTCATGTCGAAGTACACTGTATAATCTCTGATAATTTAGGCTATACCTGTGGAGCAAAAGATAGTGTCTTGAAAAAACAAACTAGATCTGGAAGAGATCTGAAACACCAACCCGGCATGACCACCAAAAGGTCAAAACTAGGGAGTGGTTGGAGAAAGGTGATCATTTTATCATTGCATTTAAATTCACCACTGCTGATATTAATGTAATGATGCTGTGTTTCTCCTTTCAGGACACTACGTTTTAAAATGATTTTTCAAAAACTGAAGACAATTCAGAAAGAAAACATAGCAATGGCAAAAGGCCTCAGACTAAGCAGTTTAACACAATATCTTTAATTGCAAGATTAGTAAATGAAAGATGAGTTCCTCAGCGTTTCAGATAAAAATAATAGCAGGCAGTAAAGAGCTCTTTAGTTGTTATAACCTAAGAATCAATGTTTAGAAGTTAAAGTATACCCGTTTCAGCTGGAGAAACACAACTTTTTAAGACTGCTCAGCTTCTTAAATCTGAAATTGTGCTGGAGGAAAAGAAAAACTGCCTGAAAAAAACAGAAGAGTTCTGACTTTTCTGTCTAGGCAAGGCTTGGATTCATTTCTGAAACATTAATTCCATTTAAATAGAAGTTATTGGATTTAATTAAATTTACTTGTGTTATTTAAAATACTGACATCTATAGGAGACCACACTACAAATAATCAAAAAATGCTGTCCTCTCTGAAACTCTGAAAGTTCTGGTGGTTATCGCACTCTTTCAGTCACACCTGCTGATTAATTTCAGGTGTATGTATGTATGTGCTTGGTCTATCTAAAAAAGTGAGAAAATACTAGCAGTATCTTCAGTAGGTGCAAATTCCACCTTCCCCTGTTGCTTCATTTTTTTCTCAAACCTCTGCTAAGGAGTTGGAATATACTGATTCTTTATTTTGCTTGGTTTTCTTTGTCAGTTGCTACACAATAATGTATAAGTGATTTAAGATGAAGCGAATACTCTTCTGTCCGAAAGTTGACCACAGTATTTATTGCTTGCTTGGATCAAGGCGTAAATTTTCTCCAAAATAAAATAATTTGTATTTATTTCTTAGTAATTATGTCCCAGATTTTTATACTTCTGCAGTTATGTAACTGCCAGGAAAATCAACATGGGTTGAGTGCCTAAGTGATCCCAACAAATGTGCTAGAGAGGATCTTCTCCAAGACACATTAAAAGAAAGTGGAGCCTTTCTATTGATTCAGGCAGAAATTGAATTGGAGCCCAACAGTGAATGACTACCTTAAATATAAGAAGAAAAAACCCAGAATTTAAACATGTGAAATTTATATATGCATTTTCTTCTGTACTTGTGATTAGCTGAAGCCTCTTTTTAGCACATACATAATTAGGGAAGTTTTTATAATATGGAGAACACTTGGTACAAACTAATCCAAATTCTGCCTTGTTATATCTTTTCATCTCCAATGGAAGTGAGGTAATGGGTGGCTAAAGGTGAAATTTTGCCCAGAATGTAATGCATTCCTATGGCAGCTTGTGAATTGGAAAGGGCAAATGTCCTTAGCGCTGGATCACAGAAGGAGACAGAGGGCGGTTCAGTGAAAATCAGGAATATAGGACACATTTTGGTGTACCTTGGTGTAGCTATTCACTCTTCCTAGAATTCAGCTTGATTCAGACATTTCTAATAGCCATCCTTTTCCTTATCTACCTCCGACCTTACCTAAATTAAAGTAAAACAAAGGGAATAAATACCCTGATGGCTGCTTAATTATGTTCATGCTGTTGCACTTTGATACAGTTCAGCACAGCACAGTACTGGGTAATATAGAGCTAGACAACTGACCTTTCTTTCCAGAAAAGACTTCAGCAGGACAGAATCAGAAGTCTTAATTCTGGCTTTTATCTTGATCTCAAGCCAAAATTTTTGTTATAATAGAAGTATCATACAAACTTTGAAAGCTTTGATTTTTTTTTCTTTTTTAAATCCTGATTTTTCAGCATAATGTAAAGGATAAATAATGTGTGTGGAAGAAAAAAAAATACTTTTGAAAACTGAATAGAATTTTCTAAGGAAAATTAACATTTATTTGAATGACACTGAATGTGAGCGGATCAACATCATTATATTTTCAACCATTCTATTTTGGAAGTCCTCACTCATTTGCAATTGCTTTGCAATTATAATGATTTTCAGTTCTGAGCTTTCAGTGACAAGCCTGAAACTGTGCATGTAACATAACCATAAAATTATGACCCACTGATATTTTAATCCTCTGATATCAAAAGGATGTTTTTTTAAAAACTTCTTCTATGCTAACAGATATTCAGAGAAGACTGAGAAAAATCAGATGAAGATGAAAGTTATTGCAATGAGAGCAGAACTTTCACACTTCAGTAATGAACAAATACACAAAAATCATTGGCTTAAGATTTTAATGACATCTCCAGCCAAGGAATTGTCTGTAAATAATTAAACCATTTTAGACTGCTCCTACTGAGTCTGCAGCAAAGTGTTTCTGAGTTTAATAAAGTGGAAATGAGCTTGATGTATCAACACCTTATCTAGCAACATGCTACACCTTTTTGACTTTTCTGATATGGTACAGGGATCAAAGCCAAGTAGTTAATGCTGAATTAAGCCATGTCTATCTTCTATTTTTCTCAATACTGCTAAACTAGTTTCAACATGGAGCCACTTAAATTGCATTTTTCTTATGTATGAAACAGGTATTGAGACAGACTGTAGGAAGTCACCGCAGCTTCTTCTGGTCCTGTTTTTCTTTAAGAGACAAGGAACAAAAGCAAATGGACGGAAAGTGCTAAAAAGATGTTAGTTCAACCAATGAATTGAGTATCAAGCTATGACTTCACATACTAACCATGAACCCCCCTACTATGAGCATTGAAGCAACTCTGAAATGCTTGCTCTATTTCCCATGTCTACTGTAGATCATTGATTGGCAAATGAGGCAGAAGCAGCTTTTAATTAAGCTCATATGTGATGCCTCTGCTTTAAATTAGTGTCAACGGGCTGGGCTCAAGGTGTTGTGTAAATGCCTTAAGCACATCTACCTCTCATCCTCAAGCTAAACTAAGGGCAGAGAAACATTAATCTCAATAAATATTGTATGAACCTTTTATACAAATGACAACTGATACTGAAGAGAGAAATTCTCAACAAAGGCGTTTCATCATGGTCTGACAAAGAATTTCCAATATCCAGGACATGAGTGTGTGCTAGTGATACTTCTGCTTAGAAGATTACTAAGTATATGGATATATTTTGCTCTTTCCTTCCTCCCTTATGACAACGATTAAACAGCAATTTCAGTTCTACAAATTTGTATTAAATTGGACATGAATTTAAGCTTAAATGTTAAACTCACTGCTACAAATTTATTTACCAGACTTTCAAAGTAAATTCTTCTTGATTTGACCTTTTTTTTCCTTTCTAGTTTGTTACATGCTGAATGAAAGAATAAAGTTTTAATTTTCTGCAAATTGCAAATGGAGTTAATTGCAAGAGCCGAAATAATTCGTCCCAGGTCTAACAATTAGACTGTATTACTGTCTTCACAGTGCCTCTAATTCTGTGTAGTCCTTAAAAGAACAAAGAAAAAAAAAACAAAACAAAAAACAACACCACAAACTGTGGTATAAAACCTTGAGAGATATTCCAAGGCTAGGAAAAATAAAAACCCCAAACAACAAACTGTTGAGTATCATGTATATAAGAGCATTTAATATTTTTAAATCATGCAAAATTTGAAATTGGGAAACAGGACTTTTACAGTTTAAAAAAGGTTCCACCATTATAATTTGAAAATACAAATTTAAATTGCATTCTGAAATAACAAGCAGAAAGTAACCGTACATTTTAATCTCTCTGCTAACATTTGTGCTGTTGGTTGTAATGTCATGTAATGTTGAATAGTTTTTTCTTTATGTAGCATACCAGATAAAATCTGAATTTGAAATTACCATTTCATTGCAGAATGTCTATTTTGAAAATATTTAAACCTTTTTTTTAGTAAAAATTGTGATTATTTATATAAGGTTTTTTTTAGTATTTAGGTAATCTGGAAACAAGCTTTTTTCCTCCTTTTTCTAAATAAATTACTCCCCCTGTGTATTAAGTGATCTTTCCTATGCCATCTTCTCCTTCCCTGCAAATATATAATCCCTGCAGCTTTGATTCTTCCTCTGTAGCTTCATCCTGAAAGAAAAAAGAGAACGAGGGCAGCTTTAATGACTAACTTATACTCTTCATTTTTGCAGTAAGGTTCAGAGATCTTTTCCTATACCTGCTAGGCTCTTCGTATTGGTTGTGCCACTGCAGAGTGACAGCAGCATAGGTAAAAGGGCAGTTGAACATCCTACCCAGGAGAGTGGATCAAGGGTTCAGTTTATTCTATGACTACTTGAGAAAAGAAGTGAGTTGAGATTGCCAAGGAACAGTCAAAATATAAGGCAATAGATGGAATGTAAGAATCATACAGTAGATGTGTTTCATTTTTTTCATATGACATGATATTTACAGTGGGGGAAAAAAAGAATCAAAGTCAACATGTTTTAAGTATTACCTGTATTATGAGTTCTTTGGTATCATTGATGGGGAAATTTTAAAACAGGGATAAAAATGTATTTTAAGTATCTTTATAGCAAATAATCTTGTCTGTCACTTTTTTCTCTCCCTCTGAAAGTTGAGCATAAAATTATTTTTTTGTGTTTTTCATAGAACAAAAGTATAATTTTAAACTACAGAGTTTAAAATAGATGGTTTTAGCATCTTGAGGTGAAAACATCTGTGCTTTTGGTAGATCTGGTGAGGTAATAAGCTTGTCTCAGGCTTTCAGAAGACTAACATTGAGGGAGTCTGAGCCCATAAGCCCTAGCTTGTGTGACAAATGTCCAAAGACCAGAGCTAAAGAACTACCCCTGTAATTTGCACAGAAACAAGGATTTTATTCCCCCCCCCCC
>NW_020799099.1:6307053-6326094 GCF_003259725.1 Athene cunicularia | reverse complement strand
GGTCTTCAGCAAGTATTTTTCAAAGAAACACTTATGTAACACAAATCAGTGTGTTACATGAGAACAACACTGAACAAATAGCACGATTTCTGGTTAAGTCAAAGAATGAGACTGTGTTGAGGAAAAAGTCTAAATATTAATGCCATTATGCAAAAGGAATAGAACAAGTTAACACAAAACCCCCCATTAATTTTAGTATCAAAACGTTTCATACTGTTCAAAAATGATCTTTTAAACTTTGTAACCTACTTTTAAATAATTTTCCTTTTTAAGTTAGGACAGTTTTCAATGACAAAAATGTTGGTTTGAAACAGAAGTCAAGATTTTAATAATAAACTTCTTAAATGCAGCATGCTGTCCCTTTCAGATGAAGCATCTGCCTTTCGAAAAATATCTAAATAAATTGCTTTTGACATTTCTAAAATGTTCTCCTCTCCACCATTTTCTCTAACATTAACAAAGCATACACCTAAATCAGTGTTCTTTTCCTCTGAAGGCCTGTGAGAACAGCGTTGGAAGTCAAAGTAGCATTGTAGACAAAGGAAAAAGAACATTTGGGAAATCAGTCACAACACCAGAGAGTTTTATGCTCTTATTTCCTCCTTGAGGCTTATCCATCACTCAGTATGGTCCAGCATGGGTGTTCTCTTCTGGTCAGGGAAAGCCAGGCGAGTTACTGTTGTCCAAGTGTCCCCCTTTCTGTAGGCTTCAGTGGTTATGGGGATGAATGTCACTATTCACTTGCTGTTTCACAAGGGCAGTTTTTTAAAGGTATAGTAGAGGATTCTTTCTCAACCCATTTTTTCTTCTGTGTGAATGTGTCATGCTGCAGCAACTGAGGTGGGGAAAAGAAGGGAAATTCTCCACATCAGAAACATCTGTCTCCAAGAAGCCTTGTTACTGTCATCACTGTTTTATTTTCATTGTTTGCTCCTTTGTGTATTGCTTTGTTTGATATTCATGCAGATCAGCATCAAAAAGTCTCCTTTTATATATTAAAAATAGGAACAGAAGTTTTACAGAACCTACTCATTCTTTATGTAATAGACTATATCCTTTCTGTATAAGTATCTCATTACAGAATACATGCTTAGAGATTCTAGCTGACAGTATAGATGTTTTTCAGCTGATTGCATTTTACTAATTTCTAACAATGTTGCTGTATTTTGATTCTGCCTATCTAATCAGGGAAGGTTTTCAGTGAAAATAACTGCTAAGAAGACTTAGATCTATACTTAGACATTACCAAAAGCTATGAAATAAAAGTGATTGAAAAATTTTGACAGACATTTTCTTTTGGGAAATGCAAATGTTGTCAAAATTGGAACATTTAATGAAATTGTTTTCACTTGGAAATATCCACTATAAAATGAAAAATTATTTTAAAAACCCTATATTAATCTTACTGAGCTGTTTTATTTCAGCGATTCAGAGGACTGATGGATTTTTTGCTTAGGAGCAGCTTCAGAGTACACTTTTTCAACATCTCTTGAAATGAGACCTGTTGGTTTATAGTACATTTTGAATTCATTCTAGAGTGAAAGGCAGTTGATAGATGATACATTTGTTCCAGATGATTAAAGCATTAACATATCGAAAGGGACTGACCTGAATTATGAGCTCCACTGTTAGAACCAAGGATGGTTCTAAAGAGGCTGATCTTGCAAATGTCCCAGGTCAAAAATTACATGATTTAGGTTTGGTCATTGGATGTGGTTGGTCGTCACTCACACCATGCAGCTCCCCGATGTGTCCCCCAGATTAAAATTCCCTTTGTTAAAACTCTGAATACGCACTATCCAGAAAAATTGTTTTGACAACAGTACTGTCATTAACTCCTATCTTACAATTCTGCTGAAGGTGACGAAATCTTGGCAGCTATATTTCAGTGATGCAGTCACCAAACTTTACTGAAAGAGCAGTGCTTTAGCTGCAGTTAAAAGCTTGAGTGTTCTTATTATTTCCAGACTCTTTGCAAGCCACTTCTTAAATGCAGTAGTGTTTTTTGACTGCAGCAGCCATATTTTATGTTAACCACAGGTGCTGTAGGGATTTTTTTTTTTTTGTGCTAAGCACTGTATCAACACAGTATGAAAAATCTGAAGTCCATGTAAAATATTTTCCACGTACTTCAACAGCAGTAAGACGGTATCAATACTGAGAGACAGTGATGCAAAGCACTCTCAATCTAAATGGATAGGGGTTGGAGAGGAAAAGGATTAACCAATTTGCACAGACTTGCATGGCACGCTAGTGACAGAGCTAGGTTTTGTGACCTAGTTTTTTCAGTTTTCAAGACAGAGACCCTCATTACTAGACTATAAAGCCTTCCACTATTAGTAAAATGGTCAGAAAAGATGAACCAGTGAATTTAGGACAATTGTGTTTTGATTGATGACATAGTTCTGCCCTATCATGCTTCACAATCATATGTTGCAATAAGTAAACAGATCTGTAATTCTGCAGAACTCGTAACTCCATCAGAAAGGGTGCAGAAAATTCTGCTGCTGAAAGTGACAGCATGTTGAGGTGGCGTAAGAGATTCTTCTGATAAGAACATACAAGGGTCAACTTTTTGTTGTCAGAACATACAGAGAGAATAAAAAAAAATGTAAAGTGCACAATGGATTCAATTATTTTGCACAAGTGCATACTGCATAATATTTCAACATGAAAAAACCTTTGGGAATCACTTTTATGCAACTTTTTAGTTCCATTTTGTGCCGTGTTAATTACAGTAAGTAAGAACAGACATATGCAATGCCTTTCACAATCCATAATGTTATCATCATGTGTACTGTATCAGTGTTGATAAAATTTGTTATATTCTGAATATACTTCTACTGCAGCTGCTGGAGTTTTTGGGAATGTGTGTGTGGGGTGAAACTGGAGAGTATACCGTTGCAATATTCCTTGTCAAACAGCGTCAACTTTCAACAGCTGTTCATTTAAAAATGGTTCACAGCCAAATTTCAGGTATGGCCTCTCTGTAGTTAGTTACTAGTATGTCATTAGAATACAACCTTCATGTGTAACTGAAAGACTGAAAGTCTGTTTTCACTTGTGACCTCTCTCCAGTTTTATATAAAATTTCACATACTATAGAGAATCATATCGCTAAGGTATCTAGATACCTATGTGAATGTAGTTTTTGTTATTTATTCCTCAGTGTGATGGTTATTTATATTACAGTGATCGAAGAGAAAACTTGATTCCCTGACAGGATAGGGCATTTTGACTGATGGATTTTGTGTCGTAAGTTAATCGGTCAGATCATTTTTTTTTCTTGCTAGAGAGAAACAAATTTCTTATGAAGAAATGCACTGTATGAAAAGGTGATATGGAATATCAATTTAAAATTGAATTAATTTTTAATTGAACCAAAATATGTAAATTATAGCAAAGCAGATTTTTTTTTTTTTTTTTCAGGCTTGTTTTGGGGTGGGTTTTGCTCTGCACGATTTTGAGCTAGAAGAAATTAAAAGTAGCAATTATAATTCTCTGGAAAACCAGAAGCATCTTTGAATTAAGATTTATATTTTCTTCCTTGGATTGGTAGGTTTTAAATGTTTTTTTCTGAACTAGCTTTTTATGGCAGTATCCTTTTTATTTCTACTGTTGTAACTCAAATATAATTTACTATAATTTTTGAATTACTACAAAACCCATTCTTTCTATGACAGAAAGGAGGAAAAATAGTCCATAAATATTATCTGCCTTTTTCATGACAGTTGTGAACAGCCTAAAAGTTTGGTATAGATGTTGACTGGAAGCAGAATTATCACCCAGGTGGATGAATGCCAGATTTGCTAACTCTGGTATTAAGAACCAGTGAGAGCAACAAATTCCATTTAGTTAAGATTTATTACAGCACACACAGAAATAAATTTTAGGGAAATTCCAAGTGAAATTGGTTTAAATAAAAAAATGTAGGTAACAAAAATACTGGTACAGGTTAGACTTTGTTTAAAAGGAATATGTTACATGAACAGGAAGCGTAATATCTGTGAAAGGTGGAAGTTGTTGAAAATATAGAGTAATATTTGAGAAAAAACAATTAAAATGGAGAAATAAATATCAGTTAGTATGAATTACATATATTGGTATTCAGAACACTGGTAAGGTTAAAAAGCCAAGGGAAAACCTCAGCTGGGGGAGAGTCATCTTTGGTAATATGGTTTCTATAGCTGATTATAACTAATAGCAGCATAGTTACATATTACTGTGTGTAACTGTAGTAGCATATATTGTACGAATTCTCTGCTGCTGCTGCTGCTTGAAATGGAATTAGTGGTTCTACAATACCAAAGAATGTAATCTATTTTTTTCTGTAATTATCTGTCTGTTTATCTTTTTTTCAGAAAATTTTATAAATTGGATTAATTTCTCAGACACATTAATAGAACTCTCATATTTTTAGTTTAAGTAATAAGGTTCAGTGGTTATCTTCAAAGTAATATTTATAAAATAATGTGGTCTAGTCAAACATCCTTTTTATCAGGTATTTTGGGAAAAAAATTGAGATGTATTCCTATTCACTGTCTTCTATCTCCTAAACCCCTGTCTAAACTTGAAATTACTAAACTGTATTTGCTGACATTGAACAAGATAATGTGAATTGTAAATGATGAACATATTTCAAGACTGGATTCCCATTCCTTAGCAAACTTCATTTTATTCCTATTTTTTCTCTAAATACTTAGAAATGCTTGCTCAGAAATCTGCCATATAAAACATTTACAAGAGTCTTTTACATTCTGGTTGAGCAAAAGCTCCTGTTGTCCAGTCATCTAAATCAATTACATTTTTTCCTTAATTGATTTAGTTTTCATCAACCTTCTTAGACATAAACCATTATTTGTGAGGCGGATCTAGGATAACCATAAATATAATTTTAGAAAATCAGATTTTGGTTGGTGTGTTCATACAAAGAGTTTTTCATAGTCAGATTCACACAACCTTTTAGATACTATCTCAGATTTAGATGCCTACTCTTCATAACAGAAGTCACTCTATAGTGTTGGTGTTCTCAGCTCCTTTGCAGCAGGTGAAAAGACTGAATGCCTCCAAGTAGAATTAAAAATAAAAGTGAAAAAAAAAAAAAAAAAAAGGCGAACTGGGAGCTATGACATTAGGATAAAAAAAATGCTGATAGTAGTTTTGTGTGTCTCAAATGACACACTTTCTTGAGGTTTCGGTATTTCACATGGCACTGTTGTGCCAATTCTTAGTTCAAGTTCCGAATCGTCCTGTGGTAAAACTCCGAGTCTTCTGCTTTAATAAAAAGAGGAAGGATCACACTTTGTTTCTATTTACTAAAATGTAAGGGAAAAAAAATAGTTATTGCCTTTATTATAGTAGGTTATTGGTTGGAATATGTCCTTGGGGTAACTGCACAGAATCCTTTAGAGGAAGAAATTGAATCCAGGTCTTCTGCACTCTGTTAATAGTTAATAGTTAAAAGTTAATAGTTAAAAGTTAATAGCAGACCCTACATAGAGGAATGACTGAGTTATCTCTCTACCTTCCCATGCTTTTCTTGGACAGTTGCACTGAAGCAGTAGTCAAGACTCTTGCAGAACTTCACTGCTAAAAACAGTTACCAAAATAACTTTAGAACCCTAAGCATCAGATGAATTTTACTAGGATGTTTTTGAAGATAAGACTTCTAGATATTTTTACATTAAAAAACATATTTTATTATTTTATCATTATGTGAACAATTAGCATTCCCACGAGGATTTCTTCAAAAGAGTTTGTAATGTTAGCTGGTTTTAGCTGTTGAAATACATTTTGCAGATGTACTTGTATGCAAAATAATGTTCCTTACATATTATAGAGTGCTAAAAGATTGATGAACACGCTAATCTCAAGCATCACAATGTGGATTTGAAGTTGAGTCTTTTGCTGCCACCTTCTGGTATAAATTCTTTTGTAGGTAGAGACTGGTAAAGGTTTCTACTAACAGATGCATTAGGTGGCTGTGTCTTCAAGATCTCATGTTTTCAGCAGCACCATAGGTCAGAGTTGAAGAGACAGATAAGGTCGTGAATCATAGTAAGTAGCTGCCAAAATTATACTTATGTTAAGCCAACAATCTTACCTCATAGAGGGGAAAGGGTTCTTTTTGGGCTTCAGCCTAAAACAAATGGACATGTAATAAAATTATGCTAGATATTATTATTGACTGTGATTTTCCAGTGCCTTTATATATCTCTTATGTATCTTGCCTGTAAGCATAGAACATAAAATAAACTTTTTATTTCAGCAGCTTATCTTGTTTGGTTCATAAGCACCATCACAATAATCCTGCCCTCTGCTTCTCTCAACCCAAACAGCCAGATTATTCTTCAGTGGGTTTTTTGTTTGTTTGTTGTTGGTTTTTTTTTTTCAGGGTGTTTGTCTGGTGCTTTATTTATTTATTTATTTATTTATTTATTTTTAATCGTTCCCAGTCCAAATAAGATGTTATGGACAAAATCTGGATCCCACTGAAGTTACTGTCAAATTGCAGTTTATTTGAGTGGGGTGTTAGTTGTTGCTTTGCCTGAAGTTTTTGCATAGGCAGAAATTATCTTTTAATTGATATACAGTTTTTGTTGAGGCATCTAGATGCCACTTGTTTTATACTTGCTTTTTGCCAAAACAACAAAATGGGAAGATCACGGGCAACAGATATCCTATGAGATAATCCATGCCCTTGATATCAAGTGGCAAATAGATGAATTGGTTTGCCCAGGTGAGGCTGCAGGTGCTCCAAGCTCTTTGCTGGGAAAAAGCAGACATGGCAGTGAGCTTCATATCTAGTTCTTTCCCAGAGAACAGATGGTGTATCACCTTGCCTTGTTTACCCTCTCCATCACTTTCATGAATCACCATGTCACAGTTTCTGCATCTAGTTTAGCTGTACAGAGAATCTTGTATTCCTTCCAAAAGGTACAACACACACTCTGAGGTAAGGAAGACAGTAGGATGGATCAGTGACGATGTGACTTCAGAAACTGTCACTGAGACCTGCATTAATTTATACCAGCAGAAAATATTGCCTAGCATTAGGACAGACTTTGAATCAGGCTTTGATTTCATGCTAGTTTTCGTGCAGGGCTAACTTTTGCAAAGGTAAGAAATGGGATGCAAATTTTCATCATTCTTGCTACTGTAGGGCCAGAGGATCTCAGTGATCTCTGAAGGCATCAGTTCTTGCCATTAGGGCTTTAAATATGAATTTAAACCAACATCTATGCAGCAAAGTTTTTTTTTGCAAATCTAGTATAAATTTGAGATGTAAATCTGTCATCCTACATCAGTATTTTATAGTCTACTAATTGCTAATTTGTTAGTGGTTGGCTTCAAGCTTAGAAATATAAATGTATGTTTTGGTGGTCAAGCAGTTTAATAATTGATTCTGAATTTTTCATTACAAAATGAAAAGAAATGTAACAATTTTATCATGAAGCATAAATCCAATGCCGAGTCAAAATCCAATGTTTTGGTTTTGGGTTGGGGTTTTTTTGCTACTAAAAGTACAGTAAGCATGCATTACTGCCTTCTTGTGGAAGCTGGCATTGGCTAGGAGGAAGGGTTATCATTTTGGGCTTGGCAGGGCACAGGTTGCTGTGTTGTGGTTTCTGATCAATATTGACTATGAGCTGAGCAATCAACAGCTGTGCAGAGCACAGCTAGAACAAGCTTGTGTCTGCTCACATTAGGTGGTGCAGACAGTCTTACAGGGTATATAAAATGAGTAAGTCAGTATCTTTTCCTTATATATTAACCTCTTCAGTGGGGAAAAGGATTGTGAAGAGGTGAAAACTCTGCATTTTGAACTCTCCATATGGAAAGAATATGCAGTTGTCCTAGTATTATATAAATTTCACTACTTCAGAGCAGAAAAGGAAATTGTCTGTCTGTATGCTAGTTTACATATTCACCTTCCTCCAGGAGTTGGAGCACTCATTGTTTTTCTGATCTGAAAAAAAACAACCCGTTTAAAAGACACATCATCACACAAAACTGCTGACAATCAAGCAGCATCTGTGCATTGTTCTACAGCAAATCACAATCACTAAAGAAATTTCTTAATTCTTTGAAGTAAAGGTCATACCAAAATTATTATAAATCAAGCTTCTGTAATTTTAAGTTTGAATACACTAGGGAAAACTTGTATTTCGAGCCAGCATTAGGTTTAATTCAGGGCTAACACTTGCTGGTCTGCTATTGATGTGATTAAATTAAGTGGTTTCTAAAATATCTTAAGGCTGTCTAATTAAGCCACTTCAATGTTCAGAGAAAAGTGGCTTTTTTTTCCCCACAGCTGCGCCTCCCTTTTAATGTTAACTTTTGGGTTGTCCCAGCAATGAGGACAAGCTGCAGCATTCTGATGACTGCACAGAAAGAGTTGTTGGTATGGCATGTAAATGTTAGCCTTCCCCAGCCTCTGCACGGGATTGTGTGGTTGAATATTGTCATTTCTGACATAGAGGAGGTATGTCAAAGGCATGTTTTGCTTGGCATGCTTGAGATGTTCAACAACGAAACATCTAACTTCATTTAAAAAAAAAAAAATGTTTCTGGCATAGAAGCAAATAGTGTTTATGCTCTTCCTCAGTATGTTGCAACAACAAGAAGGAGAGAGGGCGATAATTCCAAATGTCTTTGGATCCCTCTTCCCAAAATTAAGATTCTGATATTTTTCAGAGGAATGCGTTTTCCTCACAAGTGGTCAGAAGGTCTCTATATATGCTTTTAAACTAGAGCACTTTCAGTTTCATAGCTTCATGGTTTGAACTTCTTTAAAACCATGCTGTCTCACTGAAGATGTAAATGCTAAGACGCCATGTCTTGTTTTTTCTTTGGCATTGTGCTTTGTCACCCGTTGTGTGACAATTAAGGGAAATAAGATTTATTTTGATTCTGCATCATGATTCCAGAACTAATGTTTAGATTTTGACTGTGTTTATATGACTCTGATGAAATAAGGTATTTTCTTGGATTATCTTAATGATTAATGTTTATTGTTGAGAAAACAGATGCAACAATGTTAAAAGTGCAGGTAGTTTCCAGACTGCAATTATAATGGTTTGACTGTTAATATCTTCCAAATTGAATTATGCTGTATATTGAGGTCACTGGTAGTTGCTGCAATTAATATCCGCCCATATGTGTCTGTCATATTTTAACCTACTCGTTGTGTGCAAAGACGTAATTGATGTTGCAAAACAAGGTTTATTATACTTTAGTAACTATTATTAATTATTTGGGAAATTTGCATTATAAAAACATACAGCTGTCTCTACTGAAAACTGGGACCAGTTATAAAAGGCATTATATGCACAGGGAGAAAGTAGTACTACTCCTTGCTTTTCTTCAGTGGTGAAATTATTAAGACTATACCTTGCAACTATTTTTTTCAAGTACTGTATGGACGTTGGAGAGAAGTTTTGTCAGCTCTGTAGTTTTGAACCACACTTGAGCAGACACTCCTGCTAATACTCTTCCCAGGTGTCTTGCTAATGGACTTTACCTGACAGCAGTGAATGCTCCTGGTTGGGTGTATGATTAACAGTACTGTGAGCGCTGCGCTGAAACTAATTGCAATGGTTTTCTTCTGTCCAGCCTTGTGGATGCCTGAATACTCCATCACTCTGTTTTTAGCTGTTCAGGAACCAAGCAGTTCAGACCCAGGATTTTTAAGTTCACTTCATGGTAGTGAATACTGTCACTTCTTTCCTAAAATAATTTTGGTCATTCTTTTGAAAACACCTTAAAAGCTTATTATGGTTCTCTTCATCTCAATTTTTATTATTTCTGCTAATTACAAAGCACTTCAGGCAGGAAATTCCATGTATTTTAACCTAAAGACATACTGCCGCCAAGTAGTCATATTCTATTGAAAATATTCTGCTCACTAAATGAAATGTGTTGATTAAAAAAAAAAAAAAAAAAAAAGTTACAGTTGATACCATTTCAAACTTTCAAATTTAAGGAATTTTGGAATAATGACAATAATGGTATTAGCTTATAAAATTTCTGGTTTGTAGAATAGATTAAGGTGTTTTTAGAAAGTGAAGACTCCAACTTAAATCTCACATTGAAAAATAGATATAGGAAGTAGGAATAAATTAAAAAGTTATTGTTTTTAATATTTTTGTGGTTATTTTATGAATAATATTTTGCAAACAGAGCTATGTCAGAGCTGTGCATCCCATGGGAACAATTAATGAATTCGTGTCTCTAGGACTGTTTTTTATCCTCCTTAAAGATGAGAACCAATGAGTAGCCTTAACCTCCCTAACCATAATTAGTTTTGTATTTTTAGACAGAAACAATTACACTATATTTCATTAACATTCTGAAAACAATTGGGAAAATAAACATCTGCTTTACTTAGAACAGCTCAAAGTTCTGTAAAGCATACAAGGGGTTGTGAGTGAACACAAACATATAAAGGGCTTGTCAGGGTGATGCATTAATGTGTTCGGAAGAAAGAAAACGGCTAGAAATTTGCTTAAATACTTCAATGTGAATATTCAGAAAGGTGGTATTTACACAAGGAATCCCATTTTCCAAAACAAGCCCCACTGATTTAATGAATTTGTTTTCTGTGAATAAGATTTGTCTGATCATCTCTTCAGAGAAACTGTCACCAATTGATAGTAGAAAAATAATATAGTCCAATTTAAATGAAGAAATTAATATTTTGGAGACATTCTCTTTCTAATTTCGTCTGTGTGCCTTTTAATTTTTACTCTATACCTTTGAAAGGCAAGGCTCATAACTTCTTATCCTTTCTAAATTGTCTCATGGCAGCAGACTAGAATAAAATATATCTTCCTGTATATATGTGCACTCAGTCTCTAAGACCATTTTAGTACAGTTGTTAAAGGAATAATAAACTATTTAATTATCTGACAGTAATTAGTGCTGCTTACAGAACCCGTCAATAACAGTTTGTTGACTGGGATGCTTTACTTACAGATAGAGTGAAGTATTTTTCTTATGATGTTTCCAAATTTTGTTTGCCTGTTGCAGTATAACTGAAATATCAATGAAAAAAAGGGAAAGATTACTTGCATTGTCCGGAAGACAACTGTCTAAGATCCATGTTTTCTAATTTAGCTTTGAACTACAGGTTATTAGACTACAGCTTTAATGAATAATCAAGAGGAATTATTATTTCATGATTAATGTGCCTGCTAGAAATGTATTTACAGTTCAATATTTTGTTTGACTGGCAATGCATGTCAAGAGAAAACAATTACTTAACTGCTATGCAGAGGCATCGTTCACTCAGATTTTAAAGAAAATAAGTCACCCAGAAGTAGGTATAAGTAGAAACTTGTATCTGATTCTCTTGTTTTTAATCTGGGGTTCCTAAAGTGTAATTTCTGGCCTCCAAAGAGTTTGTATACAGTCTCCAAAGGGATATTTTAACTGTCAGCATTCTATAGAAGGCAAAGGTATTGCAGATGAATTTGTTAGGCAGCCCACAGGCTGACATCCTACCCAGCAGTTGGTCCTCTATAAACAAAAGTTATAGAAGCCTTCTTTCCTACCTGAACTACAAATGATAAAAAGAAAGATGGTAGGGTAAAAATATCCCTATTGTCAGCCTTTGTCAAAATGTGTGAGATCAAATTTGTAGGTGAAAATTAATCAATTTTGCTGTAGTTCTAAGAAGAAAACCTGACCTATGACAGCCCTATCAGATGAAGCCCTTGACTTCTGTTTACATAAACTTAAGGAGTTGTATTTAGGGTCATGGAAGTATTTATAATATCTGAATGGTAAGGAAGGGATTAATGTGAAGGGCTAATCCATTAAACAATTAAGGAACAAGTGGAAAGGAACATGCCTGGTTTAGAGCATGAAAATGCTAGTAGACATGAGGCAGCAAAAGACTGCCCAGAACATGATGAAGAGCATCCAAGACCTGGTGGAAATGAAGGTATCAATGACTTGGCAGGACCTATGAATTTCATCAGTCTGTGACTTTGATTTGTGGATGTACTCTTAAGAAGTGATGAGAGCCTGCATATGTGGGTTATTCTTCAAATAGATGACCTATTCATGGTTAGGAAAATAGAGCTGAGGCTGGTTGAGAAGGCAAAATATGATTCTAATAGAAGCTCACACTGCAGTGGGAACCAGGGGCTCAATCTCTCCCTCGGATGTAGGTCTCTTATAACCATGGGTAAATCACTTAATGGAATTTATGGTGTACTGATCCAGCCATGAAGCAGATGTTTTAATTCCCCATTTCACAGAACTCTGTAAAGATGGAAACTTCTGATCAGTTAAAGATTGTATGGTGGTAAAGGCTACATAAATTCTGGAGGTAAAGATGTGTCAGGTGGGACTCCAGCTTTGCTGAATATAAAGTACTAGAACCTGAAGTTACAACAGTGATTTCACTTGATGGTCATGAACTCCATATATCTGTGGACTATTTGAAGAGGAAATTTTGAATAAATGGAAATTGGGAAATAAGCTATTTTGTGTTCTAAGATATCATGAGTCTTAAGGAAGATATTACTTAATTAAAAGTACTGATTTATCAAAATGAGGACATGTGGTGCTTGATCACCTGACACAGTCAGTGCCCAAGGGATGAAGCTGTTACAGGTTTTCTAAACCACCATTCAGAAAATAAGATCCAAACCTGATAATGGAATGAAAAAAAATCAATAATCTCAGTCCTGAAAGACAGGTTCTTGATGTACATGATGAATTATTTGCTATTGCCACACAACATATGGCTATACCTGGCACCATTTCTCAAAGACATCCTGTATGCTTGCAGTCTGCAAATTGTTTGCAAAAAGCTTTGCTGATTAATCGCAAATATGTAATCAGATGGGAAAAATAATAAAGAAGTGATCTAAATTCTAAGAGGTTGCTTTTTTTTATTTCTGTATACTGAACTTTGTAAAATCATGAAATCAAAGTAACAGGTGAGAAAGCAATCATAATAAATCCCTGGATGTCACAGCTAGGCAAATCACAAAATTAGTTATCTGTCAGATTTTACTTCAGAAATTATGATGCTTATTGGAAAAAGCGTTCATCCGACACAGATATTTTTTTATATGTTGAAAGATATTTCTCAGACATAATTCACAGTTTTTTGAATCTCCCCAATGGACTTTTCTTGTTTTCCCTTACTTAGGAAGAGGGATATAGGAGGAATGGGTTCCTATTTTAACAGTCACTGCTAGAATCTGATGATAGTAACCTAGACTTTCTTACATTATATGGGAGAAGATATGTCCATGACAAGATGAAAAGAGGGAAACAGTTCTTACTACACTGGAAAATAGTTTTTTAAAAAAAAGGTTAGAAAACTACTGGGCTTTTAGAACCAGCACAAGTCCAGAAGTAAGACCTTGACACAAATGCTCTTGTTGTTTCACAGGCACATCAAATTATTTTGCTGCCTTGAGATTCTGGTGGAACTGAAGTCAAGATCCATGGTGAAACTTTACAAGGGAATGCTCTCAGGAAATCTGTCTTGGGGGTGAATGGAATTGAATAGATCCAAGAGATCAGCTGCAGACAATCTGTAGCTTTTTATTGTCTCATCATGAACATACCATGCAATAAGGTGATGCAGGATGAGGATAATTATGAAAAAGAATATTTGGAAATCCTGGTTTAGTCTCAAGTATTGTCTTGCTGTGGGGATTATTTAGGAAATTATTATTGTTATTAATATTATCATTAAATAGAAAATTACATGCTAACTCTAGTTAGCTTACTCATTACCAGCAAGGTATTACCTCTTCCTGTTGATGACAAACATGACTTTTTTTTTTTTTTTTTTAATAAGTTAAATTATGAGGCAAACTCTTTTCTAAAACTTTAATTTCTTACTAATAATTTGTGTTCCTGGGGATGGGAAAGCCTTTTCCAGCACAAGATCAGACTCTGATAGGATTTGAAATGTTGCTAAAATAGTGTTTCCTGCAAGCAGAGAGGCTTTGGCCACTGTGAGTGAGATTTTGGTAGCTGCAAGGCCCTCTGGAAGGGTCTGACACTCAGGCCAGTTTCAATACCACCACAGATTTTGATTCCCACTTACCATAGTTCATACGTTGCTGTAACTCAGATATAGATATTAATTCAATTACACGAGCATCTTGGGAGCCTATTAGAGGCTTTTGCTCCTCAGCTGTCAGAATGAGAAAGTTCTTTTGCTGGGAATATAACATTTTTCAGGTTGCATATATGTGGACAGTTAAATCACAGAAGAGACACTATAGTAAATGTGCATCTGTGTAATACTGAAGATTGCAAGGATAAGCAGAAAAGGTTTTAATCATGTCACAAAACAAAGGAGCCAAGGTTTTGCTATTTTTATTTTTTTTTTTTACATAAGCCAAGTGATGCACAGACTCGATCCATGCTAACGTGGGGTATTTAAAATGTTCCTTCAAAAACGATACTGAATGCCTAACAGTGTAAAGTTTCTAACAAAATATTAATGGTAGCAAAATGAGGAGCACATAAAGAAGAAATACTTGAACTCCTTAATGTGGTGACAGGAATGTGCATTGCTGATCTGGCATTAACTCTTTGAAGCTTAGGAAACCTTGGTTTTGACAGAGTTCTCAACAATTTAAAACATAGTCTAAAATGTCTGTCTCAAGGCAGGAGATAACAGTGTTTCTGCTCACATGCTGGCTGTTCCTTCATATGTAGAATATTGCATGATTTCATGTTCAGAGAACATTTCATGTTCAGAGATTGCAATATTTTCAACGATTTGATTGCATCAAAAGTGAATAGGGACCCACTTTACTAGATAGGAGGGAAATGTGTTTCAGGATTCATACCAGATTCTGGGTGTGACTAGGTCAAAACCAAAAGGAATTAGATCAATGTATTATTAAATGAAATAAGTATTTTGGTATAAGAATGAAAGAAACAGTGAGACCTGATCAGAAAAGGTTATAAAGCTATTCACTGTCAGCCCCAACATCAGCTGAAATGGCAAAATAAAGATGGATGGTGTTTCCTTTAACCCAAATTTTGTTGAACCATAGATAGGTTTTGTTTAAATTGTAAGCAAGGGATCACAAGCAAGTAAGTTTAGTTTATACTTCTGCATGATTGAAATGTCATGGGAAAACCTGATTTCCAAAAGAATTAGACGTGTGAGCCTCAGCTGATGGTTTCAGTGGAGAATGTGTATTCATAGCAGATTTGGTCCTAAAGCGACCTCTGAACACCCAGAGACAGAACAAAATGTGGAGGAGATCTACTCAGCACCACTCTGAATATGTTCTGCTTCAGCCTGTGAATACACACAGCCGGCAGCTGCAACACTTGCACAGCTCTTTGGCATATTTTCAATTTAGCTAAGCTAACATGCATATTAATGTTCATTCTTTTTCATAGCTGCCTTACAAAATCCAATCGTTTCCTCTGTCTTGGAGGAAGTGTGCTTTGGGCCAAACTGAGTGATTATTTTCTTACCAGACATTAAGAAAATAAAATAAAATAAATTCTTGTCTCGTCTTTTCTATCCATTCTGTCACCTTTGGACATTTGGACACTTACATACTCCATTTTATGTTTAATCAGTCAATCTCACTTTCTTTAATCTTGCTTGTTCTTTAACTAAACGGACCTTTTCTCTCTTTGTCTGCCACATCATGAGCAGACTTTGCTGAAGCACCCCTACATGTTTGTTACAACGTTTCTCTAAAGGTTGTGATAATTCAGTTACGTGCCAACATGCATGGTTTTATATACCGAAAAACATGTGTTCTTTACCATAGGCGTGTTATTTTTAAGGCCTTCTACCTACTGTTTTTTTTGTAGTGGAATCTGACCATCTGTCTGATGCTATTGTGTGTAAGAAGTTCAGTAACGTAGTGGTGGATTCTGGCCCTAAAGTGAGTACAAAGGAATAAACAAGTCCTGAGTAAGGATGCATGAAATGCTTGTAAAGGCACTTTCAGTTGAAAAAGCAAATTATGTGCTTCAGAATAAGTTATTAGAAATGTGCAAATAAGTTGGAAATGTGACTATGGATAATATGGATATGTATGAATAAAAATATTCTCTTTTGAATAATAGCTTCCTTTATGGAAGACAGCAAGTAGGCGCAGCTGTCCTGATGGTGTTCTTGTACTGAAGTTCTTTTGGAGACGAAGAAAATTATGTATCTGCATGACATGATTAGAATTGTGTTCACAAAACATGGCATCTGACCTTACAAAAAAGAAAATCAATGCAGAACAAGTCCTGATTAGATTTTTTTGCCAGCATTGCACTTTTAAAACTAAAATGGATGTGCAAGGTGAAGCACAGTGCGTAAGCTACAGGCTTATAATTTTGCTCTGAGAGGATGAAAAAAGAAAGAATTTGCAATTCATTTTATTGTGCAAAGTCACATTTTTACCACGGCTCATGTAAATAGATTGTATTTATTTTGTTATTGCTTGGAAGAGAGTTTTGGCAAGTTTAAATGTCTAGAAGAAAGGTTTATATCCACATTTTTAAAAGTTCGTGGATGAGGCAATACATTCTTATTCTATTCCAAGGAATAGAATTTCTGTTTGCATATATAGGTGCTCTGCCTTTTGGAAGCACAATGTGAATGACTTGTTACCAAAAGACATTTAGTTTCCTTGTTCTCCTGTCTGAAAAAAAAGTTTTTTTTTTTTTTTTTTTTTTTTTTTTTTTTTTTTCCCCAGTTTGTTTTAAAGAATATGGCTTGTTCCAAAAAGGATATAAAGTGATACACATGAATCACTTTAGAACTTCTCAGAAAATTTGTCTTGGGTATCTCAAACCTGCTTTAATGCTCCTAAACACATTTGTGTTTAGTGGCTAGTTTCTGCTAAGATCCAAAACTAGATGGTGCTTATTTTACCAGAACCATGGGCTGTTCCTGCGGTGCATCCCCACCACCAGCTGTCACAGAGAGCGCATAAGGTATGCTCAGTGAATCAGCAGAGAGACTGAAGAAATGATACTATAATTGTAATGGCATTAATTGAAGAGTGAGGAAACATTGGAGCTGATCAGTTTAGCTAGCCCCTGTCTGCAACCAGTATCATTTCCTACACGATGATGTATATTTTCATGTTTGATAGATATGCAGCCTTTCTAAATTCAGAGGACAGTTATAATTAGTATAGCAATTATAGCCTGGTGCATTTAAGTCTTGTGAACAGCCTTACGTGTCTATGCAGCTACATGAGAATGAAAAAAATAGGAAAGTAAAGTACAGGTATTTTGTGGAAGCAGTGAAGTTTCACAAAATGTTCCTTTCAGCTTTTCAGGATGCTAGTAGTGAATGATGTAACTTTAAGTTTTCCTCTAGAAATGAGCAAGCAAATGTGTAAAACCACCCATTCCCTGACTGTAATGGATATTTTGTAACCATGTACTGTAGAATAAGACTTATCGTTACAGGAGTACTAATCGTTGTCAATCAGTAATACTAATCAGTAATGACTTTCCATAAATCTCACCAAGAGCAATTGTACGTCTCTAGCTTGGGACCTGTTATAAAAAATTGCCTGGGCTATCTAATCTCTCTGCTAGACAGAGCTGAAAATGCTGGCTCAAATTAGTTTGTGATAGAAGCAGATATCTCCATTTTGACATGCCTGAGCTTGAAAAGATCTCCTTTAGCAGAAAATTGGGTAAAAGCTTAGTATGTCTTAATCCCAAATTTGAGATTTCATTTAAAAGTTTATAAGGACAATTTCTGGATTTATATTTAATTTTATCTAAAGCTGCAGGAACTCTAGCACCAGGGAGCTGAGCTTTACCCTTCTCCCTCCATATTCTGCTAAGAAGCATCTCAAACTTGACACCCTCCACACCAAAAAAAAAAGTCCAGTCTAGGCACTTTGCCTTTATCTCCTGTGTTGGTTTTTGCTGAAGAACTCTGAATGGAAAGAAGTCCATTAAGTCATCTGCTGAGTACCAGTCTGTACCACTCTGATTCTTCCAGCAGTATATGCTCATATGCTTTCTCCATACAATTTTTAAGTGATTGAAGTGACAAAGCTTTCATGTTTTCCTTTGGGAAACTCTTTATGCAGTTTTTCTTGATACTGTCCTTAAATTTTTCTTTAACCCGTCTTCATGCCATTGCCGTAGTGTCTAACCCTTGTTTCCCATGGCAATTTCTGTCTTGTTTTTCTCTTTATATTCTTCAAGTCCTTCTGAACAACATTATTATTCTCACTCTTTATTGTCTCTATTAAGACAATGCCTGTGTGCATTTCTCCAATGTGGCGTTTGTTTTTATTTCTTTGAATCCTTCCAAGCCAGCCGATATCTTACCGGAACTGGGATGTTGAGAACAGTATGTAGAGTGGCTTCTCAATAATGGTCCTGGCATTATATTATCCCCAGCTACTATAAGATGACTATAGCTATGCATATAACATCCATTCTATAGTACCTATATAAAACCTCTTACTGCTTCTTGGCTTCTGTCTGTAGGGACCAAACTTTTGGAGGATGCCTAATGTTGCATTGATACTTGATCTATCATTTGTAGTTCTAGGGCTTTTCTTATATCTGAGCTGTTTTGAGGAGGTATTTGTTCCCTGTAAATGTGTCTTTTGGATTTTGATTTTATTGGGACATTTTGGGTTTTGCTCATTTTGTTGATTTCTGTTTTGTAAATCCTTCTCTATCATCCTCATAGCTACATTGAGGCCATCTCTGAATATCCATTTGTATTTTTAGTGTAGGATCTTTAAAAGGATGAGTGCTTCAGATCTGATTAATCAGATTTCTCTTAGCTGGGCCTTCCTTCCAGTAACTTCAGAATGACTATAAATCTTTTGGTAAGGGTGGGATAAGGGATGAAAATAGGCTAGAGGGCATAATTTCTCAGCAGGCTCTATTTTTGTAACACTAGTTTTAAAACTTACACTTTCTAAAACTTCCAGGGATTGATAATTTGAAAGACTATGAATATACATCTAAGATGAAATGGTTCTGCTTTCACCTGTCTGTTTAAATTCTGTCTCAGCTGGCTTTTTTTTTTTTTTTTTTTTTTTTTTT
>NW_020799099.1:6296040-6307003 GCF_003259725.1 Athene cunicularia | reverse complement strand
GCCCCTTTTTTTTTTTTTTTTTTTCCCAAATTTGAGCTATCTGTTTAATTTTCTTTTCTCTATACAAAGGCATTATTAAAGTCTTTATTTTTCTTTTCTCTTCCAGGCTTAATAGTGATTTTTACTGAGCCTTGGGGAAAAATATATGATATGTTAAAATCTTAACAATGGAAAATTATAATTGTTTATATTTAGTTCCCGTTCTGTATTCAGTAAGTATCCTTTCCCATGTTCTGGCATCCTAACCTTTTTTCTGTGAGTGTTCTAAGAAAATTTTGGGGCCTCTTCAGTGTTTATATATAAAGACTTACCTACCTTTATAAAGTGCCTTCAAACATTTGTCTTCCATTTCGTGTAATTCCAATTTATAATAAAATATTTAATATCACTTCATTGTTACTAGAGCTGGTTGAGAGCTTTGAGAGTTGATAAAAGGGTTTTTTTATGTGTTCATTCCTGTTGAAACTATTAATTGAAACGTGTTGATATAAATACTTTTCATGAAAGCCAGAAAAGCAGAGGAGCTACTTTCCCTGTACATGTGTACACACAGCTTCATTACCTGTAATTCACATTGTACAGGTCTTGATTTTCAGGTGACTACTTAACACTAGATAATTTAAAAAGAGCATATTTACTATACAAATATCAGTCCATTTCTGCCTGATTATTTTCAAAATATCAATGAATCTTCAAGAATATTTAAAATATAAAGTATATAGCCATCAAATGTTTGAACTTTAAATATATATCTTCACTGGCTTCCAAAGTTAACATTTTTAACCTTTTAAGATATTAAATTCAATTTGGGAGAGAAATTTCGTAGAACTTAATCTAATATCTAAAAGTCTGCTACAGACAAATTGTAGCTTTTGCAAATTCTTATTTACTAAAAGGGTAAAGTTTTGGATGTTCATTCTTCAGCCTTGAGTACAGGGAGATTATTGAGAGATGCACTAGAAAATAGATTATCTGTATATTCTGTAATAGAATGAACATTAAATATCTAAAATGGTAGAATTTATATTTACATATTAAGGATTGCATTATTGCAATTTTTTACTTTGTCTTGGGATCATAAGGGTGTGGATAGTAGAAAGATACTTCCAGTAACTGGATAAGATCTATTTTTATTTCAGATGGCACTAAAACAAAGATGTATTTAAATTCTTAAAATTTGTTTCATTTTTACATAATAGGTTGGAATTTGATAGTTGAATTACTTTATATACAGAAAATAAACAAACTCACTTTAAAGGAAGAAAATACATGACTTGTTAGAAGAAAAGTTTTCTGAAAATATCCCTTACTCTAGAGAATGCTCCTCATGCATCTGTCAAATTTAAGTTGAAGAAAAGTGAACCCCTTATTTTAACCAGGCTCTCTTAAAACACTGTAGAGTACCCACAATTCCAGCCTTATCTCCTCACAGAATCACAGAATCATTCAGGTTGGAAAAGACCCTTGGGATCATTGAGCCCAACCATCAGCCCTACTCTACAAAGTTCTCCCCTACACCATATCCCCCAACATCTCATCTAAACGACCCTTAAACACATCCAGGGATGGTGACTCCACCACCTCCCTGGGCAGCCTATTCCACTGTCTGATCACTCTTTCTGTGAAATATTTTTTCCTAATGTCCACTCTGAACCTCTCCTGTTGTAGTATAAAGCCATTCCCTCCTGTTCTGTCAGTAATTACCTGTGAGAAGAGACCAGCACCAACCTCTCTACAATGTCCTTTCAGGTAGTTGTAGAGAGTGATGAGGTCTCCCCTCAGCCTCCTCTTCCTCAAAGTGAACAGTCCCAGCTCCTTCAATCTCTCCTCAGGATTTGTTCTCCAGGCCCTTCACCAGCTTCATTGCCCTCCTCTGCACTCGCTCCAGCACCTCGAGATCTCTCTCGTATTGAGGTGCCCCAAACTGGACACAACACTCCAGGTGTGGCCTCACCAGTGCAGAGTGCAGGGGGACTGTCACCTCCCTACTTCTGCTGGTCACACTATTTCTAACCAAGCCAGGATGCCGTTGGTTTTCTTGGCCACCCGGGCACACTTGCTGGCTCACGTTCAGCTGCTTGTGCATTAGAACCCCCAGATCCTTTTCTTCCAGACAGCTCTCCAGCCACAGCTCCTCAAGCCTGTAGCCATGCAGGGGGTTGTTGCCCAAGTGCAGGACCTGGCACTTGGCCTTGTTGAAGCTCATGCCGTTAACGTTGGCCCACTGATCCAATCTATCCAAGTCTCTCTGTAGAGCCTCCCTATCTTCATGCAGATCAACGCTCCTGCTTAACTTGGCGTCAGATTTACTGATGCTACACTCTATGTCCTTATCAAGATCATCAATAAAGATGTTGAACAGAAATGGCCCCACCACAGAGCCCTGAGGAACATCACTTGTGACTGGCTGCCAGCTGGATTTAGCTCCACTGACAGCCACTCTCTGGGACCGTCCATCCAGCCAGTGCTTGACTCAGCAGACCATTTGCTCATCCGGGTCATGAGCAGCCCTCTGAACAGCAAGAAAAAATTATTTTTTACTGTGAGGGTGACCAAGAACTGGCACAGTTTGCCCAGGGAGGTGATGGTGTCTCCGTCTTTGGAGGTGTTAAAAAAATCGTCTGGACATGGTCCTGGGCAATAGGGTTTTAGTAGCCTTGCTTGAGCAGCGGGATTGGACAAGATGATCTCCAGAGGTCCCTTCCAACTTCAATCATTCTGTAATTTTTCTTGAGAACAGTTTTATTTCATATTGTTTTAACTAGATGAGCAAGGAAAAGTTAGAATTGACTTCACTGGTCTGTGGTTTAGGTATCCAACAGGACTTTTCTGTGTGTCTGTCTTTCAGGCATGATCATCTATGTGTCTGATCACTTATTCTCTTGTTGATCTGTGATTTCAACACTGCTGCTTTGCCTTGAGGCCCATAGTTAAGCAGTCAGGGTAATTTGTATTGCCACAGACTTCTGGTAAGACCAACATGCCATCTCTGTAATAGCTATCTGCATTTTGTAGATTTAGTTAGAATAGTTTAGTTAGTTAGAATAAACTGTTTTATACCAGCTAGTTGTTCCCCCTAGTTATTTAAAACAGTTGATATAGGAAACAGGAAATAAGACATTATTCCTTGCCTGTTCCTCCTTCAATTTTCTGCCAAAATAAGCTTCAGCTAATGTCACCTATATAATATGGCACATCTATTACTATTTCTCTTTCTAAATCGAGGCTATTTACTAGGCTTAAATGTCAGTGGTTTCTAGTCTCAGAAGAATAATGTTTCCCTATAAACTAAGGTAATGGACATTTTCTCTTTGCTGACTTTATGATAGAAAGATTGATTCATGTCACACCAAGATAGAAACCCTAAATGTAGGCAATTAACAATGGATTTCGGGTCCCTGCTCTGTGAGCAGTGTTAAAAGTATAAATGAACAGTTGCAAAAAGGAAACATAATCTAATATACCTAGTGGATTAGTGCCTCGGGCCAACGGTGAATTTTCAGAGCAATACAATCATGGGTTTTATGACACTATACTTCATAGCAAGATTAGAAATAGACTATTTGTTACTGTCCGGAAACTGAGAAATGTTGGCAAGATCAGCGTGGAGTTAACTTCATATATTTAAGAACCCAACCTATAGAAAACTTTGTATTTTTGACAGAAGAATACTGAAGACCTATATTTGATTTATCTGTAGTTTGTTTGTTGAGAAGTTACAGTTACTGAGAAAGTATTGTTAACACATGTAGTGATACAATAGTAGTGTTGCTGTTGTTTTCTGAACCTGTAATAGGGGAAATTTGTAGATAGAGGTATAATCTTTTATTAGGTAAACTGGCAAGGCTGCAGACAAGCTTTGGGGTTTGGGGCCTTCCATCTGGTTTAACAGTAAGCAACTGAACAACACAAACTAAAAGTAGACTGTATTTAAAATTCACTAGGCTAAACAGACCCCCTGAAAGAAAATACTTTCTGGATTCTGTGGATCTAAGTTAGCAAATAGCTATGAGTTCAGCGAAAGGGAGAATGGGGTATGATGCAGTCATCTGAACAGATACGCAAGCATGTGGTTATCGAGGTCTAGCAATCATGAAAAAATGTGTGTTTTGTTGCTGATAAGATGTGAAAATGACTGATGGTTAGCCATTATATAACTTAGCAATACCCTTTAAAGCTATACAATATTTTCTTTTTATAAGCTTCTCCCTCCTGGCAGGTAAAATGGAATTATTTAAATTTGTTTCATTTGTGTCTCCTAGTAGCTTCCTTATCTGTCCTACAGACTTGCTTTTGAATTCTGTTAAGTCTCTTAAACTCTGAAATCTTTTAGCTCTGACGAAATCTGGTTTGCTGGCTGTTTAAGGAAATTGTTTTAGCTACTGTCCTCTCATAAATCCTGACTTGAAATACTAAATTTCTCCTGAGAGAAATGACTGTCCTACCGCTGACATCAAAGAGCTGATATTGAGAGAATGACGGTCAATGCTAAATTCTCCACAAAGCTGAGAAACACAGAGCACCTTTATACCAGGAGGAAATGATGTCCCAAAAAAAAGAATAGGGGGAGGAGAGAAGTGTCTGAGGCACCAGAGTTGAAGGCATCTCACCATCCTGTGTCAGGCGGGACATGCTGCTAAACACAGAGCTGATCTGCCAGACCTGATACCAGCAGTCCTTACCAACTTACCCAACCCAAGGGCTTCACAGGCTGACTACTCAGCAGTTTGTTGCCAAGGAACATGCTTCTCACATTGGGTAGAGCAGCAGTAGGGAAGAGATATCTGAATTGCAAACAGGACAGCTGGAAAGTTTCCTTCCCTCTTAATAGTTTTTGCGGTTTGGTTCCCCCACCTCCTGCTATGATGTGATTTAAAAGTGGAAAATGCTCTTTAGGCAGGAAAGGGCTACACTTTTCTGTCTCCTCAAAGAGCTGAAAATATTGCCAACTGTGCACATTTTGTTATCCCAAATGAAGATGGAGGTGTGTCCTATTACATGGTTAAGATTCATGTAGAAAAATACAGAGAGCTCATAGATGTTGAAGAGCAATAATGGAAAATCAGACATTAGGCCCTGTTAGCTTTATTACAGAAAAGAAAAATAACATTTTGGGACTAAATACCATCTATGTAGGACTTGTAGTTATAATTCAGTTAGTATTTCCTGTTCGTTGTTTCTTTGCTCAGCTTTAGTGCATGCTCCTTTAGCACAAGTGTGTGTATGATATGTGTGTGTAATTAAGGAGCGTGGCCTCTTCAGATGTTCTAAAACTTTATGTAAGAATTAATTAAGCTTAGTCCTATTTAACTGGCTGTTTAAGTTGAATCACTCTGGATGTCCTCTACATTTGACACTTCAGCTGGGATTTCTAAGGTTTTCCAGGCAGTGTAAGGGAGAACTTATGTAGAGGATAGAGAATAATTAGATGTACACACATAAAAGATACAAACATTGAGTTGTTTTCTTTTTGCAAACTGCTTTGCAAATTCGTAATGATTTCTTGAGCACAATGAATGAACAGACCTTGGTGAAAACAATTGGCATAGGTTTTCCTACAAAATATTTTCATACAAATGCCTAAGAAACCAGTGAGTAGTATTCACAATGCTCTGATGTATGCGAATGCTTTTACTACTTAAAAGTTTGAAGTTGATAATTAAACACAAGTCAAATATGCTTTAATATTTCAAGACAGTCACTGGATTATCTTCATGCGCCACGTGGTTGCTGCCATTCAATCAGAATGTATTCATGCTTTTTGCACCTTTCTGAGAAGACATTAAGGAGCAAAAGTATCTGGAAAAAGTAAGAAGCTGGAGATAGCTAGAGATTGGTGTGTACTATAAAGTGGAGCATCCTCAGATCTGCAATTAATGTTATGACTTAGTAGTACAGGAAAAAGCTTAGGTTTAAATATGAAAGTAACCATATATATTATGAGAGTTCGTATACCACAGTGCTCATAACAAACATTTTTCTCGATAGCTGTGAAACATTATCCCTGTGGAAAAATAGAATATTCAGTTCAGTGGGAAATATGCCTTAATAAAACTAAAACATAAATGTGTCTTATTACACACTTTACCAGCTACGTAATTTTCACTCTAATTCTGAAGCCATGAGATTACTAGATAAAACATTTTTTTAAAGAATCTTGACTAATGCGCAAGTACACCAATATAAAAAAGCAGAAATCCTGTCTGTTCTTAATAGCTAATATGAATATTGAAGTGTTCAAATTACATGTACCGGGGTTAAGTTAATGTGAATTGACTTAGTGGTGTTCTTTTAAGGGTTCAGACATAAATAATTGATTTTTACTTAAGAATAAGAATAATTTAAAATAAAAAAACCAATAGAGATTTCCAGTTGTGAAAGACTTTACTAGCAAAGACAACCCAAAATGATCTGTTTTTACATTTATTCTCACTATTGTCATGTTAAGAGCTGTGGATTGTAGCAGGGAGGGGAATTTTACCAAATGAATTAAAAAAGACATTAACAAGGTTTATAAATATGAAGCTCCAGAGAAAAATATTGCAATGGTGATTTGCAAAAGCAGGCAGAAGTTGTTGAGGTTAAACCCTATTTTTTTAAGCTTGTCAATGTTTTTTGTAAAATAAGTGAAAGAGAAGGGTAGCTGGTGGTTAAGGCTCTTGCCAGGAGGCCCTGTTTTGATTCAGGAGGAATGAGAACCTGAAATATTTCTCACACATCTCAAATGGTTACTTAAATCATCAGACTGTTTGGTCTTTGATTCTATCTCTTGCTTTCACTGTGTCCTTCCCACAGAAATGGCTCCCTCGACATATAAAGAAAGGGTTTTCCTATTTTTTTGATGTTTCATTGAGACTGGCATATTCTTGTGGAGATGCTCTACTTTCAGTGGAGCAGGACTTTGTTCATTGGTTTGTTAGTTCAGACAAATTGTGCATATATTGCCAGATAATGGGGTATTCTCCAAATCTGAAGCAGTTCATTTTACAATTTCCCTTTTATTTTGAATGTTCAGAAAGACTCAGAGGAGTTCGACAGGGAAGGGAATTCAGTTGCTGGCTTTGAGCACTGCTGAACTTTTCAGCATTTGCACATCAGTCAGTAGGGACTTCGAGTCCTTCCATGTACATCAAGTTTATAAGCTTAAGATGCTCAGGCAGTTCTTTCTCCCAGGAACTAATGAAGGATGTGAGTAGTAGGAGCATTTTTTTTGGTTGTTGCTGCATTTACTTAGATCTTAATTTCACTTCTAGAGGCATCCTCAGCAATGTCAAGTAAACAGTAGTAAGCCACTGCTGACTGCCCATTGTGTTTTAACCGGAATAACTAGATTAGTTTCCTCTTTAAATTATTAATTTTTAATGCATTACATTTGCTACACTTTAATACATTAAAAATTTGTTAGTCCACCTAAGGGGATGGATTTTCTGGGAATAGAGACCAGTAACATAGTAGCTGTCGCATATGGGAGTAGTAATAACTGTGCAAAATATCCAACATAAGTTTTGTTTTAATATCTCCAGTCCAAACCATCACTCCCAGTATTACTATAAGGTAAAGCAGAGTTGGTTTAAGAAAACCGGTAAAGGGTGGCTACTGCTTGACATGATGTAATTCCAAATGATATAATCTTGTTTCTTCTATGCCTCACCTGCTGCTGCTGCCCCTGTGGATGCTCCCCCAGCAGTGAGGGCTGCTGTTTAGCTCAAGACCAACCTCTGCCATGGGAGAACTGACCCCATCTCCTGCTCTTCCTTTACACTCAGGAGAGGAAGAGGAGAAGGGAAGGGAAATGGCTTCTTCACTGGGAGTTAAGAAAAATAGGAATTTCCAGACTGAGAAATGGAGTGTGAATTGGGGCTTGGGTGCACCATGTGTGTGGAGGAGGACACAAAAATGGAGGAGAGAACAGAGAAATTATAACTCTTTCAAGTGGAATGGGTGATTAAGTTGTTTGAATAAAACTTAGGTGTCTTTGTAGTAGCCTGAAACATTGCTGTGGCCTTGATATGTCCATTTAAAAAACTTTATTCTTGATATCAGGTGTAATAGATGCTTATCTGTTCATAGGCAGAGCTGGAATATGACCCTGGTCCAATCCAAAAAATCATGTGAACACTAATGAAAATGCTAAAATTCCTAAAAATACTGTGTATTGCAAAGCTATATTGAATGAGAGCCTGGCACATTAATATTTCTAGTATTATACAAGAGTCATGTTCAGTATTTATTAATGAGCAAAATTAATTTATCTCTTGCATTTCCAGTCTTCTCCTCTCACTGAGAAACAAGGTGTACCCCAGGCACATCCCCTTGGAGCTCTCAGCACACAGGCTGGGACTGTCTGAAGCTTCTTTCTGAACTTACTTGAATAAAAACTCCATGCAAAAATTGTTGGATAAGAAAACATGATCAAAAAATATCGAGTAGCACTGAGATTGGAATATGAAAATCTTTACTGGGTCTCTTAGTGTACACTAGGGAAAGGACAGACCTGCTTTTTTAATATATTTTTAACAGGTTTGTTCTAAGGCCTTTGTTTTTCCATAGAAAATATCCAATGGTTTTATCCATCTGTTTCTGCTGTCAGTTCAAGAAATAAATTGTTGATACTATGGATTTTTTTTTCCCCCTTTTTTTAAAAGGCATTGACATTGGAGTCAAAATGACTTAGGTATAAATACCTTAAATATTTAGGTACAAAAGTTGATAATTTAATAATAAAATTTTTCAATATAAATAACAGTTTCTGGAAGTGTGTCAAACAGAGCTTCACTCTTCTTTGTGACTTTTTAAATGGGTTAAAGATGTCACCTAACTTTTAATAAAACAAATTATTTCAACTTGAATCTAGTGATTTGTACTGTGTGTCTTACCAAACCCTGGCAATTCCAAGAATACTGATAATTTCTTTCCTCCTGTAGTCAATACAAGTTGCATCAAGTCCCACAGGCGTGTTTGAGTGACAGAACTTCTCTTGGCTAAAGGAAAATTGCCTAGGAGACATAGAAAATAAAATGATACAAAGACTGAAAAGAAAATCTGTTGGAAGTGTTCTTGCACACGAGGGATTTCAATCATGTTAGCGTGACCTGTGAAGTTCTGAGGCTCCATGTTTTGGAGGAGAATTCCAGTCCTGCGTTTAAGCACAGTACGATGCCCTGATTTCAAATAAGCTGTTCCTGGTAGCTGAGAGGATGTAATTATTGGTATAACTATTAAAATCAGTTTCAGTATGTCTGGCACTTAGAAAAACAGAAAAAAAAACCCCAACAAATGCAAACTCTATCACAGCAAACTACAAAGGTAAGTGAAAAGATGGGAAAGAGGAGCTGAAGTAAAGAGGAGATGTAACAAGTGTAGTGCTCTAAATGCTGGGGTTTCTGGCTGGGCTGCGTTTTCCTGTGCTGTCCTGCTCCCAGCCCTCAGCTGCTTACCCAGCTGCCTCCCCCTCCGACCCAAATGATTCGTTTTGTCTGTAGCAGCTTTGGACTGCTTCACTTCATACCATAGGGTTGTTTTTTGTTTTTTTTTTAAAGGTTTATAGACACCAGTTAATGATAATTTTAAATTGCCAGCTGTGGATGTTGGATGAAATTGGGAAGCAGCTACTTGGAGGTGAGGAGTACATCTGATGTTTCTCAGTGCAGCTTAGAGGGCAGGGATAGAGATTTGTGACTTAAATTCTAGTCTTAAATCTTGGCAAATTTCTAAAGTATGTCCATCAATTACATCAAAGTAACAGAGATAGTTTATGTGTTTGTTTTGTGATTGCAGAGGCATTTCTGTATGTATTAGCTGAACACATTTGACTAATGAATATGGGCCAACTTTAACTTCCATTTTACCTAAAATCTAAATGCTGTTGTTATAGTACATCTTCAGGGTGAGGATTTTTAAACTATATTGATTATAGGAGGTATTTTGTGATTTTTGTTACATGAGATAACTGCATTGTTGGACTCTCCTTTGGTCTCTGTTTTCCTAGTGAAACATGTCAGTGAATTTTCCCAGACTTTGAAATCCACCATTTTATCTTTAATGACAAAGAAGTTCTGCTGTATTTGACCTTTGCCAGCAGTTCCTTTGTCTTTGCTTTTTACTTTTTATTTTAAAAGGGAAAGGGTGACATTACACAATAAAGAAATTATACATGATAGAGTTTTAAGTTCATTTTCAAAAGTGCCTGCAACTACCATTCTCTCAGCAGCATCTTATAAAAGGGCTTTAACTGCAAGATAGGTTGTATTTTGTCTCTAGCCAATGCTGCTGCACTCCTTTGTTTATTCTCTTACATGTGCAAGTCTGAATCCTTTTTTTTTGAATTTGAGAGTGTTTCTGTGGTACATCAGGAGGGACAGGCTCAGATTTTTAAGGCATTTAGCTGGAAAGCTGGGTGAAGAAGCGATCAGAAGACATCTTGGGTTTAGGCTCTGACATGCGTGTCTTTGGCAGTGAAAGATCAAAGTGGTTGCCCTGGAAGGATACTGGGTTTGGCCTTCAGATTCACATGGTTCTTTCATTAAAATATATCTCAGTGTCTGAATCTCATGCTGTATTCCTTGACTTCTCTTGCTTTTTCTCCCCAACATGTTTTGTCAAAAAATAAATCCAGTCCTTTTGCTAATAATAAACCCCACTAAGATTTGCAATTTAATTTCATATGCAATGCACACTCATTTGTCCTTTACAGGTTGGGAAAAGCTTCTCTCACCCACCTCCCCACACCTCCCCAAAATCTGGTTACAACCCACTGTATGCTCTATCCCTCTATGAATTACTTTTGTCACAGTGGATGTTTACAGCTTGTTAATGAGCTATTAATATTCTGCATCTAAGAATAAAGCAGAAACAAAAGTGGTGATATAATAACTAATTCCTTAGATTTGTAAAAAGTAAAAAATTTTTATATATATATATATATATATATATATATATATATATATATTTTTTTTTTTTTTTT
>NW_020799099.1:6171145-6295990 GCF_003259725.1 Athene cunicularia | reverse complement strand
GCACTAAGGACTCTGGATTTACGAGGTTTTTTAAAGCAGACTAGTACACTTTTTTATTTTCTATTCAAGTATGGTATTCTCTGAATTTCAGATTATTCTGGTTGATTCTGTTAACATGTGTTTTTGCATCTAGACTGTTGCATAAGGACTGTTTTCTTGCAAGAGCCCATAGGCCTTTGTTATTCTGCTTCAGTGAACAAGAATGTTAAACATTAAAAAACAACCTTTATTTTTGAGTTTTATATATATATATATATATATATATTTTTAATTGCCGAGAATGTGGATTGTGTAAGCCACAGAGTGCTTTAGCAGTTTCAGGTTAGTTTTTTTTTTTCAGCAGGCACTTGATAAGTGTGGTTCCTCCATTTTTATTTGTTTTAGTCATTATGAGTAAACGCACACATAAGTACATATATGTAACTGTGACTGAGTTACAGTGATGCACTCAGTCTGTAAAAGCACAGTATGTTTTAAACCTATATAAACTATGAATTTGGCAGGTGGATCGGATAACTTAAAATCATCCAGGAAATAAATTTGTACTCTGAGATTGTGTGTTTTAAAGATTTTTTTCAAGCTTCCCCCCTGCTTTCTCAGGAAGCACATAATTTTGTAAACAAATGTTAATTTACTAGTGACAATCTGGATATGTGAATGGTGTCAATATCTGAGGGAATCATACAGGAAATGTTGTTTATAGGAGATCAGCACTGCACATCATTTAGCTCTCTGACTCAATTTAAAAACTCCCTGAAAGTAAAGAATACCTAGCCACTGCATCACTCTGATGAAAATTAAAATGTGAAAGGATTTGGACTGAGTCAATTAAAAAGTAGATAGATGGTAAATGAACCATGTAATTTACTTTGGTTCAAATGCATTGCCTTAAAAAGATACCCTCATCAGCTGCATAGGATGTGTTGTTCCAGCAGTGATATGTAATGCTGTATTCAGAAACAGGTGATGTGGGAAAGGACTAGGGCAGGAATATAATGATCTAAGACAGAAACCAGATCTGACATGGCTTCAGATTCTTGATTAATGATTTCCCTGGTCTTTAGCTATTGTATTACCATGTCAGTGCTTTCCTAATCAGAAAATCAAAGTGATGAACATAGATGATGCCTTGAGCACTGCTATTGATAACCTTGAAAGTATGATTTATACCCAAACCTATGAAGGGGTAGCCAATCAAAATTTGCAATGTCTGATGTGAAAGAAACAGGACTATATAGTTGCTATACCAAAATAAATGTCTTCTAATCCCCAAACCAGTATGACATTTGAAATGGTGACAAGAAGGAAACTTAGATTTTCCATGAAATAAATGACTGTGAAAATATTTATTTATCTATTTATAATTAAAGCTGATCAATATTATGAACCTCCTAAAAATTCAACCTTGGAAAAAGTGTTGCTCCCTCAGTGTTTCACATTACTTATGCCTTTTTGTTTTGTTTGTTTGATTATTTTTAAGAGAAGATACAGCTTGTTTCGTATCCTTGTAGGGGGAGATTTCTTGTATGTTAGACACATGAAATTACATCTTGGGAAGCTAAGAAATAAATTAATGTAGATTGCAAAACTCATCAGTTATCTATTAAAAAACCAAATAACCCCCCAGAATAGCAAATTCAGGAAAACACTCTGATCTTAATGACAGGGTAAATTTAACAGGTGTGTGGGTAATGTAGAGGGCATTTTTCTTCAGAGTTTCATTTTCTCAGTAGGCTAGTCTTGTTTGCTTTCAGCATCATGTAGATTATCTGAAAAGTTCTTTCTCAGGCTCCGGTAGTTTTAAAAGCATGGGCTGAAAATGACAGTATGCCCACAAAACCATAATTCTCTGGAAGTGAAAGTTACATTTGCTAAAGTAATTTTTCTGGCCTTTTCCTTACTTGAATTTTGCTTATGTGACAGTAAACCGATATGCCTCCACAAAGAGTGGAGACCTCTTTTGGCAAATACGTGCAAGTTGTACCTGCAGCTTGTTTATTTACATGATGTTACCTCTCTGTATCTTGTATCTCATCTTCATCTGAGCAGCAGCAACTTGAACAGCAAAAACTTCTTTAAAGGCCAAAAGAGTGTTTTAAGTCCCATAGTTCCTTTGTAGTGCTAAAAATAAAAGTATCCCATATTTTCATGAAGAAATTAGTGAAGTTCAGCCCTTGATACAAAGCTAGAGAGGTGTATCAACATTCCTATAAATTGGACCTGAGATAGTACATTCCTAAACCAGTGGTGTACCTCTGATTACTATTGGAAAGAGGTGAAATAAAAAAACCCAAACAAAGAATATTTTAAATTAATAAATTAATAGTGTTTATTATATTGTAATATAATATTATAAATTTAAATTAACAAATTAAATTTGGTAACATTCGTAACTGTTACCAGAAGATTGCAGTAGTCTTCAGAGTTTTGTCACTCATACAAGTAGTTGGCAAGAGACTAGGAAAACCAGTGAAAAGGTCTAAAACATAGTGTTAGGAGCTTCCTGCTAGCCTCAGTTCAAATATAATCTCTTGCTGAATCTCATACTGAAGTGCTGAGGATGGAATTGGCTATTGAGAGAACATTCACATTCTGAAATCTAATATAAACATACATCCTGCTGTCAAATTGAGATCCTTTTCAAACACCTGGGGATTAATTGACCAATCTACCAACCTGGAATAAAAATGTGGTTTTAAATGGAAATATATACATAAGAGAAATGTGACAGAGGAGGTGGCTAATAGGATACTTCTTGCTTTTGTCCTCACCTCAAACATGAGTCTAACATCATCTTCTGCAATCAGCTCCATTGGAAGGACAGCAAATAATTAAAACATCTCTCACAAGAAAAACGCCACATTACTGTTGTAGCCTTTTTTTTTTTTTTTTTAAAATAAAAAGATGGATGACTTTAAGTAATCTTTACAGAGCAAATGGTACCCCAAAATAAATTCATGTTGAAATAGAAATTCTCATTCTTGAAATTCTTTTTTAAAAATATATGAAAATTTAAAATTGAAGGCTAAAAGAATAGTCCTAATTCAGTATAGAATCTATATGTGAAAAAGAAAATAACTGCACATATTATGGATCAAGAATGTATAGTTAGGACTAGACTATAGTGATCTATCTGATCTTTTGTGGTTTCATTTTCTTTGATGTTTATCAAAACTGAAACCCTGTAAGCTTTTTCTCTCTTGGAGGGCACGTTTTTCTACCCCTTTCATCAAGTCTTTGTTCACCACTGATTTTTCATATATGATATATGAATCATATATGATTTTTCATGTATGAGTGTCCACAGCTGAGAAATACTGATCCTAGGCAGTTGCTTGTCTGAATTTGTTTTAGAAGATTTTGATGGAACTGCTGGCAAAACAGAATTTAAAACAAAACAAAAAAAAAGTATCTTTGCCAATTTTAGAGGTGATCAGGTACAAATGACTTTCTGTAGTAATGATAAATGCAGAACCATGCAGATAGGCCCACCAGCAGCAATCTATCCAGTATTAAGGATCTGCAATGGGGAGGGTAGGCTGTAGCAGAGGAGACAACCCATTCATCTACTACTCCTAAGAATAAAATGGTTTTGTGGCACCAGACTCAAAGTCCTCAAACAAAGTGTGTGATATCAGATGGATAGAAGCATGGAAGAATTATTATGACACACCCAACTACCAAGCTGAAGATCATTTGTAACCAAATCTGTAAACATCTGAAGAACCTTCTCAGGCCCATTTTTCCTGCTCAGTCTGTGGTTTTCACTGTGTCACATTATAAGGACCTGTCTTTCTCAGGAGATATGCCTTTTGCTTTATAACTGATGAATCCACTTTAGTAGGAAAAAATCTCATCTGTGTTTGGTTGTATCAAATAAATCAGCACAAATTTGTTCTAAGAAACTGTTTAATCTGACTGAAGCGTATGCATTTAAACTATTTTCAGAAGAGCATTGATAATTGTGAATTGTCTTTTGATTCTGAGGAAGAAACAGACTGTTGTGTTGTTTTTTTGGTTTTTTTTTTTTTCTCTTCTCATACACTTTGCTCTTCTGCAGTCTTTCAGACTCTCTCCTTTTCCTCCAGGTATAAAGATTAATATGTACCCATGTCTGGGGAGAGCTTAGGTTTTTTGATTTCACTTAGTTTCTTGGCAACTTTCCTCTCTTTTCTTCCCTCTGTACAAAATCAAAATAAATAATGCTTTATGTTGGGAAAAGTTTTTGAGAAAAACTTATTGAGCCAAGGTGTAATAAGACTTGTCCTGAAAGGGGAAAAAATTGTCGACCGGAGTCAGAATTGTGATAGAAGAGATATGACATTCTTCACAGCTTCTGGCCAGTTGTTTTTGTTTTGTTTAGTTAAAAGATTTATTGTAAGAGACCAAGTCTCAACCTCATTTAATTTTTTAATTATATTTGTAAAGATCTGCTTGGATCTGATAAAGCATCTGAGGTTGTACTCTTGTTTTCTTTGTATATCTCTATTTAAAAAAAAATCTACTTAATTCTTATGTATTTAAAACTTCTTCAAATAGGATATAGATACTTATGTTTCACTAACAGAATATCATGCAAACTGATTTGCAAGGTTAGCATTACCTATATTTTATTAAGTTAACTGAGTGGACAATCTCTATAGGCTCTTAATAAATAGGTATTGCAGTCACAGAAAATTAAAAACTAGTATCAGAAGATTAATTTGATATTTTTATAACATTTTATTTTCTTAAGCTTAGAAAGTGTTGTGCTGTGCTGTGAGCTGTTTAATTTCTCTCACGGCAGAAAAATGTACCATTAGTTTTCTTATAAGCACGTCAAAATGTCCTCTGTAAGACTATTCTTCACTAAAAGACAGATTCCCTGACACACAGTGCAGGGCAAGTGTCTTTCTTGGTGGGAAAGAATACTTAATAATAGAAAAGTTTGAGTCTGGTAACTCTAACCTCTGACCTGAAGATGAAAGTTCAAGCTGAAGAAATGGATAATGTGGCATTAACACCACAAGAGGTAATGGCTAGCGCATATATATATATATATCTATATATATAAAAATATGTATATATATGTATATATATATATAAATATATAAATATATAACTTTTGGAAAATTCAGGCTTTCACAAAACATGAGGGCATTACACTGGTTGCCAATAATTGCAAATCTGTCAGCATGCATCGGTTGGCATTCTTTGCCCTTTTGGGGTTATGGTACAAAAAGTCAGTGCTGATGAGACATATTTATGCCAGGAAATACAAGAAATTAATTTTTCAGCATTGATCAGTGGAACGTATCCAGGTTTATTTCAGTAATGAAAAAGAAGTCCTAAACACTGCAACATTAAAGCTTGCAGTTGACTTTCTGACAAAGTTACCTACAGCAATCCAAACTGCTTTAACAATTCTGTGAAAAATTATGTGAGTAGGTTTTAAAAGGTCAGCCACAAATTGTAATTTCACTAGATAAGACTAGTGGTCCAGGAGAGAAACTTTTTACTACACAAAGTTCTCCACAAGAATAGTGCTCTATTTCATCTCTGCAATAATAACCTCAATGATAGAAAATGTATCCCAGGAATTGGAGGTTAGTTTTGCCTCACTCTTTTGAAAGGCAGTTCTTCAGGTTCCTCAATAAACAGCCCACAAGTGCAATGAGATCTGACACAGTCCTGGCAACTTGATGCAGTCCTGAATTTTACTAGGTCTTTATAAGCAGGCATGTTGCCAACTATTTTTTTTCTACTACTTTAACTAAAAACAAACCAAAAGGAAGTGTGTTATTTTTGAAATGCTGAGGAGGCTTGATGAGGAAGATTTAATTTTTTTTTTTTACTGTACAAAGGATTAGATACTGGAGAAATATTTATTGGTAGAGCTTCTTATTAAAAGTGAATATAGCACAAATATATTTTTTCTTCTCTCCCTCTCCTTTTCTGTGAATGGATACTATGCTGGTGTCTACCAGTAATACTGATGTGTGCAAACAAAATACCATATTTCCAAAAAGTATAAAAACCCCAGAACTCTTTTTTTTTTTTTTTTGCCTTGGGACAGATGAGTCATCTCTCATCTTCCACTTTGCATCTCAAGACAAAGCAAATAAGAAACACTAAATATTAAATGACATTTTTCTCTATACTTAATACGATTTCAGGTACACACTTTCACTGTGAGATTTGCTAATTAATTTGGGGGTTCTTGGGTTTTGCATATCTCTTTAAAACATAAAAAATATCTTACAGTTTGCTAGAGAGGAATAAGAGTTCCCATCACATCAGTGTTATCAGTAGAGGTAAAGTAGTTGCAAGCTGTGGCATTGCAAAGCTTGTCCATTTTTAATCAGATCCCCCGGAGCGTTGAAAGTACTCTCTGAGTCTGGACTAATGAGGAGCAAAAGCGAATATGTCATCCGAGCGTTCAGGTGAGGAGGAATAAAGTTTCTCATGACCCCAATAGCACTACATTGTCACTTCCACAGAAGGAAAAATACAGTTGGTTCCTAAGTAGAATGGTGCATAAAAACCTAAGAGGCATTTAAAGAAATAAAACCAAAACCTCAACCTGTGCATCTCTTATTTGAAATTCAGTGATCGAATACAAAATGTTCCTCTATGAACAAACAGGCATCCAGAAAATGGAAGATTTGATAGGTATTTTATTTTCAGATCCTTTTTTATGATTATGTATCTTACAATTACACTGCTGACTGTTTGTATCTGTCAGCGAGATAGCAAACCAGCACAGGTGTCAGCAGCCTGTGCCATCTGCCATATTAGATTGTGCACAGTGCTGTTTAGAACAATGCTATCGTCTTAATATTCCAGATACCTTAATGAGTTTCTCAGACTAATTAAATGTACAACTTGCAGACATCATTGGATGCCAGATTGCGGTGGCTGGAAAAAAGCTTCTCATTGTTCAGAAGTAGCTTTATGATGGTAGCGGCATATTTCAGGTTTTAGCACTTAAGTACAAAAACAAGTTATTATTTGATTTTTTTGATTAAACAAATTAATAAGCACTTAAAACTACAAAATGACATGTAAATGCAGACAGATATAGTAAAGCTTTCCAGATGATGATAACAGATTAGGAATAACTTGATGGCTGGAAATGGCAGCACAACAGAAATGATGCTGATGCCATGATGGTATGATCTCAACTTCTATGCTTTGGAGGAATGGCTGCTACTCGGATGTGGATTCAAAAGTGATGGGGTGGAGAAAACAGATATCTAGCACCCATACTCTACTGCAGAGAAATTGCCACTTTCAAAGAAAAATACAGCTGAAAAGAAAATACATGCTTTAAAACCAATTGAAATATTTCACTTTTTTTTCAGTTGTCTTCAAGTTTTTCATGCTTTTGCAAATAATTTCTGAGTGACATTAACCAAAAACTTGCATCATTTTACTGCTGTTAGGTGTTGCATGTTATACTTACTCAAATACAGCTGGGAGAATCTCAGGGAAAAAATGAAAAGAGAAAGTAAAACAGAAAACCAGATGAATATTTTTTGTCAATTTTTAAACCAATTCCTTTTAGGCTGGGTTTATGCTTCACGTTATTTTCCTTCTGCGCTGTTCATCTCTGCAGCAGAGAAGGTGATGGATTCCTCATCACAACGAAGATGGAGGCAATGAGGAATAGTCTCAGAAGCAGTTTAAAATCAAAGTATCTGTTGTTAAATCCAGAAATACTGATTCCAGGTTTTTCATTTATTGAGGTAGTAGAATTTAATTGTATTAAATTGCAGGTTTAATATTTTTATTTAATTATAAACTTTATATTCTATGTGGGAGAGTACAGAGGAAGAAGATAGAGCATTGTTTGTTTCCCTGTGTTTTTTTTCCTCCGAGTAGTTCAATAAGAGATCAGCAGGTATATTGTTATGTGGATTAAATTCTTAGGCCTGCCTGTGTGAGGAATGGGCATTAACAGGACCTTTATGCCTGTACAAGGTGAGGTTGTAGAAGCCAAGCTTTAAGTGAACATATTGGTTCATACCACGACAGTGTATGAAAAATGCTGTTCAGCAAAATAAAATTTTGTGCATAAGTATCAGAAAGAACCATGGCAAATAATTTGTTTTTGCCAGACTGGAGGCTTTGATTAGACATTTTCCATTCATGACATTTCTGGGCCAGTGTTTTGGGTCACCTAATTGAAGAGAAATCTCCAAACCTCCAATAGAATATGCATTTCTTCTACCTCAGTTGAGACAAATTTCCTTAAACTGGTCTTTTATTTGTAATCTTTTTGAGCAAGATAGATTTTTTTTTTTTTTTAAATTATTGATATGGTGAGAAAATAAATTAATTTCTCAGCAGGAAACAAGAAAAAAATATTTTGCAGGTCTGCACCTCCAGCAGGAAGCTTTGTGTGAGCGGTGTGCAGGACTGCCGTGGTCTCTCTGCAGTGCTCTTGCAGGCCTTTAAGTTCACTCTGTACAGCAGATGAAAAACGCTAATTGCGTGAAAGGGTCTGTGATTCAGTTTATAATTAGAGTTTATATCGTAATTTCGGCTGAGTATTTTTACCCCTCATAGTCTTCAGATTGTATGTTCTCAGGACATGGTGCATTAACAGCTTAGTCAGAAAGCCTTTCTGGTCTATTGGGGAACTCTTAGCCTTCATTTAACTAAGGAGATCAACTATTATGAGACATAGAAAAGTGGAGTGCTGGAAAAATATAATTGTGATACATTAACCTATTGCAAAATTCAGTTAGGAGCAAAACCTTTACTTGTCTTGAAGGAGGGAAAAGGGAAGGACAAGCTCCCTCCTGATAGAAAAAAATGTTAAGGATTAGATCTAATGCAATCTAATCTAAATCTGCTCTTCATTGTCCTCTTGGTGTTTCAAGTTAAATTCTTCACTCAGCAGAAATCAAAAATCTGCATCTCTTAGACTGAAAGCTGTGTACAAGACTCTGTGTTATACACTGTGTACAGGCTGAGATGCCACCATAAAGCAATTTTGTGACAAATCTTTGTTTGCTAAGGGTAAATTAGTGAGGCAGAATTCAACAGAAGCAACAGTATATGGAGATCAGTGTAAGGCTTGGAGGAGATTAAAAAATTCAGTTATGGGAATTATTTTCCTTTACTAATTTACTGAGCCTGATTTCATATACTTTCACAGTTTACCCATTTATTCTTAGAAGCAAAACTAGCACTTGCTGAAAGAAGAGCGTAACTATGAACTGGCAAGCTTTAATGTTTCCAAATAAGAAAAATGGACAAGCTTGTAACTGTGATTGCCAAACCAGGCATTTGAGTTAAACATTTTCTTTCTTAAGTTTTTGTTGATATTTTGGCTTGTATTCCTCATTTTCCTTCAGCAGTTATATAAAAATAAGGGGATAGAGGAAGGGAAATAAGGTAAAAGTTGGTTCTGGTTCCCTTTAAGACCTGTAATGAAGTCCAACTATCACATTACTGAGTAGAAAATCAGATGAAATCTGATCAGATTTTACACTCTAGGTCACAGGTACAGATAGAGTAGTTAAATATTCCCACAAGAAATGAGAATCCTGGCTGAAAGATTCAATGTGTTTGAAGGCAGTTAATGAAGACAAATGTTGATACATAAGATATTTCAATTTTGTAGGACTTCTGTCCTCAAAATGTTTAGATTTCATTCAGAAATTAATTTTGGTGTATGATTTTCATTTTGTTTAAATATTTACTCCAGATTGTATAGATCTGCTGTTTAGTTAGGTAGGCTCAACTCCTACAACAGAAATTGTAAAAATCTGTTTCCAACAACAGGAATTTTAGTTGAATGTTAGTATAACTTCTTGAGTAAGATGTTCAAGAGAGTTCTCTTCTTGGGAGAAGAGTGGCACATCTGGCATTTTCCACTCTGGCTTTTGCCCTTTGCTTTTCTGTATCTAAGCCTGAATTTACCTGAAAAATGTTTGCTTTCAGGTAAAGGAGCTATTTCCTTTGTTTGTTTCCTTTAGTCAGAAATGTCACTTATCTTTATTTGCTGCTTCTTTTCCAAATGCAGATGACATTTCCACTGCACATAAGGAGCATATTAATGGCATGGTATTAATGTGTACCTCCTTTCACTAGCTGGCAATGATTTGGTCTAATAGCTTGCTATTGATAGAAATGAACTCTTGAGAAAGATCAATTAATTTGTGTCTTCTCTCAGCAGTGAATTTAACAGTTTTGCTTGCAAGAGGGGGGAGAAAGAGCAAAATATTAAAAAATTACTTTTAAGATAAAGCAAGTATGAAGCATTAGTTTCACTTACAGATCTTGGAGGGTATTAGTGAGTGGAAAACTGTGAGCCAGCAATGTGCACTCGCAGCCCAGAAAGCCAACCACATCCTGGGCTGCATCCAGAGCAGTGTGGCCAGCAGGTCGAGGGAGGGGATTCTCCCCCTCTACTCCGCAATTGTGAGACCCCCCCTGCAGTGCTGTGTCCAGCTCTGGGGGCCTCGACACAAGAAGGACATGGACCTGCTTGAGCAGGTCCAGAGGAGGCCACAAAGATGATCGGGGGGGTTGGAGCACCTCCCTTGTGAGGACAGGCTGAGAGTTGGGGGTGTTCAGCCTGGGGAAGAGAAGGATCTGGGGAGATCTTATAGCGGCCTCCCAGTACTGAAAGGGGCTACAGGAAAGCTGGGGAGGGACTCTGCATCAGGGGTCGTAGGGATAGGATGAGGGGTAACTGTTTTAAGCTGAAAGAGGGTAGATTTAGATAATATATAAGGAAGAAATTCTTCCCTGTGAGGGAGGTGAGACACTGGCACAGGTTTCCCAGAGCAGCTGTGGCTGCCCCCTCCCTGGCAGTGTTCCAGGCCGGGTTGGACGGGGCTGTGAGCAACCTGGGCTGGGGGAAGGTGTCCCTGCTTGCCGGTGGTGGGGGATTGGAACTGGATGATCTTTAAGCTTCCTTCCAACCCAAACCATCCTATGATCTTTGGTGAGAGAGGGGTGCAAAGGAAAGGTGTCTTCCACCAAGCACTGAACACCTGGCAGAAACTTCTTTTGAATGATTGCTGGTTCTGATTTTTTCCTCTTGTAAAAACACAGCTCTCCACTCTAGCTGTTAAGAGTCAGAAAATTGAACTAAACTTTTGCCCTCAATCTGCAGAACATATTTAAATTAATTTGTAAAGGGTCTTACTGGGCTTGTGAAGTGACATGCCTGTAATCTGCTGGTCATTTTCTGCTGCCTGATCCATGAATCAGTCAACTGTCTTGTGGGTCTTGAAACAGAAAAGGGCATGTAACACCCAGCCCCCAGTGCAGTAATATTGGGAGGAACTTGTTCAGTTAGGAAGATGAGGAGCAAAATCCCTCTCACTGGTTTTCTTTCAATGAACAGGTCATACTTTTTAATTTAACTGCTCTACTGAAATAGAAAAAAGGAGGTAAGTGAATTATTCCAAAAGCAGCTGGAGTCAATATAACATAATAGATGACCTCATTACAGAAAGAGTAATGTTGACCTTTAGGAAATTTCTTGAGTTTATGGAAATAAAGCTTGATTTACTCTGACTGACAGAAATATATATTAAGCATTAGCTGTTGATTTGTGTGGTTATGCAGAGTGTCCATCCTTGTAACCCCTGGAAGACCTTAAAACTTAACTGTCAAAACTGTTGCTGGGTAGGCAGGAACAAACCTCATAGCTCTTAAAAACAGATTTCTCATTCATTTAGAAACTTCCACATATCTTGTTTTTTTTTTTTTTTTTTTTTTTTTTTTTTCAAACAATAAAAATGCCATTTATGGGAAAATCACTAGGGCAATTTTTTTTCTAAAAGCATGTGGTAGATACCATGAGACAGTCTTCATATCAGGAAGGCAAACCATCAAGAACTGCGTTTGGGATTATAGAAGAGCTTTTGGCTGATCAGTTTTGTTTCTTTTTAATCAAGTATCATTACATTACCATTATTAAAAAGAACTTTGTACATACTGTGGAAAAGTACGGTAAAATGTTCTAACCTGAAAAAAAAAAGCCACAAGTAGTTTAACTGTTGTTTCTTGTACATACAAAGAAAGAAAACATAGTCTTTATGTGTTTGATAAATGACAGTTAATAGTATAGCCTGCAGAATATGTGGAAAGAAGTGTAGAATGAGCAGTATGTTTCCATCGTTCCAGTCCATTAAAATGTTAATTCATATTGTAGCTCTTGCAAATTCTTTTTATGTATGAAAAGCATTGTCTTTTGATTGCAAGCACAGTGGAGATTTTTCTTTTACTCAGGGGGAGACAGAGTTGAAATTGCAAAGTGAAATGAATTACCTGTAGCTTACCAGGGAAAAAAAAAAAAAAAAAAAAAAGAGAAATATAGAGTGGTCAGTAGGCTTTTCAGAGTGGGACAAGGGATCAGAAAAAGAAGACACTCATTTGAAAATTATGCAAAGACATTTAAAGAATGAAAGAATAACTGTAACACTGTTGAGTTCATTGATGCACCTCTGTTTCCGTGTTATGGAGCTGTAAAGGATTGGTAAACGAGAATAAAAATATACAAGCTGATCTGAAATGTATTTATACAAGTTTGAATAACCAAAGGATGTAGTGGCTCAGTAGTTAAATTCAGCAGATAATAATGCATCTCAGTTACTTGTATTTGCTGAGTTACACATATGGGGGAACCTGATGGGTTTTAAGGACAGTTTTTACTCCAGACCACACTGTGAGTCCAGGGAAAAGTTGTTTCCACATCAAAGCATGTTGATGTGGTTTGGATTATTCTTGGGATACTCTTGTTTGTACGCCTGCATCCAGGCAGTCTCCAAAGCCTGTTACTGCCACTGGCCTTCTCTATCAGATACAGTGTCTTGTAGGGGAAATTTCTCAAGCTCTCCTGTTGAGATTGATCTACTGTATGCATTTGTAGATTGTTAACTATCAGGACCAGAGTCTACAGAAGTTTCTTTTGGATGTCCTGAAAACTTCACTCAGTTTGAGCATATGACAGTACTGGAATACTGTGTTCAGCTCTGGGGCCTCCAGTGCAAGATAGATATGAACCTGCTCAAATGAGTCCAGAAGAGGCCACAAAGAAGATCAGGGGGCTGGAGCACCTCCCCTATGAACACAGGCTGAGAGAGTTGGGGTTGTTCAGCCTGGAGAGGAGAAGGCTCTGGGGAGACCTTTTAGTGGCCTCCCAGTACTGAAAGGGGCTACAGGAAAGCTGGGGAGGGACTCTGCATCAGGGGGTGTAGGGATAGAGTGAGGGGTAATGGCTTTGAAGTAAAAGAGGGCTGATTTAGATTAGATGTAAGGAAGAAATTCTTCCCTGTGAGGGTGGTGAGACACTGGCAGAGGTTTCCCAGAGCAGCTGTGGCTGCCCCCTCCCTGGCAGTGTTCCAGGCCGGGTTGGACGGGGCTGTGAGCAACCTGGGCTGGGGGAAGGTGTCCCTGCCCGTGGTAGTGGGGTTGGAGCTGAATGGTCTTTAAGGTCCCTTTCAAACCAAACCATTCTATGAATCTGTGACAACACAAAGTTCGTTTTGAAAAATATCTCTACTTATCGAAATAAAAGACCTCTGTTAAAGAATTATTCTCCATGCAGAAAGTACAGATATAAGAATGGTAATTTTGCTGGCTACTTGCACTGGATGAAGAGCAGGACCAGAAGTACCCCTGTATGTTTATGTATGTGCAAAGATGCACAGATGTTTGGGCCCTTGCATTCCTTTTGCTGGGGCACAAACCTGAATGGTTTTATTAGACTTTGGGAGATAGGGGAAGATTAACCTACAACTAGAACCAAAATGTAACCACAGAACTAGCACAACAGTGAGTTTTCACCTCCACTACCAACTTTGCAGCTATGTTTTTTCCTGAAGCTGATGGCTTCGTCAAATCTCTTCTCATGTAGTTTGCATGACTCACTTGAAAGTAGTTAGGTTTAATAACGCAGTTGTCACTTTGCAGCTCTGAGTCTACAACTCTTACAAGTTTGTTGATCATATTGCCATTTTTAATAGAGGAAATACTTGTGAACTTTGCGAACCTTGCTTTTGCTCCCTAACATTTTTCTACTTCAGTGTTCTCTGCGCCATACAGAAATTGTTCCTACCAGTTAGAGTGCAAGATGTATTGACTGAACCTTGATAAAATATGAAGAAGATATGAGTATGCTATGAATGAATCACAGGATTTATGACACTGATATATGATTCTTGATGTACAAGTTATGATACATTAGACTGATATTCAGAGAAAAACTCATTGAAGCATATGCTAAAAATTAACTTTAGAGATTCTCTTACCCACAAATTAAATCACTGTTTATTTTCCTACTTATTCCCTTTCTAAATTTTCAGAATCATTCCAATTTCCTTTCAGCTTCATTTGCCTTTTTTTATTCTTGTTAGAATTTTCTTTGTGGGTTTCTGAACATTTCTTCAAACCTGGTTGTAAACAAAATAGTATTGATTATATCTGTCTTCCCTAGGTAGGTCTTCCATCATCTGCCAGATCCTAAGTTAACTTAATAGAAGGAAATCTATTCTTAGACTGTAATCTGCACTGGGTAAAATCCAAATATTTAAAAAGGGTCTTAAGTTATGACCTTTGTTTGCCTTTTACTGCAATCAAAATAGTGAACTTTGTCACCAGTAGATGAATGTGAAAGAGTGCGTTGTGTTAGTTAGATGATGTTTCAGCTACCATAAGAAATGAGAGAAACTTAAGGTAGAAGGCAATATTAGAAAACAAGAGTAGTCAGAGAAGACACACAGGGTTGAAACTAGAGAAAACTACTGCTGCCACTCTGAATCTCTTTTGTGTTGTAAGGTCTCCTGACTAGATTTAGTGCAGAAATTTCTCAATGTGCTACAGCTCTTTCATGTAACTTTGCACCACTGTCTGAAGGCAACGCCTAGATACACCATGCAGCTGACTTCATCCGTCTTCCAACTTTAGGCTTCAAGAAACTAGGCACATTTTGCATGTATTTTCTGTGTTCACATTCTCATTGAGGCTGCGGAAAGTTCAGAGAACAGCCATTCAGACATGGTACTAATATATAGCTGTAGTTAATAACAATATTAGAACAAGTTGTCACCACCTTTCTGTAACAAACATTATCCACAGTGCTATTGTGCTGAGAATATAAAACACTTTATAAGATTAATAAGCTGCTGAAACTCATTTAAACCTTGTCTAAAACTTCAGTGAAGTAGCATTTGGAGTCCTCTACAAAGGCACCCTGTTGCTTCCGATGCATCTGTCCTTGGACCAGTTTGGTTGGTTTGCAGATGCAGTCAGGACCAGCTGGGCTAAAGGACTTTTTGCTGCATACTTGCTATTGCCAGCTGCTGGAGCAAGTGTTATAGAAGTGTAGGACAGGGATTTCTTCTTACTGCTAAACATAACATACGGTAAATAGAGGCATCTGCCAAGAATAGGTAAACTCATACTTTTTTTTTTTTTTTTTTTTTTTTTTTTTTTTTTTTTTTTTTTTTTTTTCCCTTTCATGGTATGGCAAAATAAATATAAACAAACAGGTTTCTGTGTAGTTCTTGCAAAGTCATTAGAGTCACCCTGTGGCTACTTCTAAAGAACATTTGTTTTATATATAAATTACAGTAAATCTTTCCTATCCTAGCTTGACTTTTGTTGTCCTGGTAATAACGTTTCAAATCAATTTCATTTCTTGCTGTTTTTCCAACATTTATTTAAGGGCTAAGAGAAAAAAATATATGATGGTCATTGACTTAAACAATGAGGAAACTAACCAACCTGTCTACATCATCTTTAATGTTGTAACAGGATCTATCAGAGAAACCTGGAATGGTTATGTAGCCTTAAAACAGAATTCACAAAAAGGTTAAGTAAGAAATATCAGCATCTTCTCTGCTACAGTTCACTCAAAAATTAGGCCCAGTGCCAACATCTTATTTTTGTTTGCCCCAAATAAATCTTTCCACAGGTGTGTAAGAGAGAGCTTCTTTCACAGACTACAGCTGCTTCTCAACACATTTATTAATTTCCGGACTTGAAAGAGATGAAAAATAACATTTCAGAAACAGAATATTTATATAGGTGGCTTTACATTTTTATATATATATATATATAAATTTATATTTATATATATATATATAGGTGGCTTTAATAATTAAGAGAATATTTTCTGTGTCAATTTATACTGAAACTTCTCAATTAAATTTATGGAAAGGAGCACTGACTTATCTTAGCATGATAGATCTAATTCTAATATTTTATATCTGAAGTCCATACAAACCCAGTAACTTACAGAAGCTTGTAAGTGAAAAACAATTGACTCTCTTAGGATAAGTTGTTTATTCTGCTTATTTCTTGACAGATCTTTATATTCTTTCATTGTTACTACATGAAATAGAAAACAATCACTCCTTTATTACCTTTACTAACTCTTACATTACACAGTTCTACAGCCACATACCATATTTATATTGCCAATATTCTCTGTATGGTTAATCCTTGGTGATATTTATTGTTATCATACATATTGGAAAGAGGTGGAGAAACCAACAAACCTTTTTAAGTGCAATGAAGCAACCTTCTTGATAAGGGTTAACCTATATGTCTTACTGAATGAATTTTTAGGGGCATCTTTTGGTAAACATGCTCTTAATTATTTAAAAAAAATAGTAAATATTAACTACTCTGAAAACTAGAAAACTAGATCCATAAAAAAATTTAGTTTTTTGGGACAGAATATCCAAGCTACTGTTTTTTAATTTAAAGGAGGGATATTTATTTCAGGAATTAAAAAACTAGTCCATGTGATTCTTTAGTTAGTGCCTACCACATTCAAGCTGCAGGAATCAATTCACAGCTTTGGGAGGAGGGGAGAGAAAACAACAATTTTGTAATAACAGTATTTTCCTGTTGAAAACTGGGAAATAGGACACTGTCATTATTTCTGCACATACAACACAGGGAATTTCAGACCTTCTATAAATATTTGCTCTTTGCTACAAATTGGGTAAGTTATTTTACTTACAACAAAGCAAATGTGGAGTGCAGAGCTTTTGACATAATCTGCATGTCCCGATCCCGTGTTGGGGGAGGTTTGGATATGATTCCAAGAGCAAAATTAAGACACAGATCAAATGCCGTACACCCAAACCAGTTTTTATTATTAGAAGTGAAGAGTGGTAGTGTCACCAAAGAGGATAAAAGAATTTATCAACACCAATTTGTTGTAGATAAGCAGATACTCCTTTATTAATGGCTGGGTGTGCAGGGGAGGTGTCTCACACTTAACTCATGTAACATGCTGATTATATTAGATACAGTAATACATATTAATCAAGTTCTCATACATAAACATGCTTATTCCTGTAAGTCATTTTCATATTCCCACCTCTTTCTGGTCATGCACCCTTGAGTCCTGAAATGAGTTGGGGGGCTGCTTTTGCAACCACCACAGACTACTGACTTAAAAGAAAGACCCTCCAATACCCTTGACTCAAGGGCTTTGGCTCACATTGCAATTTTAACATGCTTTGAGGCCCTTTCACAATACAGCTTTTAAAACATCTGGTCTACAGGGCAATAAGTCATGCTTACCAAACAGTCTAATAACAGTACCTTGTCTAGAAGCTTAACTGGTTGTATGGTTACTTTAAACTAAACGCAACATCTCTGTGACTACTTAAAACATTAATCCACTATCTTTTACAAAAACTGATATTTCTGTGAGATGCCATTTAGTTGGTTAGCCCTGATCATTCCTTATCAAAATCACCAAAAATTATCAACTCAAATTAATAAAAAATCAGTAACAATCAGTAACAGTAGCAATAGGACAGAATGGAAGGAAAAGACAGAAATCAAGCAAGCATCCAGAATAGATTTGCAAGAATAGTCACCACCATGGCTCCAGCAGCATCCTGTTGGTCCTCAGGCTTCAGTTCTTTGGTAGCAGGTACACACCCAACAAAGTTCTCTGTTGCCTTTTAAGCTTGTCTTATCAGCTGATTTGCACACTATACAAAGAGTGGCAGGTATCCCATGAACTCACTTCCATGAGAGAAAAAGGTGGCCTATGGGTTCTGCTGTGCATACATTGAGGGGCAAGGGGGTGCACCACACATTGTCCAGTTGAGCTGGTAGCTGTGCACACCCTGCCCACTTTTGGTTTTGCCTCAGTTCCCACAGATCTGCTGACTCCATGATTCTTGAGCAAACGTCTGGCTTCTGGGGCAAAAATGTTCACCTCTTATCGGTTCTTAGCACCTCATCACTGGTCAAGTGGCAAAGTCCTTTGCAAGGCAGTCATGGCACCTGTCGTACACAACAGAGCCACAAAGTATGGGGCTTACACAATGGAGCCAGTCATCAGCGGTCCTTGTGCTTGATGAGAAACATGTGGTTTCACTCAGTCCACGTTTCCCCATCTTTGAGGTTTATCTAAGGAGTTTGTCAGTACAGCTGTGAGGGAGTGGGAGGGTGCATCCTTTGATACACTCCTGCTTCCCTGGGTGGCACTCCTTAGAATAATTACAAAGCTGCAGTTGGTTCTTGATGAATGTTCGAGGCATTACTTACACCACCCCGTGACTCAAAGCACACACACAAGCAAGCTTTGAGACAATCATTTGACACATCAGTCTCCCACACTGCATTATGTAGATTTTGTTGTGGTGTCCCATAGTAAAAGCTGTGGAGTACTTGCCTCTCTGAAAGATGAAGTGGCAAGATTAGTCATTTAATCTTCATCAGGGTGTGTGAATTATAAATGCATGCATGACGCATCATTAAAAGGAAAAGAACAAAAAATGTTAATTCCAAGAGCTACAAACTGTTAACACAGTTAATTTTCAATATAGTTGAAACTAGTTCTTTTAATATTTTCAAAATGTTCAGAGTTTGTCAAAAGGTTTTTTTAACCCAATTTTATGTCATTAAAATTCTAATGGTAATATACAAGTTTAGGTTTTAATGAATGAAAAGGCTTTTGTTGTCTTAATTGAAATGATTTTAGAATTTTTGATTTCAGCTAAATTTTACATTTTACTTTTCTTTTTTTCCTTTTGCACTATTATGCATTGGAGAGGAGCAGAATATCTACCAAAAAATTCCTCCAAGTAGAAAAAAATATTAGTTCTTGTTGTGTGAAAGGGTAGTAATCCTAAGTAGAGAAAATTTTCAAGAAAATATTCACTGCAAAATCATTATTCCAGTATTGCAGCTTGTCAAAATCTGTCTAGAGTGCACTGGATCTCTGATGCTTTTAAGGGTGGGGCATAGGGAGTGCAGTATTCTCATTGTTCCCGGATGTTGACAATGAGCCTTCAAAAACCATTACATCCGCATGGAAAACAAAGCAGCCTTGAGGTTTCTTGGAAAGGTGCAAGATGCTGTCAGGATTAGGAAAAGAAGCACAACAGAAACCAAATGATGGCTCCTGTTGCTGCTGTTATACAGATCAAATATGTAAAGGAGAATCTGTAGTGGCACGCATGGGAGTGGGCTAGTGTGCACGAACAGTGCGTGGTAGGAGAGGAGGGAAGCAGAAGGATGTTTTGTGTTGAAAACATCTTGCAATCAAGGAAGGTACTGTGCTAGAGTACAAGGAGCAATTATTATGTCCTCACTGTGCCATGGCTTTGGTATGATAGGGTGGTATGATAGGGCTTTATTCACTTGCTTTTCATTCTTTTGCTTTATATATGGCATATATTTGAAAACATGGAATATATTTGTTTCATATATAAGACATGGACCTGCTGGAGTGAGTCCAGAGGAGGCCACAAAGATGATCAGAGGGCTGGAGCACCTCCCTTATGAGGACAGGCTGAGAGAGTTGGGGTTGTTCAGCCTGGAGAGGAGAAGGCTCTGGGGAGACCTTATAGCGGCCTCCCAGTACTGAAAGGGGCTACAGGAAAGCTGGGGAGGGACTCTGCATCAGGGGGTGTAGGGATAGGGTGAGGGGTAACAGTTTTAAGCTGAAAGAGGATAGATTTAGATCACATATAAGGAAGCAATTCTTCCCTGTGAGGGTGATGAGGCCCTGGCAGAGGTTTCCCAGAGCAGCTGTGGCTGCCCCCTCCCTGGCAGTGTTCCAGGCCGGGTTGGACGGGGCTGTGAGCAACCTGGGCTGGGGGAAAGTGTCCCTGCTTGCCCGTGGTGGGGGGATTGTAACCAGATGGTCTTTAAGGTCCCTTCCAAACCAAACCGTTCTATGACGATTCTATGATATATGGGTACATGGTTAGAACTCTCTTGGTTGACTGTTGTTTTTGGCCCTGAGAGCTATCCCACCCCCTTTCAGCAAAACTGTAAGTTCTTGTCTTTCATTGTCAGCTACAGAAATTCTTGGTTTACATGGGCTATAGTTTAGGGCTTGAGCTGAAGGAACAGGGATTTTGTTTTCATAGGCAAGAATAATTTCAAATATATGTTTAACTTTATTAGTTTGTTTAAAAAACAAGCTCTCTTTTTCCTTGTTTTTAAACAATGCATCCCTTTCTTCCTATAGTGAATGTATTTCCTATTTTATAACCAAAAAATGTGAAAAAGAGAAGATTTTAATTTTGTGCAATTTCCATAAGAACAATGGAAAATTTTCCTGAGACTATAATGAATATTTGATCTGGAAAAATTAATTAGGGCTATATTTTACAAGGTCATTGTGAGTAGAGATGTTAACACAGACAAATGCTACATTGAATAGTGTCTGGTTTTACCTTGGTCTTTGCTATTACATATTCTGGTTTATAAACTTTTTTTAAAAGACCACCGCAGCTGCCTTGTTTTAAAAACCAAGATCTTACTCTTGACAGTTAATCAATAAGCAACAAATGAAAAGTAATAACGCATGACTTGAGAAATATTGTTTTTATTCGTAGCCTGACACTAGGGCTTGCCAATATGTTAAGATCAATCAGTCTTTCCCCTCAGACTGAACTTGCTTCCAAATCACCAGATCTGTTAATGTACCATATGCAGAACATTGTGTTGTTTGCAGATGGTGTACCAGGGCAGGGGGGGAAAGACAAGGACATTTTATGGATCTACTAGGAATTTAGGAAGGCAACAGGAGAGAGAAAGCCTGGACTGAAGATTGGAAATATCTGAGTAAGGAAATAATTTTTACAAGGAAATAGCAAGTGCTCTGAATGTGCTCCAGTTAATTCAGCTCAGTTTTAAATCTTTCTCATGCAGAGGCAGAATGATGATCAAACAAGCAAGCACCGTGAATCCTCAGAGTGATTCTGCTAGCTGGAAAAAAAATTGATGAATTCAGTGTTAGGAGGAGGCATCTTTGATACAGAATCATTCATTTTTCACAGAGAATAAGGAAACAGAAACATGATTTTTGTGAGGATCGTTGTTTTCTTTGTCAAAGGACAGGGAGAAGAAGCAACACAACTTTTAAACTGATGCTTGGAAATTATAAACTTGGCATGCAAACAAGTGGTGCAGGCACTATATTGCAAACACCTTTGAGCAGCTTTCCCTGGGTGCCTGGCAACTGAATTGCTTTTCATGGCCATGCCCTTTAATATCTATTCCTGTGCGTTCTGTGTGTAGTCTCACTCTTGCCACTAATCGCAGTTGCTAAAATTAATTAGGATATAAACACGCCTAGAAAGCCTGTAAAACTTCATTTATGCCTGCAATATAAAACAGAACATTTGGCAATGTTAATTGAAATGATAAAAATGTTTGTAAGACATCAAGAACTCAAGTCAGTCCTCCCTACCTTGGTTTAATGACACAGTAAATGCTTGCTTTTCTGGATATGATTATAGTTTTAAACAATAAAGGGTGAGCAAATTCCATTATCTTATGTCAAGGAACCCTCCAGAGAAGATAAAAATGCAGTTAATAAACAAGATTACTTTCCAATGGCAATTGCTCCATAATAGAAAATTCACTTTCTAACCTTCTACTCTAGGATGCTAATCAGTTAATCAGTTCAGTCCCATCTGAGTTGCTGGCAGCAGTTTTTCCTCCCATTGGGACAAAAGTAAATGCAAGGTTTCTGTTGAGGTAAGGGAAGAAAGGAAGCAAACAGTAAAACTGCCTTATTTCATTTGGAAGTGATTGCTTTAGGCAATTATGCACCTGCAGCACAGATCCTCTTAACAAGCAGCATAAATAGGGCTACAGTAAGTCAATTGAGCCTTTTTTTTTTTTCTTTAAAGGAAGTTGAAATACTATATTTGTGTGTATATACCCAAGCAGGGAATAATTTCCATGTTCAATGGCTGGCATGATTCACACACACCTCTGTGTCTTTGGTTAAGTATTAATCTGTTACATGGTCCAGCATCACCTAGCATCAATCACCCTTAAATCAGTATGCTTCTAGGACTGTCAACAAAAATTTAAAGGTTTGACTTTCCCTTCATACAGAATCTTATAATTCATTGCTAATTTAGTAATTAATAATAAATTAAATACTCCTGTGGTATTTTCTCCTAATTCCCTGTGATGCACAGCCTATTTTTTTTCCTCCTAAGAGCATTTACTTTATAGTAAGCAGGATGAACTCACCTCAAAATGAATATTCAATGAGTATAGCTTTTTTTCCAAAGTATAAGAATATCCTATTAACAGTGATCTTCCTGTTGATAATTAGTTAATTTAGTTTTTATAATTGTTATTTTGATATTTGAGTACTTTGCTGGTTTATAAAAGTGTATATAGAAAGTACTTTTTTTCCCTCAGGATCTGAGGAAATATATACGTTTGCCCTGTATTTTATAATCTTTTCTTCTTTGCTATGTAATACTCATAGATGCTTTGAAAGCAGACTTTGTCTGACATTCAAGCATGGCTGTGGTTGGAATTAGTACATGCCAGACATTTCCTTTACCCCATTTGCCCAATGTTTTTAGGAAAATAAATTATTTATGTTATCCCAGAAAAACTTATCTGGAAAAAATCCCACCATGCTTCAGAAAACTGTGCCCGTGAGAGAAGAAAACTAAGAGAATAGTGATACTTTATGTTACTGTAATGATTGATCTAAATAGAAAACAAAATCACCCTGGTATGTTCAGAAGAAGTTTCCATAACCTGGCTACAGTGAGGATAGGCTATGAAAGCTGTGTTCTTTGCATATTAGGCTAACATACTGTCAGTATTTAAAAAAGATAGCTAGGATGAAATAGGTAATGATAGGACAGCTGGCTTAATGGTAATCCAAGTGAACTTAAAATCGATCGTGGAAAAAACATTGCATGAATCAGCTGCTAAAGAATTAAAAGGCAGCATAGTTGGTAATGAGTAATTTGATACTGTAGAATTGCAGGTTGTCAAAGGAGCTTGATGTTTTGGACATCACAAATATAGCTGATATCTGCAGTGCAATATGTTTAGATGTCTGTCAAGTCTTTGGCTTATTGATATTACCATAAATTATTTTTAAATAGCATGAAACCAAGTTATATACAGAATAGATTGAAAACAAGTTGGTTTTTTGTTTGTTTTTTTTAAAAATCATATCACTAATTACAATGGTGTTTCATCAGCAGTGAGGAATTTTCTGCAGTTCTGAAGAGATCTGTCCAGCATGTCCCAAAAGAGTTTATTATATTTGTGATTGGTTTGAAAGACTTCTGACTGGGTGACACCCTTATTTCTTTCTGTTGCTTTCAATAACTCCTTTCTTTCGGAAGACTGAGTTTTAAGGCTTAATTTGCATATTTACTTAGAGTGCATTAATTCATAAAAGATTGATCTCTAAAACTGCAGTTGCAAAATACTCAGATTTATTACTGTGCCTTTATGCTCATAGCTGGTTTAGAGCACCAATCAGATGGTCAATTTTGAAGATTTGGCTTAAATTACGCAATCAGAGAACACCTTCTCTTGACATTTTGGGTCTGCTTGGGCTTCTATTAACCCTGCTCCTTTGCTTTTGCTTCTGACTTTACAAGCTGAACTTGCAGCAGATGCAATCTTTCCTTTACCTAAAGGCAGGTGTCACTTACTGTAGTTACAACATCTATCTCTCCCCTGTAGAACCACTTTACTTTTTTCTGTGCCTGATCAGAGCATACTCAACCTCTGTCTGGGACTCCGTGAGAATCGAGGACTGAGAGGAGAGAGGAGAGCTGGTCTCACTGTATACAGAAAAGCTCTTCAGGGCATGCATGGATCTTCTGGCCTGACAGAAGAGAGTCCCCTCATCTTGGGGGTGATGGCAAGGCTCAGCTTATTGATTTTTGTCTCCAACTGGATGGTGAATGGTGGTGTTGCCAGTTAAAGCCAGGGATTGCCTCATTTTTTGGAGGGACCAACTTGTGACTGCTTGGTTGGGAGGGACAGGAGCAATACCATTTCCTAAGGCAAATACTAGTTGTAGAGCCCCAGGATACCAATAAAACTTTTCACCCAACTTAAAACCCAAACAACAACAACAACAACAACAAAAAACACACCAGAAAACTTATCCAACAATAATAAGCATTAAATATTTCACATCTTCCCGCTCAGCATGCACTCGAACCACAATCTATGTGTTGCATATTACTGAACAGTGTGTTAGATGAATGCTGATAAACACTGATCATGTGAATTCTATTTTATTTTCATCAGCTTTATAGCTAGCACTGTAGTTTATAAACCACTGTATGTTGTGGAATCCAACACAACCCCACAGCCTATTCTTTTGTGTTTCCATCACATACATTCCTCTTCTTTTTCCAAAACTACTTAGCTGGTATTAACCGAGTTATTTTAGTGTTTGAAATAAAAGCTGACCTACTGGCAAGAATATAAGGGACTCTGCAGAAAGAAAACATGCCTGACTGACTGCTACCAATTATTTAGTGTTGCTTGTCATACAGCAGATAATACAATCCATTCTGACTTTTTCATGCAGAGCATTTGCTGTCATTTTGTTAAGGTCCTTAATAAAAAATTCACTCTAATCCACAGGTAGAAACTCCAAATTCAGTGAAGTACAGCATGCAATCTTGCTGTACTACTTAAGACTAAAAAGGCTTCTGCAAAAGCAGAGACCTGGAACCAGGCTAGAGAGATTTTCTCAACTAGCTTCCAAGGTATTAAGAGAAGTCCAAGCCCAGAGGGCAAATCATTCTCAAATGCAGCCATCAACTGATGCCTGGGAGTCTCTGTATCCATTTTCCTGTTCAGCTGACACTTTCCATCTGATACAGGAAGGCTTGCTTCAAATCGAAGGCTGTTTTTTTCAATTGCAAGGTCTTGAGGACAACAGTGTGTGTGTTTGTACTTCACACACGATCCTGTTCCTCTGTGCTGTGGTGGTAGAAAAGATAAAGGCTAATATGCAAGGTTATTTTTAGCTTTGTGAGTCATTCTTACAGGCAGTTACAGAATCACAGATTCACAGAATCATCTAGGCTGGAAAAGACCTTGAAGATCATCCAGTCCAACCATCAGCCTAACACTGACAGTTCCCAACTACACCAGATCCCTCAGCGCTATGTTGACCTGACTCTTAAACCCCTCCAGGGATGGGGACTCCACCACCTCCCTGGGTAGCCCATTCCAACACCTAACAACCCCTTCTGGAAAGAAATGCTTCCTGATATCCAGTCTAAACCTTCCCTGGCACAACTTGAGGCCATTATCCCTTGTCCTATCGCTTGTTACTTGGTTAAAGAGACTCATCCCCAGCTCTCTGCAACCTCCTTTCAGGGAGCTGTAGAGGGCGATGAGGTCTCCCCTCAGCAAGTTAGTGTAACTTCTGTGCACATTATTGCTTCAGTAATTTAGTTTTCCATCTCAGTGTGCTCAATACTTTAGTTCTCTGTAACAACGTCATTTCTACTTGTGAAGAGCTGAGACTACTGTGGAGTTATGGGGTGTTGGGAAGATATCTTTACGATGATGTTTAATTTACAAGTAAATGACCCCAAAACAATGTATGTTATTTCCAGCCAGGCATTCAGTACTGGGTTTGAAAAGACTATTTAAGGACTTCTGCTGGATGTATGCATCCTGGAGGCCAAAATGGCATCCCAGCAACTGCTTGTCATTTTTCTGTCTCTATGTTCAGTAACATCTGGTCACATCTGTATCATACTAAAGGGCAGTGACTTCTGTTGATAAAGCAGAAGATGCATCTATAAGATCATTCAATTGATACTGCTTCTGCAGGACTAACAGGAGTACAGAGACCAGTGAAAACCTCTTTTGAGTTAGCAGACGCCTCTTTGTAGTCAACAACACAGTGTCGTTATATTTAGAGTGTTCTTTCAAGTTACAACCCACTGTATTGATTTATTTTAAACAAATGCTTTCAATTAAGTCAATGCATTTTCCTTCACTTCCCACTTTCCCTGAAGTTAGACTGATTTGTATGACACACCGTTACTTTTATTAGCAGATCATAAAACATTCACTCTCTGAAAGGAAAAACTATGCCTCCTTTCCATAAGTACTTAAGTGCCCTATAAACAAAATGGACCTGGGGTCTTGGTCACCTGCCTGAAGAATGATGAAAAAATTCCTAAGTAAGTTGGGTGATTATCTGCCCTGAAATAAGGAATTGTTATGAAGAGCTGTGCTCATCTGAAGCTGTAGCCATGTAAGGATGATGATGCAGTTTGCTTTCTATTCCAACTTATATCAGCTTTTGTGAACTAATTCTCAGATCAGTCAGGCACTCAGGCAGAGAGAATAAAATGTAACTACTGTTGTATGTGAGATCCAACCAATTACACAAAAATGTGAACAAAAGCAGCACAAGAACACAAAAGTGTTCAAGCATCCATTATAAACAATTCCAATTTCCTTTTTAAATGTCAAGTACAAAATATATATTTTACATGCAAATAACAGTGGAGTGTTGCTGCTAATATACTTCTGAAATTACATTTTCTTAGCATGACCTTTCTCACTAACAATAACTTACATTTTAATTAAATTGTGGCCATTTTCATTTCATGCCAAATATCCCCATGCCATGTATTACTGAACTTTCATGTCAGGAAAGAAAGTTTAAAGGTCACAGGCTTAAATACTTCCTTGAGTTAAACTTTTAAAATAATATATGAAAGATATTACATGTGTGTACTATCCCTACTGGTTTGTAGAAACAAGGGGTTTTAGGTTTAAAACACCCCCACTTTCACTAAACTCTATACGTTTGGATGAGAGTGGAGTATTTGGCAAGGTTTTAACTTCAGTGAAATATTCTTTCTGTCTTTACTGTTTGGTACTTACAGGTCTAGTGCTGCTTTCACTAACACCTAAGGCTATTCTTTGTCTCGGTAATGAAGAAGCACATTCTGATTTTCTTTCCCAGGAAAAATATATTGTGACAGCTCTGCATTTAAAAGTGTGGGGGGGGGGCAAACTGCATTCTGATGTAAGTGATTACAATCTGGTGAAAAGCCGACTGGGGCTTTTGAGGATATGCGCCCTTATTCAGATGGAAATAGTACATTAATGTGTCAGAAAATTCAGGCTTCTTCATGCATAGATGCTACTTTTACTGTTGAATGGCCTCTCTGAGATGAATCCAGAATGTCACTTTGAGTGCATTCCCCTAAGGAAGGAGATGCAGAAGATGCGTAATGAGAGCCTGCCCAGCTCCCTTTCCCCTGATATAAGCACGGTCTTCGTTTCTGCGCTGCCACAGACATGCTATCGGTTATTGCTGTGATTTAACAAATAAGCTTCTCTGAGCTCTAGGAAACCCTGAAATCAAAACTGACTTCGTTTTCTCTGTAGGTTTCTGTCATACTCTAATTTTTTATATCATTTCATTATACATTCTTGATTCTCACCCCAGCCCCAAGCTTAGCAGCAGAAAGTTGATAATTTAGACACCCATGGAGCATAAGGAACAAAGATGTATTTTGGAATTAGGTTTTGGCAGCTCAGCCTCCCTGCTGGAGCTCACAGCATTTCTTGAAGGATGTCTAATCCTTCAGGTTAGCTCCTGCATATCAGACGGGAAGCTTAGACCTTGCCTTTGGTGTTGAAATAGTCCCAGGCTCCGAAGCAGACCAGAGCTAGAAACTCTGGTTTAAGTTTTCTGTTAATTGACTTCTAGCTTTGAGACATATGCAAGCTGTGACATTCTGTGTAGGTGTTTGCAGAGTCTTGGGAAGAAAATATATTTAGTTCTGTCTCCAAAGAGCCACAAATTTATACAGATCTAGTCTTTTGCTAGGCTGGTTATGGTGCACTTGGGAAGCTATTTGGAAAGCACTTTTTGACACTGACCCCTGAGATCAGCAGAGATTGAAGGGGAGGAAGAATAAACTCCTGGAGGCAGAAGATCTTTGCAGTAATTACTTCATTGTTTAGTGGCCTTTTAATAGTACGTTGACACTGACGGTTGTCTTGTGTCAAGTTAAAATGCTACAGTTACTGTCTGCTAGTATAACAGAATGACAAATCAAGAAAGATGTTGAAATAATCTATCATATCTTAAAAGAATAAGTGTCTTCCTCAAGTTTTAAACAGCCATGAAGCTTGGATGGAGGGTTTTTTTTAGGCATCAAATGAGTTTATTACATGCTTGAGTTTCATTACTTCTCACAGCATCTGGGTATTACAAGTGTAATTTAATAAATACTCTAAATCACTGACTTCAGTGATAAATGGCCTGAGGGCAAGTAACTTTACAATATAATCTCCTTCTGTGTCTTCAGGATACCAGTAAGCTACATTTACAACTCATATTCTCAAGATCTGGAGCAAGTGGTTTTTGTGAGGGAAATGTCTTCCTTAAGCATTAATAACAGAAGGTGGTGTAGTTTTATGACAGGATCTCCAGAGCTTTTCTGAGGAATCACCAGGAATTAATTCGAGGAATCTATCGCTTTAAATATTATCTAAAAAAAAACCAAACCCAAGGTTTTTTTTAGTTGCAGGACATCAGATACTAGTGTGTGTGACTGGAGTGTTTGGGTTTTGAGGTTGTTTTTTCTGTTGTTGTTGATCTAATTTTTTTCTTAAATTATACAGCAATGACAAAAGACAGAAAAAAGTAAACAGAAAAAAAGCAGTGACATGGCCACACATATTCCTTTACTTATTGTAAGGGAATCATCAGCCAGGGGAAGAAGATAAGCAATGAAGTGTATACTACTGAGCTCTGGATAACTAGAAGAAATTTTTGATCAGACTAAGCACTTGCTTCACATCAGTGCATCTCTAAACAAAATATGAAACAACCCCATGGCACTGTGTTTATAAAAAGAAAAATATGGAGGGGGGGGAAAAAAAAGACAAGCCAAGAGCATTATTCTGCAGTTGCATCCAGTCATGTGAATAGAAGCTTAACAGTTTAATTAAGCTTTTATGTGGATTGTATTTTGATTCTCATGAGATTTGAAGGGGGGCTCCCATAAGTTGTTATTGGGGCCAACTGGAAAATTTTCAAGAGACATTTGGCTTCTGACCCAGGATGCTGATGCATCTCTTCAAACATCTGTAGTGGCACGCTGGGAGCAATGCCTGCAAAAGAGGAAATTTAAGATGGAATTTCCTCTAGTTATGAAAGTTGGCAGTGAGCATAAACTTGCCAGGAAAGTTAAACTTTCCTCAGAGTTTGTGGGCTTAGGGCACAGGTGACACAGCACTGGCTTGGCCAGTTCCTGTGTTCCCAGGTGAGGCAGCTATGTCTCATAACATTTTTGGATGAAAAATGAAGCAGCAGAAAGTAGAGTAACTTGATTCTCCTCTATTAAAGGGGCAGCTGGAGAATAAATCAAGTGAAACATCCAGTGCAAGCACTCATTCTAAATAATAACGTAAGTTTGTTAAAGAATAATATGTGTGAAATGCCTCCACTGATCTAAAACCTCTGAGTGGCCTACAGCCAGAACCCTATAAAACATTCACTTATGAAAGTGAAAATTTGCCTGGCAATAAATGGCTTTACTAATTAGTTTTTGAAAGGTGCTTTTAACATTTTCACCTTATTAGAAAATAACAAGGATCTGAATCTCCATTACACCATGCCAGCTTCACACTGTTGTAAATGCCACCATTTCTATTTAGATGAACTGATGTGGTAGGATAGAGAAACAAGGGAGAAATTGTTTTGAGGGGGTAGAATGTTTTCAAAAAATGTGTCTCCTTGAAACTAGTAGTTCATATCATAAGAATTTCTTAGTGTAGACACTCCACGCTGAATAACACCATCTTGTGTGCTAAGTTTCCTCTTTCTTTGATGCTCAAGAAAAAAGGGTATTTGTGAATATAGCAAGACTGCAATTGGTGTCTCACAAAATGACACAAAAAAAGTCAACTCATATGTCTTCCAATTGCTACATGAGGGAAGGATTGTAGAGGTCAAACTCCATACATGTTGCTAGAAATTAAACACCTTTGACAGCAACAGGGGAGAAAAGAATGTAATTGCCTATATGTGTTATTCTGCTGACTCGTCACAGGTGTCTGTGTGGTGGTGTTAGACTGTGCTGAGTCCTTTTACCTTCCTGGGTAGAGAAGAGACAGGCTGACCAAAGCAGTTGCTCTTGGCAATCCTGGTTCTCTTCCTGAAAGAGAGAGCAAGAAAGATGTAGTTCTAAGAACCAGTGCCAGCTGGTTCCAAAAGGTAACTGAACAATTTTACAAACTCACATGCTGAAGCAACTAAGCAGGATCCTTACAATTGATTATAGCTTTTTTTTTTTTTTTTTTTTTTTTTTTTTTAATAACTTTGTGACTTTAATGCAAATGCATGTTTTGATGATAGTTTGGTGAGGTTCTTTTTTATTCTTCAAAACTTTCTAGGCATAAAACTGACTCTGAATAACCTAAAAGATTAGGCACTCCATTTTCTTGAAAATAAAAAGGCTTTTGCAACTAGCATATAAACTGTGCGTTTCTCAGGACTCCATACTGGAATAGGTGAGTCTGAAGGATCTAGCTTTAACTGTATTTCCCACAAAACCAATGGTCATATTAGATCTGGCCAGGCTACAAGATACCATTTTTCCATGTTTTCTCAAAGCTGTAAATATTTTAAATATATAAAACCAATTACATTGCCAAAACAATTCATGATGCCCTGCAATCTAAAAATCCACTATGGAACCAAAACCAGAGATCAGTTTAATTACCAGCTATCATTAATGGCTCAGAGAGCAGTCACAGGGTCAAAACTTTAGGTCTTAGAGTTTACACATGTATGAGGTAACGTTCTCCTAACACTTCCAGTCTCTTTGCTGGAGACCGAGAGATAAGCCCAAATTATGGCTGGAACTTCCAAAACTTTGGTCTGCGTACATCTGTACTGCCAGTACTCGCCAGACTTGAAAGGTTTAGAAAGCCCATAAAGTCAGACCTACTATGTGGTGTTGGAGTCCAGGCTCTGCCTAAGGGGTTCCTGGTGTGATTCACAGCCCTAGACCAATGCAGCTGGGCACAGAAAACTCTCCAGTCTTGGAGCACTCCTTGAATCCTCAGCCGTTTTGTAGCCAACCACTTTCAGGATTCCAGGCAGAGAATTACAGTTTATAAAACATATATCTCAAAGCAATTATTAAACTGATGTCACTGTTGTAGAAGTATCCAGGTCACAGGAAAGGGCACTGCACGCAGACTTGGAAAAAATTGGTGAAGCGGTATGGAGGGAAGATTTCCTGTTCTCAACAGAGAGCTCAGCTGCTGTTTGGTAAGGCAGAACTTAACTCTTTCCCTGAATGTATAAATAAATAAAAAAAAATCATGCACTTCTTTCTGTTCTCCCTACCAGTTTTCTCCTTTTATAACTGAATTATTAAAATGCCAGTAAAGACCAATGGACCATCTGATCTTGTATCCTTACTCCAATAGGAATTTTGAAACCAATGTTTCTTAGGAAGGTGAAGTAATTTTATGATGTATGCAAACCCCCCCACATTTGCAACATGAGGAAAATGTGTCCTATCTCTGATGGTGATCATTCTTTTAAGATAGTAACCTTTTTAAGGCAAGAATATCTGCAAGTGCCTTGAAGCATAGGGAACATTTATGGATCTACATAAATGCATAATAATAGTCGATGCCCTTAGCCATGAGATTTGATAGACTTTATAATTTAGTCTTAACTAGTGCAGTGTGTCTGCAGATAATACTCTTTTTTCTTATGCACAATCCTATTACTTCCCACAAAATATCATGCTGTAGCAGCTTTAGTATCCTTCAAAAGTAGAAATAAGGCAAGAGTCACCTTTCTGTGCAAATAAATATTCTAGTTGTAACAAAGTGAAGTATAGGTAGCAGTAAGGACAACTTCAGTTTTGTATTATTACAAAAAACTCCATCTCCAAGCATATTTAACCTCTTGGAAAGTGGAAGGGTATGGTCTGCTAGGAAAAGTTAAACATGTCGAATTGTCTCTCCTAGTGCAGTACTTCTAATGTTTCTCAGTGTCTTTTAGACCCATCTTCTGGTGACTGATACCAGAATTTTGCTTAGGATTGTTTCTTTACATCATGCCTCTTCCCTATGTTTCTGGTAGAAACACCAGAGATACACTCATAGAGCGATAGGGAAGGACCTGTCTTTTACCGGGTAATTCATCACAGAATTGCATCTGAGCAGAAGATTTCCATTTCTGTGGAAACATGTCAATGTATATTCACCAAATTTACAGTTGCTTCTTGTATCAACCTGCCGTTGCTCTAATGAAAATAATGCTTAAAATGAAGGTTGTTCAAGACTGGGAAAATACGATTTCAAAAATCCTGTAATATTACTCAGTGAGGTTATTAAAGGAGACATGTTTTAACAGCTACTATTTAAAAGTTTCTGTCCATTTTGACCTATTGGTGTTAATGTCTTCTGTTTTGCTGTGTACAGAAATTCAGCGTGTTTATAAGTGCATGTCCATGCTTGAACAAATATTTCTACATGTTAAATGAGTGATAGACAACTCACTGTTCTGCAAAAGCATTCAGGCAGCCTCTTATTTATGCACAAAATGGAAGAGGACCAGTACCTTGGATTTTTATATAGAAATGATAAGGGAAAAGCAGTCCTTTCCTTTCTACCAAGACAGTGAATGTGCCAGAAATCTTTCTCTCTTTTTTTAAAAGATACATTTTCATAAACAAAATCAAATCACAGTGATTAGGCTTCTGGCCTTACTTTAGCAAGGTACTTCAGCATGTGCTTGGTTTTAAATACAGGAGTATCACTGGCTTCAACAGCACTGCTGAAGTGTTTCAAGTTTTTTAAATGTTTTTTAAAATTTTCCCTAGCATATTTCTGTTTCAAAGTCATGTTACAAGTCAGACCTAACAAGTTTTAGTCTAAGAGTTATCCGCTATCCCAGCAAGAAAGTATATTAATATTAGAAAGTTACAGTCTGAAATCTCTGTATTAAAAAAAAAAAAAAAAAAAAAAGTGATATTTACCATGGCATTGGTACAATATTTAAGAAAACATGTGAAGCTGAAGTCCAAAGGACAAAAAAATCCAGAGTATATCTTTACAGTAAACCTAAAGAAACCTATTCAAAACTGTATATTCTTTGTCTTTCAATATGATGATAGTGTCTGAGTTACCAGTTTTCTGACTTACAGAGGTAATTCAGCAAAAATAGTATCTTGTGTTTCAGTCTCCTGTTTATGGATGTAAAGAGTCAAAGGAGTTCTTTCTTGATCTTGCTTTTGTGAGCACTTCTCATCTAGGCTCATTAATATTCTATCTTAATTTATTGTAAAAAGTGAGTTTCTTCTTTGATCTAAAGCTTATTTATTATTATATTTAGAAAACACATTAAAAAAACATAAATAGAAAAGACATAGTTATTAAAAGGCAGTTGGTGCTGAGTGTTTTGGATTAGATGAGCCAACTAGCATCGTCTTAGTTCAGCAATGGCATCTTCCATGTCTCTCTGGTTCCAGAGAACATTATTGCATAAAATTCTATATCACTTCTGAAACTGGTCTTCAGAGTCAAAAGCTTTCTGATTGCTCAGAAGCTGAGGCTGAAAGATATAAGAAAACTGTCACAGCACTGCAATTTATTCTTGAAACCTGCTGATTTTTTATTTTCTTAGCTTGGTGGCAAAAACAGAATGATCAGTATGCAGAATGGAAATGAATGACAAATACCAACTGACACAGATGCAAAACAAGCCTTATGACCCATGTAAACTTCCAGTTCGAGAACACAATGCTGTAGGAGATCTCATTAGTGTGTACTTACAAGGAACAGAAAGGGGAGTCATTTGAATAACATTAACATTGTATTAAGCAAGCCAGCCTTATCACAGCCAAATAACATTGGCTGTCTAAGAGACAGCATGCAGAAAGATGCAATTCTGAGAAGATGTTACATTAAAGTAGAGCTGTGCCTTCAAACCTGCTCTCGTTACCTGGAAGGAGGCTTGTAGCACTTATACAGTCTTGGGTAGGAAATGCAGCTACTCAGCATTCTCCCTCATGTGAGACTGATTTTATGAAAATTACTCCCACCCCCAAAATTCCCAGATTTGTGACAGTGGTTTTCAGCTGATTTGGATAATGTTTCTAAAATAGCCTATTTTCAGTGCCCTGACTTTCTCACACTTGGAGTTAGTTACAACCAATCATGTTAACGCTGTCTTCAAGAAGGCTGAGTAGCAAAGGGAAGAACTAAAACACTGATAGGAAAGATACAAAAATTTGCCGTGATTTTCAGATTTCTGTAGGTTAAACTCTTCCATTAGTAACAGAATAAGTGCATCAGGTCAGCAACAGTTGTTTCCAGTATATTTTTCTCATGATTTTTAATACTAATATGAAAAAAAAACCCCAACCCCAAACTCAATGCTTTCTTCCAAGACAGACAAAATTGCTACTAATTAGTGGCAGGTTTCTAGGTGAAATATTTCATGTGCGCTGTTGGCGTCCAACTTGTTTGCCCAGGTTTTCCATAAGGGCTGCTATCTGTCAGAGGAGCACTTAAGCTCTTCCCAACTCAGGCTTCATCTAAATTTAGATGAAAGCATAACATCTTTCTGAACAATCCCAGTCACTCATATGTCTGTCACAGAGAAGAAAAGAGGAAGTTGTAATATCAGTAACATGACCTTGCTGAAGAACCAGAAATAACTCATAGATGGAGCCACTGGTTTAAAAACATATATATATATATATATATATATATATATATATGATCATCTAATTATTTAATAAATACAGCAGATGTTCCAAAGGTCCATGAGTCTGATAAAGCAAAATGAAAGCAAGAAAAAAAAAAATTGTAAATAAATTAATTACCAGGATTAAAACTTCAAAGTTTTGTTCTTATGCCCATGTTTAAACATTTCCTAAATGTTCAGTTTTAGCTTGGAGAAGGCCATGAGCATCCAGCACTGACTGTTGACTTGAGGATACTTGTTCAGACAATTATCTAAGATTTGAGGCTTTAAATTTTAGGCTCCTGTCTTTCTAAAGACCAAGACATTTGGAAAATATAAATAGAACATTTTTTCAGTTGCTTTGCAAAAGAAATAATTTATTTAAACCCAAATCTGAATTTCAATGAATATGTCCTTTTGAAAAGTAAATTTTTTTATTTTTATTTTTTTTTTCCCAAAGGTATTCAGACATTGTCTTTCAGATCATTCTGTCACTTCATGTATCTAATCAGCTTGCCCAAACATCTATGTTCAGGCCCATAAAATCATTGTGTTGTCATCATACCTTGGGATTTTGTATATATAGTATATATTAAAATGGATTACTCCACAAACATTAAGATCATAGTTTTGCATGGGACAGAGACCTCAAGAGGTTAAGATGAAATGTAATGCCAGCTGCCTTTACACAATTTTCTCTTTTTAACGCTCTGTATATATAAAGCTTTTCCTATATACAGGAAAATGTGTACAGATCTGTATACATTTCTATAATGCATTTCTGTATGCATTATAGAAACAGAATCCATTTGATAGAGCGAGAGCTGGCATTATTTTTATTTATTTATATGTATATAAACTATTTTAATGGTTTTGCTGTGCAGAAGGTTTGGGGCTAGCCATATTATTGATAAAATTTTTCTATTTTATCAATGGTTACAGTTGGACATTTAAAAATTCATTTCAGTTTTTAGAATATGGCTTTATTTTCTTCTGTGATAACAGAACTGAGTCCCGTATAATTGGAGTCACCAGTAAGTGAACAAGATCCCAGCAGCCCATTACAAAGCATTAGGGCAAATTTTAATGTATTTAATACATGATATTGCCTGTACTGTAGTAATAGCTGCCATCAAAAGGAGTTTAACTTGAGCCTGATCTTAGACTATAGCATCTTCCTGGGTTTTTTTTACTGTTAAGAGTTAGTCGAAATAAAGAATGCACAAATAGGCTCAGATTTGGCATGAAGTTAAGGAAGATATTAATAGATGCCATTTGATAGCCTGGTGTTTCCAACAGCAATTAATCAAATGATTTAGCAGATGATTCTGTGAAGTTGGAAGCCTGATCCTGTGGCTGTGGCATCTCCACCAGAGTCTATCTTCTGGACCTGGGCACTTGTACCAAGCTGAGAGGAAAAGGATATCCACTATGTGACAGTACTGAAACACATCTGAGAAAAATGGAAGAAGATTTAAAAGTAAAGACAAAAAACTCCAACACTCCACCCCTAAAACAAACCACATCACAAAAAAACCCCCTCAAAGCAGATCCTATTCCTCAATTAACTAAGAATGTCATATTACCAGAAAAGATTGTTGCTTTGACAGTGAAAATTATCTTCTTTAACACCTGTTAAACCCATTCCAAATTTCAAACACTTAGACCACTCCCTCTGAGAGAGGCACCATGGACTATGCCTGCATGCTTCAGAGCTGGCGGTGGGGTTGCCAGTCTCCAGACAGCTGCCGTGCAGACCTGCACTGGTGGTTGAGGCTAGTGGGGTGACAGCAAGGGTGGGCAACTGAAGCACAGCTCCTTACTCACAGCTCTGTTGCTTTCAGGAAACCACACTGTATGTCCTAATATCCTGTACTAGCCCACTTGGAAACTTTGACCATAACTGGGATGAACATTTGGGTTTGGGAGGAATTTGCATTTGGTGAATGTACTAGTTGTGTCATGAGTAAAGATACACCAACATCTGGTGAAATAATTTCAGGGTTAGGGGGTCTGTACGTGTACCTTTTCTAAAGTTTCTGTTGTGCCTTTTGTTTTCAAATAAGCATTGTGTTTCAGGTCCTAAACTCCTTATTCACTATATTTGGGCTCCCAGCCTTTACCCCATATCTTTCTGGAGAATCCTAGTTTAAACAGAACAGCTAAAGTAGGCATGTACAAAATATCTTTTTAATTTCAACCATCTTGGATCATTCTAAGTCATTCTTAGAGTGCTTGTGGTATCAGGATGAAGAAGCGTGAAAGGGTAATGATACTTCTAAGGCTACAGCTAGACTTTCTCTCTCTTTTTTCCTGATCTGAAAAAAAAAAAAAAAAAAAAAAAATTCAAAAAAAAAAAAAGATTCAGTGAAAACAACATTCTGTCATTTTGTCTTATCTATAACTCCATGAGATTTGTTGAAACATGTTGCATTCATCACTGGTCACCACAGGTATCAGCTCCTTTCTGTTTTACTGCCACTGCAAGGGATATGCATCAGAAACCAACAATTAGAGAAATGGAAGGGTTATAGAAACCTAAGGATATTAGTGAAGGTGTCAGAAAAATTAATTTCTTATTTGAGTTCTAGTTTTGTCTGCTAAGATCTCCAGGAAAAGTTCAACATGTTATCTTTACAATTTACACTTTTTTTTTTTTCACTTTTTTTTTTTTTTTCAATGTAATTTATCCTTATCCATTTACAACAGAGTTCCCACTGTTCACTTTATAGTTTTGTTGTTCATTGCTTTTGTGAGATATGACATTAATTTGGCTTCACATCTTTTATTCATTTTAAGTATGCAAAAATTCTCTAAAATGAATTACCATGTAAGTTCTGGAAAATACAACATATGATTTTAATAAAGATTAGAGAGATATATATACACATATATTGTTAAGAAACACAGAAATCTGTCTTGGAAGATGTGACAATATTTGTATATCTTCGTCACACTTTTTAAACTTAAAGGTGAAAACACCTGTGAACCATAATATCTAATCCCTTTGTAAATGGGTGGTTTTTCTGTTCATCCTAGAGTGATGCTTGGTAGGTGCCTTCACCAGCTCTCACACGAAGGTTGATTTGCAGTGTGCAAGCCTTCTTTCTGCTGACAGCTTGCAATATGAAGACCTGACCCTTTGCAAATTGCAAAGGTTTGACCTGCAAGTATGGACATAAAGGCTGTAAATATGGCCATAATAAAAAATGAATTTACACAAGAATAATAAATTAGTATATAAAATACAAAATAACACTCTGCATTAAAATTGATTTACTAGTCAAGAAGTGCACCATTACAGCTTTCATTTGTGAGGTCTGTTATCAAATATACAATTCCTTTAATTTGGTATAAATGTAGGTCCTGTTTAAACCTGACTTAAACTAAATCAGATTCATTTGTTAAGCTATGCTGTGTTTTAATACCTAACTCCATACTCTGCATAAACTGAAAATTAGTTATAGTTTCCAGAACCAATAGTCAAAATTTTGTAGTGTAAGGTCATATATAGGCCTTCTGTGTAAGTGTAAAACTACTATAAACTCTCTTACTGAAAGACACCCAGACCATTTCTATAATTATCAGTGTGATATTAAAGAAGCCTGGAGTGGCATCAGGACAGTAATAGAGTTTATTTACTGTTGTTTGAACTAAACTTGTATGTAAGTGATATTTTCATATTACACTTTCAGGAGCCAATAGAAAACAGTTGAGCATGGACTTTTAAAGTGTTTTTCTGCCATTCTATTTTCATTAACTTCAGAAGAAAGATGGAATTTCAATGGCTCATAAATATTTGCTTGTTAGAGAAAACAGTTTAGGTATCAAGGTTTGTGTCAGCTGTAATTGAATGGCTCCATATGATCTTAAAAATTACACAACCAAAGCATCAAATCCCTTGTTTAAAGATTCAGAAAAATGCAGAACAACTTAATTTAGCATCTATCATGTTAGAAACCTTTACCTTTTCACTAAGATTGATGAACAGAAGAACTATGACAGATCTGTCATATCCATGCTACTTTCACTGGAAAGCTATTAGACTCATAGAAATAATCCTAGAGTCTCTTATTACTCAAAAAGCAGAATCTTTGTGAGTGTTCAGCCCTTCAAAATGCAGTAGACTTTCTCCATCAATGAAATACCATAAATATTTCTCAGTAAGTTCCCATATTTTGATGGTCATCTCAAGCTTCTGCAAGAGCTGGACTCATGCTTAAGACTTCCAAGACATATATATGATGAAAAATATCATCGTCAACTTCACCCACATCGATTTTACCTTTGGCTGCACCTACTAATAGTAAGACTGCTGGCAATTTGAGATTGCTCCCCAGTATGCTTGTTTCTGTTCCCCAAGGAAAGAGAGGGAACAGCTTCTCGATAATGGCATCGCAACACATGCTGGGCGATACATGGATGGCAGACTCAGTAGATGAACTGTAGCATAGCCCGCTTTAGTGATTTTTGCTACAGGTTTATTAGCCAATACCCTTCGATTGATTTATCTGGAATACTTGAGCACCTTGACCAACATTCATATGCTACAAGAAACATGCTACGAATCCACAGAATACAATATAGAGAAAATAGTACAGATGAAGCTGACAATCTGAATGGAAACAACCATCCTCTAAATACAGCAAAAATGCTCTGATATGCTGCCAATGCCTCATTTACTGCTGAACCAAACCTAAGAGCACTGGCACCCAATGTGTCAAAATTGCAAACAATGACACTCTCCTCGGAAATGCACCACAGCTTTCAACAAGACATCTGAAGTACAGACTTGTTATAGCAGAAAAATAAAAACCCACAAAAATTTCTCCCTTGTTACTAGGTGCTGTGTTGTACCAGTATGTATATTACGAAAAATGTCCAGATAGTTCCAACCTATACAGCAAGACCAAGACTTGGAATCATCCCTCCTCACTCTTCACAAAAATGCATAGTCAAAAATGAAGTTGTTATTAGGCTATAATATTGCATCTTATTAGTGACCATTGTGTCTCTTGTTACTTGTGTAGTATTTTCAGTAAGCTATGTCTTTATCCCATTAGCTTCTGGGATCCGGTGTAGTAGTTACTGAAATGGTATGTAGTATAACATCAGGAAGCCGTAGTTTTAAAGCAAAAATTCATGGCTTTCAGTTAAAGTTGAATGTGACCCATATTCACCCATATGCCGATTCTGTAGATCACACATTACAAATGCTTTTAGGCTACATCTTTCAGGATGTTGTGAGCATTTCCAGGACTTTAAAGAGAAATACATGGAAAATTACGCCTTTCATTTACTTTTGTGAGGTATTAAAGCAGTTTGTAAAAACAAATTACAATGATCACCCATTCTCTGTTCTTTTTAACCTGAGAAAAAAAACTGGTGTTGTCATCTAATAATTTGGTGAATAAAACTTCAATGCAATTGTGCTTTACAATGCAAATTAATCTACCTTTTAATAGAGGAAAAAAAAAAATTTTACTAATTGTAATACTTAAAACCCAAGAAAGTTTACTGATCGATTGAAATCCACTCTTTAACTAATGGATATAAAACATGTTCTAATGCAGCTGTGTACCAACAGCCCAAGTTGAAAAATACAAAGGAAAATATAAAATCTGTATGGTTGTAGGTATTTAAATTTGTTTATCAGTGGAATTATTATATTGGTCCCTGAGATATTTTAAAATGCTCTGATTAGTCTTATCACCTTGGTGATGCATGGTTAGGTCATAATGGCTCTCAGGCCTTGCAAAATCTCGTGTGCACTGCTGTGAGATCTCTGTCCACTACTCATTGGGGGGAAAAAAAAAAAAAAAAAGTAAATAGAATCCAGAAATTAAATCCATTTAATTAAAAGGTTTTTATTTATTCTCTTTGTTGCATAAACTAGTAGAGCTAAGAGAGCAATAGCAAGAGCAATTAAATTAAATCCTGTTACAAAGACAGAACAGGAATCAGAGAAAATTAGAGCCCCTTTTAGAAACCGATGGGGCTCGGACTTGTGAGTGTTTGCAAGTGAGAAAAATGTTTCCTTGTAGAAATTTCTGGTGTGCCTGAAATTTGTGGTTGTTGCCAGATTTTAGAATAGAGTGCACAGATATTCTGTTGCATACCCTGGCTGCTGTAATGAGTGGTCAGCATTAACTGCAATTTGGAGATTCAGTGGGCTGTCTCTGGGGCAAAAATGAGCTGAAAGAAGGGTAAGCAAAGAAAAAAACCCCCCATCTATATTTATGTTGTTTATTTTGATATTTACCAGTTCAGTGAAAACTTTTGTGGTATTGTAAACACTGAGATAAAAGTAGACCTTAATCAGTGAAAATCTTCAGGCTTCGTTTTGGGCTAGATGCAAATATCCAGCCAGGAGAACATGGCAGATGGTCAGTGGGTGCTGGAGGTAAGGCTGGGTAAATCCAGAGACAACTATTTTACCTTGATGTATCTGGCCTGAAGGGCTCATCTCCTCTGTAATCTTGATTCATATCATGGAATTATATTCTAGGTGTAATGAGGGTTCTAAGCTTGGAAATATTTTATTTACAGCCACCTCTCCCCAGATTCAGTGATGGAAGAGTCAACCAGAAGCCCCATGCTGAGCAGAAGAGGACAGTGGTGTGGGGAACCCTGTGGGGAACACCTCTAGAAATGTTTAAAATGAGAAGAACGAGCATTGCAAGGATTGAAACAAAACTCAGACCCAAGGTAATTTATTTTACTATTGGCAAATAGGGTCTCAGCCATCTTATTTTTCCTCTGGTCTCTGAATCTTGCCTTCTTGCTGCTCTGGGGCCTCAAAGTGGCCCCTGTGGACAGCTGATGAGAGCAGGGTCTTGTGTGTTGGGGCATGTGTAGGGAAGACAGAGAATCAGGATTTCTCCAAGTAAGGTACCTGCAAATCTTTACCTGAATGCCCTTTGATTATATGCCTTGTGCAAGCAGCTGATCTCTAATTCACATGCTGTCACTCAGAGGTAAGAAGGATTTTAGGTTCTCTTTTCCCATGTACTTCGTATGTTCTATTGAACTTGATGTCTGTCCCAGAGAGAGCGATGATTTTGCATGTATTTTCTTAGCCAGGAGCAAACCTGGGTGCTGATTCCAGAAATTGAGTTTCAGAGGGGCAGAGCCATCTGAGGAGAGGACATTGTGGTGCTTGGGGCTCACAGTTCTTTCAGGGTCTCAGTTTATTTATCTTGTGGCATGGCAATTTTCTGAATGAAACTAACCTAGTCATTATTAAATCTACTTAATTCAGAATCAGTACTGTTAAAGACAACAGGACCATTTCCTAATTAAAAAAACAGAATAAAAGTTATGTCTAGCTAGTATGTTCCGGCTCTCTTGTCATCCGTGCTACTGAGGTATTCCCGCCCTGCCTACCACTGCCTACAATGCTGAACTTAGTTGTGAGTGATACTTTATTTCCTTATTTAGCCTGAGAAATAATTAGCTATCTTATGTCCTTCTGTGGACATATCCAGAATGAAGTTATAATGTTGTCTATAAATAAAAGACATAATATTTCAGTTTGTGTGATTGTATGATATTTTATGGATTTTATCCATGAAATCCATTGCATTTTATGGATTTTCATCATGACCAAATTATTTTCTTGAAATTTGATATTTTCAAAACAATTTAGAAACAACAGTGCTTAGTTCTAGTTTTCCTCTAAAAAGGAAAAGTAGGATCCTGTAATCTGCGGAGAAACACACCAATGCACCACAAGCCTGCACAGATTGATGCAATTGCGTTCCTAAGCAGTGAGAGAAGAAAATGTGACATTGTCATTTTTCACTCATGTTTTGTTTCATTCTAACAGCTTTGCTTGATATTTTTTCCTCTGAAATACAAATAAATGTCACATTGATGAGAACATTGCCAAGCACGAGTAGAAAATGATTTGGATTATAGCATAAAATATTTTTTAAAGGAAGTATATCAAGTATGTGTAGATCTCATGAAAAAGTACTCAAGAAATCTTTTGAGCCATATATATAACGTCTCCCTACTAAGTTTTAAGGTGGGTAAAAAATCAGATTGTTCATATTTAATATTCAGTGTGTCAACCAAAATATATGCAAGAGTCAGCGACAGCAGCATAAATGGTAATTGATAGGATGCTGGGAATGATTTTGTATCAAGTGCTAATCAGACTGTTTTTCCACTTATCAGTGTTATCACTCAATAACTGACAACTTTTAGATTATCTTGAATGTGTTGAAAATGTGCTGAGCTTTCCAAGTGACTTTGACATTTGTGGTCTGCACTGAATCCAGAAAACTTAAGCAGTAGGTTTCTATGTAGCCTATAGTGAATAAAATTTTCATTTAGCATAATAAGAATCGGGGATAATATATATATATATATATGGAATATTACAGTTTACTTTTTGATATTTAGGAAGTTTAAATTTGTTCAGGTTCTTGAGAAATGCCATTTAATGGTTTGGCAAGTCTGGTTCTGAACATCTTGGAGGATTTTTTATTTTTTTTTTTGGCTATGTCCATGTAAAGATAAGATACATATATTGCACACATTTCTGGGAGGGCTAAAAGATAGGATAACACCAAACACTGCAACCATGTTATGTATCATAAGCCACATTTGCATTGTCTACAAATAGCAGATCTGTCTAAGCCAAAGAAGACAAAATATTCTTACATCCAATGAGTTTGCAAAGAGGAGTGGAAAGAGTTTCCAGAGATTAAAAAAGGAGGTCTGCTTTAAGGTGTGGGTTGTTTTTTTATTCCTTCTGTTAGCCTTGACAGATTTCTTGATCACTGCTACACTTTCTTATTTCTTCCTGTAGACAAATGTTTCTTTTGCATTAGTATTTATTATGATCCTGTAGTCAAATTAGCATAATTTATTTGTGTACAGAAAACTATAAAAATCTTGTACAGAATAGACCTACACAGAAAACCTATAGCAACAGACATTTTTTCCTGCAATCCTGCCTCACTGGGAAGGAATGTGATTCAGCACCTTTGCTGGCACAGGACTTCAAAAGTGTCTCTTTCTGCTGAGATATTAAAAAGAAGTCCTTGGCATTCATGATCAACAAGATGTTGCTTTTGCTCTGGTTCAAATACGTACATTCATTCTGATATTTGCCATCCTACACTTCGGATGATTTTTAAAGTCACAATAAAGGAGGAAATTTTCCTTGGAGTGGAAATGTCAGCGGTCAAAAACTGGCTCAACATTGTGAGACATCACCCCACCCGTACCGTGACCTCGGTGGGGGCCGGGCAGGGTATCTCCCTGTGGGACACTGTGGGTCAGCACAGGACATAGTGGGTTGGGACCCACACTTGGGTTGTGCCTGTGGGACCTTGTGGGTCCATCCCACCAGCCTGCAGATTTTGGTGGTAGGCGTTTAGAAATGTGTGGGTGTTTGTTTTACAAGTGTCTAGTGTCGAGTGTTGTGAGTAGCTGTATGTATGTATGTATGTCATATAATTGATATCGATCCCAAATGTAGGTTGATTACAAGTCATTAGTAATCAATAAACTGCTTCAGTCCTGATTTGGTTTAAACTGCATGAACTGAGCAGTTTTACCTGTGTCAAATATCAAGAGTATAATGGCATTGCGATGTCATGGTTTGAGCCCAGAGGGCAACTGAGCTGTGACAGGTAGATAACACTTAAGTAAACTGCTTTTCCAGAAACTTATGATTTGTAATATCAGTATGGAGTTTCTGCCAAAAAACTTTTTTTTTTTTTTTTTTTTTTTTTTGGGTTTTTTTTGAAAGGTATGCTCTGGAAATGTGTTGGTGTTTTTTTGAAATTCAGAATCTTTATTTCTGGGTTGTTCCAAAGTGCTGGTAAGATTTTGTTAATACCAAGAAATAACACAAACTACAAAATGGAAATATGACTTCCATCTAAAAAGAAAAAGCAATGCTAACAAAGCTAGCACATCAAAACATTCCAGCTGTCAAATTTCATAGTTCCACAACAAGTCTTATATCTTGGCTTATTGTCTTGGATTTGTAGTTTTTTAATTGAATCCTAATAAGATGAAGATATGTGGGATTTTTTAAACAGAAATTAGTTTTCAGGCTATTAGCATATTTATGTAAGTAATATTGAATGTGACCCTTAGTTAAAAATTCACAGTAAATTAACTTTTCTCTTAATATAAATTATATTTTAGAGCCACTTTAATTATCCATAATGGAACACAGCATTAGACTGAGATAAATTCTCACAGGAAAAATACGATATATTTATATCAGTCAACTTAGCTGTGTCAATTTGACTTGAAAGGAACACTTAAGCCTAGAATTTGGTTCACTAAAAGTTTGAACATTAAACTCGCATCAGGGGAATGACAAATACTAAGCAAAGTAGAATATCTTTTCTCTATACATTCAGATTTTGAAAGTTTATAAATGTGTCCAATATCTTCATGGTTAGATACCTAAAGCTTTCTTTTTAATTAGGTAAGCATATGTTACAATACTTTAGAAAACAAAATATGACCAATGTGTATTTTCAGTATGCTGTTTTGCAAACATAGATATTAATTTGAAAAAAAAAAATATGAAGAGCATTTCAATCACAAATGGCACTTCTTAATGTCACAAAAGTGAGTAAAAATGCTGGCGTTTCCGAGAATTAAGAGGGATTTCAGCTTTAGTTCTCCATCTCTTTTCCTACTAACCAAAATAAATATGTAATGCCTCAAGTGAAGTAATTTTATATTGTAATCTTTGATACCAGTGTGGTTGAGAAAAGTATTAAGAAAGGTTGCTTTGCACATGGCGATGGAAAATCAGCCGCTATTAAAATAAAAGTAATTACTGATACATCTCTATATTTATGGCACTATTTTTCATTTAATTTTTGTATCATTGCTCATCATGGCTGCTTCACAGATATTCCAGATGAAATTAGTATTATGAAAATTCTAGAAAACCAACCATTTGAAAGAGTCATTGCAACTCCAGCACTGGGGCACTGAACCTAGCTCAAAAATCTTCTTTACATTAAAAAAAAAAAAAAAAAAAATAGCATGAAGTGATAGCATGAAGTGCTCAGGGTTCAATATAAATCAGGACTTTCTTTAGTGAGATGAAGCTCATAGTTTTGAAGTTTTATTCTTAATGAGCATGAATTCAGCCATGATAACCTGATCGTCTTCTCTCCATTCAGATATATGAAGGAAAGGTTACATGGGTTGGCTTGTTTAGGGATCCTTAAAACCACTGCAAGCCCATGTGCAGTAGGAGATAGTGGCTAACTCTAATGTGACCTAGAGACTCAAAACAGAGTTCAAGGCCTTATTTTACTTTCTGGCCACATCTGGAAAAAATAAGTCCATTCCTTAAGAGTTCTGTTCACTAAAAAGGCAAGGTGAAAAGGGGAGCAAAAATAAGCACACTCCTCTAGGAACAAGGTGTTTTAAGAGCAGAAGAGTCAACTGGGGACATTTAGTCATGGTCTGCAGGTCCTTCTCCTTGGGATTCTGAACAGGAGGGATAACTCGAGTAGGAAAAAATAAAAACCACACTGGAAGAGCCTTCTCATATTCTGCTGTTTGCCTGCTGACCTCAATCTACTCTGATAGAGTATGATTTAGAAAAAAAAAAATTACATGTTACTTGGGTGTGTACTGAAGTAGAATTGTAAGCTAGAAGTAATTATTAGACAAGTGTATCTGGGTTACTTAAAGACTTTTGAAATTATTTAATTTTGAAATGGAACATGTTATATGTTGTCTTTCCATGAATACTAATACGAGATTAAAGATGTTAAAGCCTCACAACCTAAAACGCTAAATGTGTCTCCATTAAGATGCAGGCGGATCAACCTGTTTGATCTTTGAAGGCAGAAGGAATAACTACTGGAGCTGAGAGTTCAAGCTGACATAAAACCAACGTTTTGGAGGCATATGAATTTGTCAGCCTATCTATACATAAATTATTTCCTTTCTTTACTGGAAGATTTATTTGGTATTAGAAGGACCAAATTACCTTTCCATTATTACGGAAGGGTCTAAGCCCCAGCAATGTTATTCTTCTAAGGTAGTAAGGTTTCATCCTGGCACTTACATGAAAAGAGGAGAAGAAGTGGTTTTCCCAGTTTTCTTATTTTGTGTAAGGATGAAATGAAGTTTTTATGAAGTTTATCACCTAGTAATTTGGGCATTGACTTACCTGAAGATAAGTCCTGGACCCTGGCAGTTACCCTGTCCTGAGTGGGGATGAACAAATAACTGTAGGAGAGGAAGAGAAGGAGGGTAGGAAGAATTGGGTCAATATTTGGAGTGAGAATTGAAAAGTTACATTTCTACTTAAGCAAACTTTTACGAAGAAGGTTAATTTGAGAACATGTTTCTAATAAAGCATTTGATAAAAACACAATTCAAGTTAAAAAAAAAAAAAGTTAAAAAATATTTGCTGCATGGTTTGAAACACTTATTCTTTAAATCACTTAAGCAAAGTTTTTGTTTACTAAACTGAAATAAGGTGGTAATACCATGCACTGTAAGGCCAGCACTGATACTTAGGCTTGTTTAAGAAATATGAAACTTGGGTTCAATTCATCCATCAGCCTGAGGATATTTGACTCCAGACTAGGAACTTGCTCAAAACATGATGAAGTATCTCATTTAATGAATTAATATTTTTCTATGAAACATTACTTATCAGCATTTTTCTCATTGTGAAACATAATGTAGGGAATCTATAAATTTTTTTCTGGTTCAAGAACTTTTTACCATCTTCATTTTCCAACAGAAATCAGCATATTTTAATATTAAACAAAAATCTTGACTTAAATAATTTCCCTGTGTATTAAGCTCGTTAAGAAGTATCAGGCTCTCAAATCCATTAATTTAATATGAACAGTGTTGCCTGCAGTAATGCTACTGAATTTATTGCTGAAAGATAACATTTGGATAAAGAGACTATTTCTTTACAAATGACTTCTGAAAGGAAATCACTGCCCTTATAGAAACTAATTTAATTAATCTTCTAGATGAAGGCAGTAGTCAGTAGGAAGAATTTGATGCTGTTTAGCCCCACTCTTATGAATATAAATATTCAATAAATGATTCTTCTGTTTATTCATGAATGTTATAAATGTGCATTCAGACCTCCAGCTCTAAAAGTTGCCAGTAGTTGTTTTTGTTCTTCTGTTCTGGTAAACAAAGACTCTTGCTTTCCTTCATTTGATTTATACAAAATATTAACAACAGAAATTATGGTGAAACTCTTGTTTAAGGGAGAAAAAAATAAATTAATATGGACCCTGCTTGCCCTAAGCTGCACTTGGAGGACTCTACTGTGTGTCTGTGTGTATGATTTGAGAATTAACATCTACAGCACCTGACATTTTAAATTGCATAATTATGCTAGAATAATAAATAGAAGTACAGGGTTTTTTAGGTCCCTATGTGAACAGAATCTAATTTTACTATAAAAATCATATAAGATGCTTTTCTTTAAAAGACCAAAATGTACTAACCTTTATCTTTTCATGCACAATGAATTAGCACAATGAGCAAACCATTTAAACAGTATTAACCTGGATACAACAGACCTGGTAGTGTCAAAGGGGAGATTTCACAGATTAACAGGTGGGCTGGAAGATAAGCCCCAGTTTTGCAGAGCTTCTTCCCTTCAGGACTCCCTGCTCATGGAGCCGGGGGAGCCTGATGTCACAGATCCGCAGAGACAGAGTTTCTACCACATTTCTCCCCGTCTGGGGCTCCCTTATGACACAACATGTTCCTAAATCTCGGGATCTCAACAATTCAGACAGCAAACAATTTTGGCTCTCATGAAGTTTTATGCAGTGAAGCTGGACCCAGCCTCAACCAATACAAACAGCTTATCATCTCTGTGCAAGATTCACACCTTTGGGGCCTAGCAAGAAAGATAGTAAATATATTTCCAAATAATGTAGTATTTACCCTCTCTTAAGATGAAGCAATAGTGGTTTTGTTTTGGTGGGTTTTTTTTTGTTGTTGTTTTGTTTGTTTTGGTTTTTTTTATATTCAAATCACTTTAATAAATATTAAAAATAGATGGGTCATCCATGTGAACCTTTTAAGAAGCAACATCCCTCTAGTAAAATATCATTAGATTTTGAAGACTTATTTCAGTATTTCCTGGAAATGTAGAGAGATACCATAATAATTGACCAGATTTTCCCCCTTTCACTTGTACTTTGCAAAAATATTAAAAGCAAACCAGTGTTTTTTCTTGAAAGTACTCTCAGAAGGCATAAAGATGTCTAAAGTTGGATCTGAAATGGTTCTAGGAAAGAAAGGAAAAGGAAATAGTTGAGGGAGTTTGCATTCAGATCTACATTTTCACTTCTCTATACAGTTCTGAAATGACAGGATTTACTTCAAAATGACATATTTGCCTTCAAGAGATACCAACTTCATTGTGCTCTGGTTGTACAAAATTCTATAGGCATGAGTCCACTATGGTCTGGATCTCCATCTCTGGATCTCTGGATCTCCATCTCCATATGCTATTGCATCTTTATTTTTTCTTAATCATTCTAGTAAGTCATGTTCTGGAAGAGTTTTTATTTTTTAGACTTTTTTTGTTGGAGTGTGAATAAATGAAGCAACTTCACTTTCTTTCTTTGCTAACTGTATCACTGCAAATTGGTCCAAAAGAGTTTAGAACCACTCCCTTAGTAACATTGTAGTAAGCATAAAGGGAGGAAATATCAATGGTGTAATATGACAGATATAGCACTAAAGAACTTTTCCTAAGCCTCTGAAGATAATTACCTCAAGGTCAGTCAAAGAATGCTTGGTGTATGACCTCTTTACTGTTGTAGCAAAATCTTAGGTGATTTTCTGTTTTGTTATGGATTCCCACACACCCCCCAAAATGCTGTAAAATATTGTGGCTGCATATAGAATAATGGAATATGTTGATGTGCTCCTTTTAAAAATAAATTATTTTTAAAGGAGGCAGTGCCATTTTTTGCAGTACCCTGTTTATGTATGAGAATACTCTGAAGATTGTCAAGTCAATCGTTTATGCCAGCAGACCGGTAACAGGGCTAAAACTTTTCTAGGAGGATGTAAGTTTAAATATTGCATCTTCTAGAAATATACTTTTGCTCTTGTTACTGTGACGGAAGTAGATAAAGCTATGAAGAGAATGTGAAGAGAAGATGATAGCTGGTAGAGAGGAAAAAGGGAGAGTGTGATGAATTTGGAAATCTCTCTAAGAGTAAAAACCAATTGTATCTCTGTTTTCAGAATGGTGCATTCTGGTAAGTTTTCATTTCAAAGAATATTTCTACCAAAAAGTGTTTTTCATTCATCAAGTAGATATTTCAGGTGCTATGAAGAATTCTTTCAAGCATGATGACACTGTGTCCTAAAGGCTAAGATGTAATAGATAATTTTATAAATGGCATTATACCTTCATTGAATGAGACACTTTCCTGTCTCACTTGGGTACAATCTCACAAAAACCTGAGGGCCATTGCCCTGCAGAGCTGGCTCTGCAAAGATGCTACTGTTCTTAGCAGGAGCTGGGCACCTCTGTATTGTGCTTAGATAAGATAAAACCATGATAATCAGCACTTTTGGTTATCAGCACTCTAGTACTCATAAAAAGAAAGAGTAACGATTTTATATTTGCCAGTGGCAGCACAAAATTGTTTTCCTGTCCTGGTGTATGCTGCACAGAGCATGCTGAATCTTCCACTTACTTTTTTAAAGAAAAAATAGTTTTGGTAGGGCAGAAAATATAACTGTTATGCCACAACTGTAGCAGATACATGTGTTTCTGTGTTGCTGATTAATACAAAATACGTGAGGCCTGATGTAGAACAATACTGCAGTTTAATTCTGTATTTGTAGAGATTACAATTTTTATGTCAAGACACTGAGGCGTTTACATGATGTGGATATTTTCCAAAAGCTAAGAAATAATGAAAAATGATTTTCCCAATCTAGTGCAACTGTTACAAGCAATGGAACAGCTGGTGATCTACAATTCAGTAAGAGATGAACAAACTCGTCTATTCACCTGCAGAGCATAGATAAAAATTAATAAGATAGTGAAAGATTAAATAAATGATGAAGGAACATATAAAGGGGAGAAAGTCAAAGACAAGTTGAAACACTAATTAAGTAGAAATTCTCGTCATTCATTAAAATAAAAGGTAAAGATAGGAAGAGTTTTGCTCAGACCAAAGGTTTAGTAAAACTTGAACAATGACTTTAGATACTAAGAGAGGATTGAATACCTACACTTCTCAGGCATTTTTGCTTGCAGACTCACTTCAGAGCATAGCCATTTGCAGATAAAAGTAGTCTGTATAAAATATAGACTCTGACTTTTCTTTTGGCACAGAAATTGTATACATTTAGGCAGACAGTGATGGAATAAAGCGCAAACACTTGAGGCCTGATACAAAAGCAGGGATTCCGGTATTCTCCTGAAGTTTTCCAGAGCAGCCAGCTTCCACACAGACCCAGAGCTGGCCAGAGCAATTAGGCAAATAAGCTCCTGCTTCAAACGAAAAGCCAGGGCACTGATAAAACACACCCCAAGAAAATAAGTGTTATTTCAAAAGGCATTTGTGGTTACCGTCTCTTTGATGTGAATCTTAAAGAACAGTCATGTTGCTTTTCACACAGGAGTTTTATATCTTGGACTCAAGTTGAATTCCCTTACTCTGAAACAGTATGTGTAGAGTCCAGCTGGCTAATCGGGCAGGTTGGTTGGGGCGCTTTCCATCCCCGTTGAAGCCGTACTATCATACAGCAAAGACTGCCAGGGCAATCTTGGCTGTCGTTATACTGAAAGAGGTGCACTTTGGCTAAAATTAATGCATTATTTCTTTGAAAATGCTTTTCAAGTTACTTGAAGAGTATAGCTTCCCAGACTATTTTGACTCTACTTTTCATAGTGCCCCCCCCCCCCAAAAAAAAAAAAAAAAAAAAAAAAAAAAGAAAAAAGAGCAAAAGAGAAGTATTAACTATTCTCTGTTTAATATGCAACACAATTGAAATAGCATGTGCCATGTGTTTCTGCTTTCCTTGTGAGAAGCTATGTGGCAAACTGAGGACGAAGCCCAAAGTTTGCTTATTTTCCAAGATGAGATGATCAGATTTTAATTCTTCTCAATCCAAATCTCATTTGCATTATACTAAAATAAATGCCTTCTAAAATGCTGAGGAGGTCACATTTGTCATTCACAAAGTTTTCTGGGACTGAGCCAAGATTCCTGCAGTGATGCAAGTATGCCCATCCTTAGCTATGCATGTTACATGCTCAGTGAAAAAACCTGTGACGAAAACACACTGTGCACATGTGGCATAGTTTTTCAAAAGCTCTGTCTCTGCTGAAGCCAATAAAAAGTTCATAAGACTGCTCAAAGGCAATTAGCTCTCAGTGAGGAGTCCTTTCACGCCAAATTTGTGCTCTCCAGCACAGCTGTTTCAGTTGCAAATGTCTTTGGAAGAAGTTCACAACAGCAACTTTACAACATGGAAAAAAAAGGTCTCGCTTCTCTTTTTCACTTTTAGTATGGAGATTGCAGGGCACCTTTCTTAGTTTCTCAACAAATATTTATCTTCCCTCAGAAACTAACTCTGATTTCAAAATTTCAAATGTTTGAAACTTGGAGAATCTAGAAAAGGGCTGTAAAGGGCTGTACTTAAACTACAGCAGTTGTTTCCACACACGTGGATACCAAAGCATGTTTTTTTAGCCTTAGCTTTTCTAGTTTCTCATGAAGTGAGTCAATTATGGCTCCCCATGTGGATAACGTATAAATAAAAGCAGCAATTTATTTATCAATTGGTAAAAGCACAAGACTTCTATTTATAGATAAATGTTTTTTTATTTATTGGTAGGTGATTATCTGTATTAACAGGTGAAATACTATTAAAATGACCAATACTTTCTCTGACTTGACAACATTTTCATCAAGTTGGAAAACTCTCATTAAATTCACTTTGAAAAGAGAACAGTACAAAGACTAGATTTATTGCTCAACAGATGCTCATCACATTGCTTAATGCTTTATTTCATGGTTCATATTCATCATCCTTTTTTTGATTCTTAAATCTACACCCAATTCTTTTTGAACATCTAGTGTTCTTTCTCTTCTATGTCTGTAACAGAATAATTTGTTTGGGCAAACTGTTTCTTCTTATAATGCTCTTAATCTTCATGGGTGTTTGGAACATAGGCAGGTCTTCTGCAATTAAATGTAAAGATGTTTGCAAGATTGTTTCATTTTCTGATAAATATAAATATGTTCCTTCAATGACATAATCTGTTGGCAGCCTTTGACATAAATCTGCTGTTGCTGGGAACTGGGCCGAATGTCCTTGTAAAGGAAATTTTTGTGTGAACAATTGATCTATGTGCAGACTTCAAGGTAAATTAAAAAATAAGCAAACTTAGATTTGTTTTCAGAATGAGCATTAAACTTGGGAATATAGTTCATTGAAAATTTACAAATTGTTCAACTTATTTTAGCTATTTGCCATAAGCCATATGATATTGATTTGATTTGGGGTAAGCACATGGATCTATTTGGGCTGTCATCATAATGTCATCTGAATGGTTATACAGCACTACTGGAAATAAAGGTTGAATTCTCATCTCAGTTGAAGACTTTAAAATATATTTTTTTAGAAGCCATAGATATTTTCTGAGAAGAATACAACATGAATATGAAAATTTCAGTAATTCATCGTGGTGTTATACACCATACCTGAAATCTCGTTCCTCTCAGCCACTGCATGCTCCACTCACTTCAGTGGAGCCAACAGCACAGTAACCAATGATACACATGGAATTTGAAGGAAGAATAAGTAACAGATTCAGTACCTCAGAAAAATAATTAACAGCCTGTGACTCTGTTGCCTCTTGAAGAACAGTACCACTTCAGCTCTGACAGCATGAAAGTGGCTTCCTTTCATACATTTCCCTGCCTTTACTGGGGACAGGGTGAGCAAAGCAACTTCAGTCTTACCTGCAGTAGGTCTGTCAGCTGAATGACTTGGGCGTAGGGGATGTATCAGGTGATGTTTCGCTTTGCCCCTCTCTTATTCATCCATATTACCAGCAGTTGTCTTCAAGGTTAATTTTGTGTAATGCCAAGAAACATTAAGAGGATCTTCTCTTAAAAAAAGAGAAAACAGTTGATCTTCATGATGAATTTCCTGTAGTACTGTTGAAACAAGATGAAAGTTATGTAAGTGTTGAATAAGATATAGGGAGAAAAAACTCCAGAATTTCTGCATTGCATTCTGTAACATACTCACATCTACTGTGTAGATTGTCTGCTTATAGAAATTGCTTACTGATGGAAATTGGCTAAACTAGGTTGACAACAGTGTCTGCACACCAACCAAGCTGCTGCAGCCTTTTATCAGCCCTGGGCTCAGTTTTCCATAGATAAAAAAGCAAAACAAAGGAAAGCGGGTTCTTTAAAAACTTAAAGATCCTAGAATCTGGTGTAGGAGTGTGGAACTGTTTTGTGATAGCTTATCATGCTCTCTTCAGAGAGGGTCTTTTAAGCCTAGTTTGGGTGTTTTTAAACCCAGGCCATATCAACTTGCATACCTCAAACAAGGGTGAAGCAAGGAAAAGTGTGCAGACTGGGTCTCTCTGGTCCTCTCTAACAGCAGATCAGCTAGGATGATATGTAGTGCTGTGTTTAGCATGCAGAACATGGAGCATGTGGCACTGCAAGTCAAACATCACCAGAGAACATGACAAAGCCCTTTCTACTTGAAAGGGGAACTGAAAATATGTCAGTCTTTTTATCCACTCTCATGTGGAGCCCTGATTTTTGGGAAACACTAACTGAAACTTCTATTATTATGAAAGTAATCATATGAAAAAAAATATTTTTGCAAAAATAGATAATTTTTAATTCTATTAATTTTGAAATTTTTAATGTAATATTTGATGAAGCACCAGGAGTCTTGGAACAGTGACATCTCTTTACAACTTTTCATCTTTGCTGGTGTTTTGTCAGCCTGAAATACATAGAGATTTACATATAGATTCCCAAGAGGTTGCCATTTCTCTGACAAGTGCTGAAATAGCAGTTGACATCTTTAATAAGAAAATGGAGCCAGGGAACAGAATAAGTAAATTAAACCAGCCATTAATTTGAGTCTACTTTTGATCTTAAAAAAGAAAAAAAAAGTCTTGACATGAATTGGTATTCAAAAAACTGCCATGATTATAGAATTAATCCTTGTCTGGAATCAGATATTAGAGATATTTATGATCAGCCAGCACACGTTCAGTGTTCCACTGCTAAAAGTTGACATAAATAATTGGAAATCGGGAAGTGAGTAAAATAACTAAATGGTAGATGCACAGGTTTATGAAACAACTTCTGGGTACAGTTGTTTTTCCCTCTGCAGAGAATGGCTAATCATTTCTGCCTATAAAATAATATCAGACTTTATAATATTTAATATTTTTTCTGAGCTGATATTTTTATTTGCTTCTAAATTTGTGGGTTAACTTTAATAATTTCTTATTGATTATTCATATTCTGTGGCTCATATTCTTTGATTGTTTATATGATCGTGTTTTCTGCCTTGTTAGATCACTATGGATTTATTAAAAAATGTTTTCTATTCTTCAGCTACCTGAAAAAATTTGGGTCGTCTATAAATTTTGCCAGTTCACTGGACTATTTCTATAAAATAGCTGAAAGAAATAATGGGACCAGCATCTATTCAGGTGGTTTGGTGCTCAGATTCTCAGTTTAACTTCATTAGGGTTAAATAAAGTATGTATGTAGACTGCATCTGTTTGACATAGGCCATCTTTCCCAAGAATCATGGTTTAAAGTGTGAAAATGGTCATCTGTAAGGATTCATCTACTTAAATTGAGAAATGGAAAAATGTTTTGGCAAATGGTAAATATTTCTACCTTTTTTTTGACCAGGTACATGAAATGGTTAGGAAATCTATTGTGATCGGTCCTGTTTTCTATCTTACTGTATAATTCATTAGTGATGTATGATCTGATCAAGTGGCATTTGTCTCAAAATCACATGTGATGTGGAAGTGCTTGGTGCAGAGCGTGCATTAGCCCATATTAGTTTACTATCTGGCAGGCCATTCTTTGCTCCCATTGTCTCTCAGTTGATCTATGCTTAAAATAAGGAGAAAGATGCAACCTTTCCTCACAATTGTAATAAAACCCTAAGTATTTGGAGGTGGATGTGACAGACATCGTGCTTTTTCTTGATGTTTTTATTGGAAACTCTAGTCCTGGTGAAGTCAGAGAGAGGCTTGGAAGTTCCAGGACTGGTTCTGAGAGACAAAATCAGTTTGCGTTCCCCGAGTATGATTTCTGGATGTCCAACTGCTAATCCTGGCTGTTTGGGATTGCCAGAAATTAGGGAGGTCTCTTAATCCTGCTGCACTTAAAAGTAAAGGTAGCCTTTTTTATGTGATTGGATTATAAAAGTTTTCATATCGTAATGGCAAAATGGGGAGTAACATGTGAAAAACTGGTGCCTAGACAATGACCTCTGGACTGTCATCGGCTAAGTTTATTGTACTCAGTGATTCATATGGAGTCTTCGTGGACTATAGCACAAGTTTCTAGTGAGTTTTTTGAAATCAGTCAGGGTCTTGAAACCACAGCAACTGAATTACTATAGCTCATTGCATTTATTTTTTAAATGATGTAAGCTAAGTAATTGTATAACAGAGTTTCCAAATGAAAAATTAAACTATAGCTTGGCACATTTCCAAAAGATCACCGCAGGGCAGAGTGTACAACTCTGCATTACTTTATTTAATTACAGTTTTTAATTCTGTTGAAGATTACTCTGCATTTTTAAACTCTGATGTCCTTGCTCTGATCTGATCCTTTCATTCTTAAATTATCACAGAGCAGTAAATTTTAGAAATAACAGTCGAAAGAACAGTCAACATTTTTTTAATCTTTGAAATTTGTTCAGCCATTCTGTATCCAGTTCTTGTAACTTTTCCAAGTCAGTTTGGAGGAATAAAATGGGCCTTGTTTTGATCTCTTTTACATGGCTCTAATATCCACATATTTACTGTTTGTGAAGGAGCAAAAAAGAGAAAGTCTGTAAAGAGAGAAGGTAGTAAATATATATATATATATATATATGTATATATATATATATTTTTTTTTTTTTCCCAGCAAGGATTAATTTCAGTTTACCTGTAAAATTAGAAGTTGAGTAAGATATTGGTTACAAAACAAAGTGGTATGGTGATAACCTTGTTTGGGATTCTTCACATGAAATGTTCTTCTTTTTTTGCCCTCTGATTAAAGCATATGTGCTATTTCTGCTCCAAGGGCCTATTTCCTTGTCTTATTATACCTGTGGGACTCAACCAGCTTCAAGACATGATCTAATAGTTATGGCTGAGTATCTGCCTGACCCAACTGGTAGAGCTGACTTTTTCTAAATCTGCCTCCTCTCTTCAAGTTACTGTTCTTTGTGCAAAAGACAAGTGAAATAAAAATCTGGAGATCCTTGACACTACCAGCGCAGGTTTAACTTTAAATTGAAATTGTGAGCCTTTTCACCGGTATGGCCTCTAGTCTATCCCCCTTAGATTTAGGTGATCCTGGTTTTGTTTAACTGTTTTATGTTTCACTGGATGCAAATGATTAAAGCTTGTATGGTTCTGAGAATATTAATTTTGCTCATAGTATCAAACCCTACTTTTGCTTCCTTTTCTCCATTCTCTTTGGTGAAAATTTGTAGCAAAACTGGTGTATGGTATTCAACATGCAGTATGGAGAAATGTCACATAATTTAAACCAGAGCACTTCTTTGAGCTAAAGATAGCTAAATTAACCAAAATTTGTAAGTGAGGAATCTGCTAGGATTTGTATCAGATCCAAATTGGCACTACTCTAAAACAGTAGCCATAAAGGTGAAAAGCAAGACCCAATAAGCAACAGGAAATCTAACAGGTTGAGGCTAAAATTTTGGGGGATTTACAAAAATACTGACCTTTATAAAATATTTTTTTTCAGATGGCATAGTGCAAATGGCAGTTAGAAGCCATAATACATTTTTCTTTTCAATGAATTTCAAATATTTGAGTCCTACATAACACATTTATCTCTACATGTAATACTGTATTCGAAAACATCTACCTGATGAGACAGCCGTAAATTTTATATATATATGATGCATGATAGTGGAGTCTCATGGGATAGTTATAATTTAATTCCTAATACTATTTGCCTGAATTATTCATTTGCTGTGTTACTGCAATGATTCTGGGGCAAAGGTGATAATACTTAGCTATATTTCTAGGAGTTCTTAAAATAATTGGATTGGAAATCATGCACTGAGAACCTACTTATTATTCTTAATTGTTCAAGACTTATTTAAGTGTTTTAATCAAGCAATAAATGATGTATATCTCAGATTACTTTCATTCCTGGTTTTTGAATCACAATTTGTAAGCACTAGAGCACAAGCTTCTTCATTAGGCAAAACAAATTTGTGTAGCATTTTGTCTTTCTCATCCCATGCAGCGGGAAATAAAATCCAGACATTAATGTTAAAGGCAAACCATACTATGCTGTCTAAATAAATACACAGAATTAGCACATCAGCACACTAATGTGATCATAATTAATCTAATACACCTGCAGAATGTCTTATCCAAACCACTCTTAATTGATTGCCATTGATATTTGTCTGAACTGATAATAGAAATACAGCTTTTAGTGAGGAAAACAGTCTGGTGTATATTTTCATTAGGCTTCCTGTGGCTGTATTGTACCGCACCTGCCTGCTCCCAAAATGCTTGTTATAGCTGTCATATACTTTTATGAGGATGGGAGCAATGTTCTGGCAAGCTAACGACTCAAATTGTGTTCAGATATAAAACATGAAGACCCACTTGTGATTGCAAAGGTAGTAAGTCTAATTTGATTAGTGCTCTGGTGACATGGCATATTATGAACGTCATTTGTCATTTCTCATAAGTACTTGTGAAAGGATCATTTTCAGAGACAGTCTAATTGAAGCCCGTGAACACGTTCAGCACCTTTCAGGCTCAGGGGAAGAGCTGGGGAGAGTCAGGGAAACAGCAGCAGATCTTGATCAATATTGCTTTTAAAACAAACGAAAAAAAAAAAAAAACCCACAAAAAACCAAAAAACCAGAACCAACAACAGGAAAGGCAACAACCAGGAAATCCTCCCTTCTAAAATGAGTAAAAAATCCACAGTGGGAGTATAATTTTCTCCTTAAGATTTATGTTACTGACTCTCACCTATTAAAAACCCCTACAATTTAAAACCTTAAAACTCTGTTGTTAAACAACTAGGCCTTATTTTCTAAAAATTTTCTAAAAAAATGTAACATGAGTTGCTAAGCAACTGTGCTTGAAGAAAAAGGCCAGATCCTCAGTTTATGTGAAGTGGAAAATTTATATGTATATACCTACCTCCCTGCTCCCCATTTTTCAGAGATATGCATCAGCTTAGTTTATCTGTCAGGCAGTTTTGGTTGTGTACACAGAAATCAGCTGATTAAATGATTTTACTGAAATGGCAAAAATTAAATGTTCTGACAGCATCAGTATGGTAACAAAAATTATCTTCTTGTGGAAAATTACAAAGGTTTGAAATTTTTATTTCTCAGGCATCCCACTGGAATATGTGTTTGAAACTTTATTAAAAGTGGTATATAAACACTGATGAAAGGATTAATTAGAAGGCTATGAATACTGGGTTTTTTTTTTTTTTTTTTTTTTTTACACTAGTAGGATTAGTGTTAAGATAATACTAGTGTGAACCCAAGTGAGAGTGATTGATATTTGAGTCATTTTTTATTTATGCAATTAATTTCATAATGATAGTATATTCATTATATTTCTTACTGTTGTACCTGGGAAGGTGAAAGACTAATAAAAACATAAACCAGGAATAAATTGAATATTAAAACATTAGACTAACCTAGCGAATACAGATGGACTTTGCAAAGCAGTGTAAAATAATTGTCTTTGGACACCAAACTATCTTTGGGTTCACTGCTAAAATAATTAGAATTTCTGCCACCAGACTTTTATGAAAATATGAGCTTTTCAGGGAAATTTGGCCTCTGATTCAATTGCCAAACGTGATTTTCAAAGTAATTTAAACACAAAAATACATCATACATAAATATATTTTTCTTCATAATTTATGGTGAAAATGGACACTCATATTTTGATTTCCATATTTCAGAATGTCCTAGAAATTAAATGTATACAGTGAGGTCGTTGTATTCTTTTTTCTTGAATGTTTTTCTTTCTTCTTTTTTTTTTTAATAAAAAATTTCTTTTACACAAATAACTTGGTTTACAGGTAGCTCTTTGGAAATGCCACAAAGACGTACTCACTGGAGCTGGCAACTCTGAATTGGGTGAAGGACTATGTCAAGGGCAGGAATGAGGAAACATCTCCAGTCTCTTTCAGGTTAATAAATATTGCTTGGTTTATTTCTCCTACAAGAATTATACACAAATATAATATACAGTGCTGCTGAATTAGAGTTGCATTGAGAAATAACTTGTAGGCTACACAAACGGAAAGATAAAAACATGGTAGCTGGTGCTTGGGAAAAACCACAGTAGCTGGGATATCTCTAGCAGCTTGGTGTTTCCTCTCTAAGGGCTCTCCTCTGTACTGCTGGCAGACATTCTGTCCTGCTTCTATTTCCAGTCTTGCAAGAAGTGTGTGTAAAAGTTAAGGGAACTAGCAGAGTTAGGTAAAGAAAAATCAGAATACACTATTATCAATATAATGTCAATGTTTAATTTGTCTCTCAGTGGATACTGGTAGTGAAACTTTTTTTTTTTTTTTTTTTTTTTTTTTTTTTTTTTTTAAGAGAGGGTTTTGGTGGTTATTTTAACATAAATAAATGATACTAAATATTATCAGGAGACTATTACACTTTTTGAAGCCATGTGTATTGCATTTTAATTATCACCTACTATCTAGTGGTTTGAATGTTTTTAAAGTTTGTTCAATCCATTAAAGCAGCAACTGTGTTAATAAATTCTACTCACTGATTGATATTAAAGGACATATGTGTCAAACAGTCCATCTGTCTCTGTTGTATCGTTCCATGCCTTCTTTCATGTTTCCATTACAAATTTTGTAATAAATAGTCTGATCATTTTGAATGACATTTGGGATCTTTATTGGACAAGCATTTCAAGTACATCTGTCTTTTGACTGGTTTATAGCTGACAGTTCTAACAACAGCTATTACTTTCGGAAAGGCTGCATTTGCAGTATTCTCTATATTCCCTCTCCCACATTTTTTGTTTTTTTTTTTTTTTTTTTTTTAAATCCAGACACTTCTTTTTCTCTATGGTGATGATTTTATCATTGTTATGCTGAGCTAAGTCATATTTTTCTCTCAGACCAAATCTTAATCATGGTCTCTTTTGTCTAATCCTGTTGCTGTGCTCCATTAATGTTACCAGTTTTGCCTCTTTATACCTTGGTAGTTTATAGCTTCTTCATTACCCAAACTTTCTAGCTTCTGTAATATACAATATTCTATCATTCTGCTATTGATGTTCTGTTCATACATTTTCCTCAGAGCCTCACTTTGCTTGGTTTTTCATATCTATTCATTCGGTATATTTCTACTATGAAATTTATTTCTATTTTTTTATCTTTTGGGTTTCCCTAAAAGCCCAAACACAATTCAGACTACCCACTCAGAGAAATAGTATTTGATGTGTCTAATCCACATGTTATTACTGAGAGCTACAAGATGCTCTAGTTTCCTATTATCTCAAGTTGCTGTGAAATTTTCATTCACTTGTTGTCAGATCTGACAGCTAAACAACCAGGTCATTTGGAGACTGTTTTTCCTTTTCCATTTGGTTCATATCATGTAAGAACTTTTTTAAAGACAGAAACTCCCCTTCCCTTGGTGACCCTGCTCACCATCCTCCTCTGAATTATCTCTTTTTCACCATTGTTAGTATGCTGTGTGGTTTTGGTGGCCATGGCAGTTGCCTTTGCCTTATCCTCTCATTCTGTCTTGCTAGGAGGAGGAAACTTGCAAGGAATCATGCTGCTAAGTTGGAAACATAAAATTATTGAAATTGACAATAATTCTCTCTCATGTGAAAACCGAACTTTAATATTGCTTCTGAGGATCTGCTGAATTAATTTTCTTTATCTACATGAGCAGAGGCACTGGCCTGTACACAGAAAGATAATAGAAATGCCTCCAGCTCTGGTTCTTCTAACCAGACCTCTGTGCTGTGTCACTCATTCCATAGCTTTTGCTATACGGAAAATTGTACCATCCTGCGTTAAGAGATGATACATACATCTCCTGAGGTATCTCCTGAAATCCTATGAATGCTACATAAAATACAACAGCACCTGAAGATCTTTCTAAAGAAACAGGGCCTAATTTATTTTTTATTTTATTTTAAGTTTCTGCAAGCATAACTGAGCTTGATTTTTATGATAAGTAAATTTTGCACTCAAGGTGTAGAGTAACAGTTAAAAAAATGGGCCTTTGAAATACACAAATCAAAGTTTAATTAAAATTAATTTTATTTTGGATACGGGGAAGCAAAAATAAAGTCCTTATCTGTTTCCTTTTTGTACGTCAGCACATTTAGTCCAAAAGCACAGAATAGTAATTGTTAGTGACTAAACTGTAGCGTGATATATTATGTTCTCAGGTTGTAGTTTTCTACTTTAAATATTAATATTTTGTTATTACAACACTTTATTTTCAAGTCTTCTGGATTATGCAGCATCATGGATTTTTAATTTTTCAGACAAACACTTCCTGTATACACATGAGTTTTAATAGTGTATGTGTTCCTTTCTGTTTCAGAGAAACCCTGGGCTAGTGGGTTGGATGGCTCAAGAGGCCAAAACATCATCTCAACATCCTTTCACCTGAGCACCTGATCCATGCTTCACTGGGAGCCATTGCTGCTCTGACTTCGGGTCAGTCCCTGATGCCTGAGGAAGTCTGTATCACATCACTGAGAACAAACAATCTCCTTGTTTGCAGTCAAAATCAGGGGCAGGTGATACTATTAGTGTCCTGCTCTGAAGCCCTTTGGCATTCTTTAAGTGTTTATGGCTGGGATTTTGTGTTGAGCTTTGTTTGCTCTTAAAAGCAAATGCTATATTTTCTGGTCTTTCCTCATATGAGGTCATGTCATATAGTATGATGATACGCAGTTAGGTGACCTGAATGGCACCATAGCAATTCCTATCTTTTTTTTTTTTTTTGTCCCCCTAAAATGTTACCTGTCTTTATTCAAAAAAATACACTTGCTTAAAAATGCAGCTATGGACCACTGAGGTTTTTCAGAGTGGCTCACCGCATTATGGGAATAAGCACCTCAGCATGAGAATTGCCAGTCTCCTACTGCACTGTGTAAGAAGAGTATTAGAATATCTAAGTGTCTACAGGCACCTCTGTGCAACTGTGAAAGCATTAAAAAAACTCAGGCCAAAATGTCTAAGATCCACCTCCGAATCGATGACAGAAAGTGATGAAATTTTTCAGCTTTATTCACCATATTTCCACTTTTCCCTCTCTCTTAAAAGACAGGGAAAGTTATGTGTTTAGAAGTCAAAATGTATGCTTAAGTAAATAATACATAAAATAGGGCTGAATCAAGTCACATTTTAAATCTAAGGAGCTCTAGTTCAAGGTCACATAATTTACTCAATTTTAGCCATAAATCTCCGGATCAATAGCAGATGGGGAACCTGATGAGAAATACTTAACCTTTGACAAACCCCTCTATCGCTTTTGCATATACCTTGTCAACACAAAATCCCAGCTTTGTGTGTATACAGGCACATGTGCCTACAGTTTTTACTCTTGGAAGAAACAGGAATGGCATTTATATTAAGCAAAACATAAAAGATGGAATGAACATACAAGAAAAAACATACAAAAAATTTTTGGTTTGTATGTTCATAAAATTTTCAGCTATGATTTTTTTTTTAAATTAAGTACAAAGGTGTTTTTAAATACAAAAGTATATATTTACATTTTAAAGCATGTGCAAAAACTAAAAAAATCAGGATGGTTGACATTGGAGAATTAAGGGTACAATTACATTTCTTTTGCTGTCTAGTGCTGCTCAGAAGTGATTTATTTCTTTTGCTACTAATTTCAAAACTTAAAGCACTTTAAGTATGACTCAGAATGGTTTTTGTTATTATTTTCCATTTCACTGCAGGAAAATACAAGTCTTAATACTTTTTTCTTGTTTCTGTTATTTTCTGTTTCATTGAAGGAAAACAAACTTTCACTAAAATTATTTTGTCATCTAGAATGTTATTATTTTTAGTCTAACTGAAGTGTTCTATTTTCAGATGTGAAAAAAAGCTAAATAAATGAAATGGCAAACTGACCAAACTTTTGTAGAAACCAATTGCTATTGCTGTCCCTCTTAAACTAAGAACTTCATATTACTGATCTGAGTTCAGTGGATATTTGTTTTGGAAAAGAAAAGAGCACCAATATGATGCCTTAAAGTGCCTACCGATCTAATGAGAGGCACACTTCAGTGGCAGATAGAAGATAGTAGGGAAAAATTCTCACAGGCTGAGAACTGGAATTTAGATTTCTGATGTGTTTGGCATTAAGTGCTCTGATCAGAGATCAGTACTCTAAGAAGCAGTCACAACATTCCATTTTTTCCCTTTCCATTTGAGAATCGTTCCAAACCAAAAGTCTTGATTATTTTATCCTGAATTATCAAATAGTATTATAATGATAGATAAAATATCTTCAAGAAAAAAAAAATGGTTTTCATAATAAACAAATTTTAAAAAAGGTAATCTTCTGGAAATACTGCCTTCAAGTAGCATTTATTTATTTTGCTTGCAAAATGCAACACAAATATTCCGTCTGGTCTGAAGTGAACAGAAAGTACAAACCTAGCTAGAGAAGCTGCTGAAATACATAAAAATATGAGGAAATAAGAGAAACAAAGGGTAAAAAAAAATGGGAAGAGACAGCAAAACAGTTTATTTGTCTTCTGAGTGTCAGAGAATATCACTTAGTCGATGGGAGATGTAAATAAGAAACACAATAAAGTTGTAGAGCAGCCAGTTTAATTCAAGTTAAGAAAAAACTTGGATGAGTAAATCGGCAATAAATAACAGCACAAATCCAGAGGTGTAGGTGGGAGAAGGGGACATGACTCCCATGAGGATTTCCTTTTAGTTTTTGTTCTCTGTATATGGCCCTGGAAAAAGTATTTGGCAGATTAAAAGTGCAGGAGGAGCTCTTTCAGGCATTGTATCCTGAAATTTCAGCCCAGTAAAGGGAAATTCAGACAAAATAAGATTAGGACTGGAAAATCAAAGTAAAGTTTACAGTGTAAACATGATGATTCCTTCCTAAAACTTCCAGGTAAAGAGAAAGGAAATCAGTATTACACCACAGCCATACACTCTTTTGGTTTTGAATGCAAGTAATGGGAAATTACAAGAAAGTCCACCTGGGTATGTGCCCTGTAGACTAACCTGAAAAAATGTGTTCCCTTTTGATGTGTGACTCACACCCTTGACATCTATGAGAATCTGGATGTTAAAAATTCATTTTGGCATCACTAGTGAGAGTATTTTCGGACCAATGAAGTCTGAAGATTTTTTTAATAAAGAGTTCAACTTGAGAAAAATAATCCTTATGATGAGGTAGGAGTGAGAGAAATAGTTGACCAAAGAGGAAAAAAATAATGACTTAAGGTCTCATCTGTCATATACAAGGAAGCAGGACTCACTCTGGACACAGATGCGTATTTAATAGCTTTGGAAGTGGTATTATCACAGGTGCAAAGCAGGCAGGAACGTGTAATTGCTTGTTACTGCAAAGCCTTGGCGCCACAAGATACAATATGCTGTTGCATGCATCTACGACGGACAGTACTGCGTTTTTGTAGGCAACAGCAGGATCCAAAATAATGTCTCACATTACCCATTTATTTTTAAAGTGCAAGGGCAATTAACCTATTCACTGGAAAAGCTAAAAATAATTTCCTGTAAGCAATTTCTTGCTTGCCTTTTGGCTTTGGAAGTGACAAGGAAATATGGTGGCATCTCCATCGCTTGATAATGAGACTGGCTGAAGGAAAACTTCCGTTTGCCCTGCTCATTAGTCCTGATGGCTCTTCAACTGTAAGCATGCCCGTCTCAGGTGTTACTATATATAGATTCAAATCACAGTTGGGCAATTTTTCATTTGTATATACTTGAAGTATATAATGCAAAATATATAATGCTTAACTTTAATTCATTAACTTTTCCTAGTAATTTGGAACATCAAAGTTCATAAACACAGTCAATTTATTTTTTTTTTTTTAACTCAATCTTTCAGCAAGACCTTTGAATTCTCTCAAGTTTCTACTAAGCATCATTCTGTGAAGCCCTGAGAGAGATCTGATGAACTGAAAAAGAAACAAAACCAGAAAATTTTTATTCTTAGAACTAGTTGCATATCAGAAGGAACTCTATTTAGGCAATTCTTTGAAAAAATCCACTTCTAAATCAGTAACAAATTAAGCTAAACTTTCTATGACTATGATCACACAAGTATCTGAAGGGAAAAAGCCAGAGCACATCAAATGCAATTTGCAACGAATCCTGGGTACAGCTTGTTCTGCCATCCACTGCAATCAATAAAAACCTTTCACCAGTGTTATTGGTTTGGGATTGAGGCCTGCAAAGTGAACAGCTTTATCCTGATGATGGAGTTGTGCACTATTTCACCAAGTTTGTCAGATATTTTGAGCCAAAACAGAAAAAAACCTACCAAACAACTGATTTGCAAAAGGGTAGAACAGTAGAAATCCATTTGAAAAACTATAAATTTTTGTTTAGGTTGATGTTGCATCCTGGAAGATCAATTTAAAAATATATATTTCTTCAGTCTAAAACCTTTGTTGGTGTTAAATATGTTTTGCCATGAGTAAATTATGACTTTCTGTAGGTGGATTAGAATCAGTCCTTAAATGAATTCAATGGCATTAACCCATTTATTAGAATTACAAAATTTTTGTAAAAAATGATGTTTGATCAAAAAAGCACACTTCTAACAAATGTTTAAGCTTTTGACCTAACTCAAGCATTTGATTCTAACTCACAACTTTCGAAATAAATTTTTAAAAAGCGGATAATGACCTGTTTACTTATGTTTTCTTAAGAGGGATATGGAAATCCCTGTGAAATATTGTTTCTCACTATTTACAACTTGATTTTGTTATGTCATGTTCTGAGTTATACACCTTGATTATTTGCAAAATTGGCATACCTATTAGGTTACTGCTAAGCAGTGATTTTATTGGCAGTGTTGTTCATAGGAAAATGAGTGATGAAATTTGAGGATTGTTATTTTTCATTGTCAGGTTTAAAAAGAATGTTATAAAAAAAAAAAAAAAAAAAAAAAAAAGATAGCTAACATTTTTTAAAATGCACTTTAATAGTGCTTCAGAAATATTTTTTTACATGGAGTTTTGCAACTGCCTTCAAAGACAGAAATGGCAAAATTATTTTCAATGTAAGGTCAAATATAAGGAGAAGAAAGGAAACCATGATATTTGATTTTTTTTCCCCTAGGACAAGCAGATTTGTGTATCAGTTTTTGATATCTGATTAGGGTATCCTTATTAAACATAGAAATCCATAGAGTAAAAAACAGACTTGAAAACAGATGATTGTGATTGACGTTATTTAATATATGTGAGCTCTGGCAAGTTACTAAGATCGTGGAAGAAAACTGCGTGGTATTTTTCCCCATTTCACCACCGACAGTCAAACACGCAGGTCAGTGCTTGCTGAGCTGGTGCCTAAAGAGTATGGCCAATGGTGGTGTGGACAGCCAGATCATCAGCAGTTTCTGATGAAGTACAAGGACTCACAGCATCTCATGAATAAATATTCCTATAACTTCTATTAAATGTATCTGTTCGCTGCTAACCACCTGGTTTATGTAAGTCTCATGAAAATTTCAGTGATTACTTATCTGCAAGTCTCATCATTTTCACTCGCTCGAGGTTCACAGGAAGTAATCATTCAAGAAAGAAGCTATCAATAATAACATTTATGAAAAATGGAGTCTAATGCTTCTCAGATGTCATTTTATAACACCTGCAGGTATGACTGAAAGTGCATGCTGCACAGGCATCTTAGAGAAGGTACTTAATCTGATCCCAAATACTTTATCTGACTGTATAACTCCCAAAATAAATGAAATCCAGCTTAGTGTATCTCTTTTTGGTTTCTTTGCATATTCTCTCTTCTGCCCTGTGTGCAGATTTCAGAGATCTGTTAAGAGAACAACTGTCTTTCTGCTAATAGAGCAACAGTAGCACTCTCAAAACTTTGTGACAATTTTTTATTGAAATGTCATTGTGCATGTATGTAAAAAGGCAAAGTCACGGAGTCATTTGGTACAGCCACTCTATACGTAAACTTAAATACGTTTTAAAGAAAATGCCAGTACCTTGCAACTGAGCCCATCCTTAGAAAAAGGGATCCTCTTTTCACCAGATGAGTTCACATTCCACCAGGAGGAGTCAGGCACAGCGGTCTTTGCTTAGTTCTCTATTTTAATTGTCAATTACTTGAATTTATCTTGTCACTACCTCTAGATTCAGTTACTCCTTACAGAGAGACAGGAGCAGGATAATATAACCTTTAAAATAATTGTATTTTTTTTCCATGTTTAAATAGTAATAGATAATTTTTGAAACAAAAGTTGTGTGTTCTTTTGTGTTCATTTCAAAATAAAAGGGAAAACAGCAGATGCTGAAATAAAATGCATGCCTCTTATTTAGCAGGTTGTGAAAGTAAAGCAGCCTAACACAATCTAATTGAATAATAGATTATAATGGACCACACATTTTTTTTAACATGATGTTTTAGTTTCTGTGTACTTAACTGAAAATAACTTATGACCTCCATTACAGAAGTTATGTGATTAGCAATTATTAAAAATCAAGAGTTAAAATTGAATTTTGAAATCAATGTCAAAAAAGTGTTAGTCAAAATCCCTAAACACTTCATAACAAATTTCTAACATTCATGTCAGATTTTGTTTTTATCTTAAAAAAGTTATTAAACAAAATTTTAGTAAGCCTTTCAAAGATTGAAACATATACATAATTGAGAGTAATTTATTGACTTTTTTGTGTATGCGAAGAATATTTGTACTGATCATTGTTTTTCAGCAGTTATAATTTGTAAATGCTCACTGAATATTCGGGCTATTTTTTTACCATGTCTGCTTTTAAGCAGTTGTATCATCAGCTTTTTGGGTTTTGATTGTTAATTTATGATGGACATTTTTAAGTACATGGATTAAGCCTTGCTAACATTTTGAGTAACTGGTGACTTTCAAATACTTTTTATGAACTACTTATTGTTTGCCCAAATGTTTTCACTTGGAAAATAAGAATGATGAAATTATGGATAACACAGAAACAAGAACAGAGTAGTATAAGAATTTCACACCAACCTTTTTATCCAAATTTAAAGCTTCTGATGGAGAGCTACCCTTGGGTAGCGAGGGTAAGAGTGGGGCTTTGCAGTTTTCTGTCCTGGACAGTTGACCTTTCCAAGCTAGGTCAGTCAGACGGGTGATTTTACTTTGTTTGTGAAACTTCTCTTTGGTTGCCCAGGTTAAGGGGAAAGAAATCCACCTGAGAGTGTTCTGTTTGATATGAGCAACATATTATTATGAATGAAGATGTAGATGCATTTATGTCACTGTTAGAGAATAAAAAAGGAAAGGGGTGAGTAGTAGAGTCCATCTGGGTTCTCTCTTGTACTGTAAATGTAAAACATTGATAATATAAAAATGTAAAAATTGGCAATGTAAAAATATAAAACACTGATAATGATTTAGGTATGGAGGTTTTTATACTCACATATGTCTGTGCATGTTTTTTCTTGATGCTTTACATTTAATGAAATATCCAAATTGCACAATATAAAAGGTGAAATAAATGTTAAATATAGCCTGTAAAACCTGCCTTGTTCATAAATTTGCCTAGTATTGTAAAAAACTATAATAGTATAATGTATGCACCACTATGCTATAGTCTGTTCAGTGATATGTCTTCAAAATACTGAACAATAAATATTTTCATCACTGATGACAATATTTTTTTATTGACTAACAGAGATTTGAAGCTACTATAGGTATCAAAATAACATCTTGATGGACTGTATTATTTATTTCTATATTTGAGAAATAGAGAATATTACAAAATAAAACATTTTTTCTTTTCATGTAGCTAGATAAGAGCTGAAATGCATTTAGTGTTTTCGGTTCAATACCTGCTTTGCAAATTCAGATTGTGATCGAAAGAGCTTTTGGTCAGAATTTTTCATTGGGGTATTTTGCTGCTTCTTCCTTATGTTTATATTTATTATATTCCTGGACAGTTTTGAAAGAATATTTTCTACCGTTCTTTGTGTCTGAAGCCTTCTTAGAAAATTCTTATTCCTGTTTTGAGTCATTATCTAGCAGAAAATGCAAATGCATCTGCATGCAAGAGCGTTTGGCAGAAAACTTGCAATTAAATAGTAATCTTGAAGATTCAAATGGAAAAACTTTCTTGCACAAAGCTTTCTTGGCTTCTGGAATTTCTTGCCAAAATACTACAGAAGCCAGGATTTTGCAGCTTGCATCTGTCTTGCGGAACCAAGGAGGACTTCCCAGGCATAGTCTGACTCCATGTTGGAACAAGATTAAGTTTGACGAGTTTGACCGAATCCCCTGAGAGTGGGATGCACATTCATTTTGGAAGGAACCTGGTCTACAGTTAAGGTAAGACTGACTTAAGTGAGGATTTCTATTAGTTCATGAGAAACTTTAAAAAAAAAAAAAAATCCTTCTAAACTATTAAAAACATGGTAATATTTAGTGTGCAAAATTAATCAGTGAGAGTGTTCAAGTCATTTTATTGTAAATCAATATATGGAACTGTTTGCATATTAACTGGACTTCGACTTTTCTCAGTCATCATGGCACTACTCACTCTAAGGATCATTTACTGTGATAATTGCACTACTTTCATGTATAAAATCCACACTCAGAAAATCTGAACACCTTTTAAATGGTCCAGTGCTTTAAAACAAGCCTACATAGAACCTGGATCTTGAAATAACCCAAACTCAGAAGCAAGGAGCAATGACAAAGGTAGAAGGGATTAAGGGCAGAGTAAGTTGATGGAAGTAAGAAGGAAATCACAAACAAAGCAGCAGCTCTGGAAGAAATCCACTGTTAAAGTGTAACTGTTGCTGAAGCAATGTTTTGGGTCTTTTAGGGTTAATCCTTTGTATTTTAAGAACACAATATTTCTGTTTAGACAATGAGCTTTGTAATTTTGACTTCGCAGGAAATATTTATGACACAATCTACAGTGTCATTGCATGAAATTTCCTGTGGAGTGGAATAACGTTTATGTGTGAGGGTGCCACTACATGCATTATTTTAATTTAGGAATACTTGTATCAGGCAGGGGACATGAGGATAGTGGTAGGAAATCTGCTTTTGGGCGAGTTCTCTTTTACATGAATCTCGAGATCTACAGAAGGGCATACTCTGCTTTTTGTCCTACTTCTCTCCTCTCTGTAAGGATTTCCGAGGAGCTCACATAGGAAGAGCCCCCTGAGATTCAGTAGTTATTCGAAAGGTGCATTCAGTGCCTGGAGTATAACATTTGCTAAGCTATATGACCAGAAGAAGTAATGGCTACAAGCATAAAGAAGCACACCTTAGGAAGGTGATCTGGAAACCTATCTGGCAATGGAGGTGCAAACCACAAAAAAATGCAGTTTCCCTTTCTCATTGTAAGAAGTATGTCAAGATTTAACCTCTATGGAAAACTAATATTGCAGGACTGGTATGCGTCAACATCCCAATAATTGTTCCGACTGTCACATGTCTACATTTGTTCCAGTATTTGTGATACATAAATTCAGCAAAAATGCCTGAATGTTACAACATTCAATAGACTATTTATAGAGAATTTGTATTAAGGAAGCTGAGGGTGCTTGATTTTTATGCAACATTTCTAAATCTTGCAGGCTATCATAGACCAATTAGTTTAATATTTCAATGTCCCTGAAAGATGATGGAAATATGAAGAGTGTAAGCAGATGGATTTGTGAAGGTCTAATAATAGTTTATAAGCTTTGTTGTTGTTCTTTTTGTTGGTTTGTTGTTGTTGTTGTTTGTTGATGTTTTGTTGTTGTTGTTTTGGCTTGGTTTGTTTTTTTTAAATTAAATTTGAATGTTGATTGATTTGCAGAATGCAGAAGATGCCTCTTTTTCCCCCACCTGAAAATGGAGAATGCTTTTTTTTTTATTATTATTATTATTTTTTAATTTTATTTACACTATCTTATTTACAGGACATACTATACAGGTAGTATCATAGGCAGCTGGCAAAAAAGTGGGCATCTCGTGACAACTTATAAAGGTGATTTTTATTTTATTAAAATTAATATTATCGTGAAGCAGGTAAAAGAGAGTAGACGAATATATCACACATTAATAAAGTAGAAATACATTTTGGAAAGACATATTGAGAAATATAATTTAATTTTTTACTTATTTCTTAATTTTGCCTCTCTTTTCTGTACATTAAAAATTTTTCATGACAGAAGGTTCACATATTAATTTACATGACATTAAAAGGATTCTTTGATTTTAAAAAGTATAATAGAGTTTTGAAAACCAGCCTATAATACCTGGGGGGAAAAATCATTAACTGATGATAGCAATCACAATAAATAAATATGAGGATGTAAGCTCTCATATGACAGACTAATATTGCCGTTACGTAATCCTGTTAGACTTGCAATAGGGAAGCAGCTGAAAATGGACATAAGAGAACAAAAGGAAATACAATATGGTACTTCCAACACTAATCGGTCAGGAGAGAATTATTGCAAACCTAGCTCCTTAATGGGAGGAAACTGCACAGAAGGCAGAAATGACTGAAATGACCTAGAGATGACAGTGTCTGTAAAAATGAGGTAAGTGCTAATGATGCAGTACAGAGGGAAAAATGCAAACACACCACATTATAGATCAACAAATAGACAGTCTACATTTATGTGGCACCACTGAGACCTTCTGAAAATGTCTTGTTAGCAGATAGTAGTGATAAAGAGAAAGGTAACAACACAGAATATTCAGAAGGAATTCAAAAGTGGAAAAAAACAAAACAAAACAAAACAAACAGAAAATTGATTAAAACTGCTAGAATATTTTTTTTTTTTTTTTGTAGGGGTATTAAAGTTCTTCACATTTCTTGCAGAACTCACTGCAAGAATTCTTATTTTGAAAAACACCCATTCAGATTAGAACTTCAAAATATATTGAAAGATAAAACATTCAGGTTTGGTGTGTGTGGGGGGTTAGCTTTGAATATTTCTTTTTAGAAATTATTTTATGTAAATAAGTTATTCTTCAAAAAATAATATTTTTAACCAAAATGACTGTTTAAACACTCACATAAATATATATGTGTGAGTGTGTGTATTATGTTATTTTTAATTTTTGTTCCAGTTGACAAATTATTGATGTATTGAAAATCATGTTGACTCAGGAAGAAAGGAAGATGGGCTAATGTATATGGTTCCAGCAGCAAAATTTGTCAGCATATAAAAATGGCAACACAACAAGACAATTCTGTTTCACTCTTGTCATGTAGCATTCTGAAGGAAAAAAGGACTTGAGAGCCTTACAATAGGTATGATTACAGGTTAAGAAAACCCAACCAACCAACCAAACCCCTTTTCCCTCAGATCCTGTTTTTTTAAGGCACCCCTATGTATGATGCCTGTGCAGCAGCAGTCTTAACACTCTCTGCACCAAGAGGTATGAATGCATTGGGGTAAAGCCAGTGGACTCCTGGGTTTTGTTGCTTTTAAAGCACTAAGATATCACAATTTGGTAGCAGCTACTAAGAAATTTGGGGCTTATGGACTTTGAAAAGTGACTGTTTATTTTATAAATATCTTGAATAGAAATTGGAGGGAAATCCACCTTGATTTTTGTTTGTTTTCTTTTTTCTTTTTCCTTTCCAAAGTGGGTGTATAAGGCGCTCTCAGTAACCTCCCAAGGACTGTCTCTTTCTTCCATCTAGCTGTGACTATGGACAGTGGGGACCACTCTGTTGCCTCCCCCCCACTGTCAAGAAGGACCAGGATATAAATTGCCACTGACCGGTATTAGTCTAATGACACATTTGAATTTGGTTTAGAATATAGATGTGACTGTGTTTAAGAACTTACATAGATCGCTGCTTCCATTTCTATAGGTTGGGTTTTCCTAATACTTTTTCTGGTTTGTTTTCTATGGCATGAAATTGTTGAGGTTTGAGACTGCTGTGTTCCATACAGCAAATATTCAGATGTGAAAGACATATAGAAAAGCACTTCAAGCTTCTTGGACACAGATAAAATACTTAGGAAAAAACAAAGAACTTTTTTGAAGGTTTATTTTTGGGAAGGAATTTCTTTCAGATAGTATCACTGAAAGAAACTGGCCAATGCAAACTTATTTCCTTATCAAGGTTCTGTGCTTAGTTTTCATATGGTGTTTTGAAAATCCTCCCCTACTGCCTGGTTTGAAATTATGAAGTGAACTGGAAACAAAGAAATGGGTTTATTTTCAGCAATTGCTCAGAATCTGGATGCCATCGCAAATTCAAAGTTGCCTAGAGAAGTCTGAAATCATTCCATTCACCTTTGGCAGGGAAGGATTGTGATCCAGGCCTCAAACTAACAGCTCTTCAGAAGGCAACAATGTCAAGCATATTGTGGGGGAAAATATTGTGATGCAGCTGAATGTTATTGGGAGGCAAGGTACTGTATATCAGCCCTTCATAATGAATGCAAATTGTGTTTTTAGGATCCAAATGGGAAAGCGTAAAAGGCTATGAAAGCTTTAATTTACGATTTGTTCATTTAAAGCTTCAAACCATTAAGTACCCATTAAATCACTATTTTATATGCTGCTAAGTGCATCTCTATCGTCAGAATAAAAAGATTGTTTTAATTCACCCTGTATCAAATAAAACATTTTAATTGAGGGCATTTGTGATAACAAATTAACTGCAGTTGGAAAGTAAATTAATGCTGAGCTCTGACAACAGGACCTCTTTGTGATTTTGCTTTTAGCGTCCTGTATGTGCATGAACAGTTACTTTATGTATGTGTTTATTTGTGTTTAGATTTCAATTACAAAGCTTCTAGTCCAAATAAAATTTTCATTGCACTTCTAGGGTTCCCTAGACTCATGTTTTTCATGCTAACTTTTACTGTAGAGCTCAGATTATCTCTTTTTAACTATTTAGTAATGTGCTCTTGCCTCACGACTAAGGGCCTCCATTATTTAGCCTGTGTCCTGAAAATGGGGAGAGTAGAAACAAGTAAATGGGAAGAAATTACACATTTTGGTTCCCGAGGATATTTTGGTGTTTGTTTTTATTTCAAGAGAAGATGAAGTTTTAACACCTGCCTTCAGAACATGGAGATTTCAAAGAACATTTAGAAACCTTGACATATTTTGTTTTGGCATTTTTGATTGAAATAAAGCACTGCATTCCTGAAACTGAAGTGGTTCATTTTCTTTTGTTCCTAAGATGATCAGCCTTTCTATTGCCATTATTGCCTGGCCTCCAATTTTCTCTGTGGGACTGAGAAATACTCCTCCCAGGATGAAGTAATTGAAATACATGTCGCCACATAACAACCTACACGACTAAATCATCTGCAGCAACTTGAAGTTCTTGCTCACTTGTGCTAAAAATGTCCAAATTCCAATAAGCCGATATCCTAAGAAAATATAGTTGACAATCATGGATTTTTAAGCAAAATGTGTTGTCCTGTTTAATAAAATAAATTGTTCCAATTTGGTTAATGCAGACCCAAGACTCAATTTTCTGAAGAAAAATTTGGCATTAGGAAAATATTCCCAAACATAATTTTTAGGTAAAATTATTTCCTAATGGTTCTGAAGTTTAATTTTATGTCAATATATGCATGTGAAAGGTCACCCTCTGTCTCTCAGGAACTGCTGGATTGCTTCTGTAATGACTGTTCCTCATTAATGGGGAGGTTCTCAACTGTGGGAAGGAGAAACTGAAAAGCAGAAGGGTTGAAGAGAAGATACCTATAGCAATCTGCAGCCTGGAAAGACAATTAAAGGGCAATCCTGTGGATCCTGGCTCAGACATGTTACTCAGTTAAGCAATTATATTATCTTGGGCTTCTCTGAGTAGCTTTTTCTGCCAGCCCATCTGGTATTCTCCTTAACTTCTTCTACAAGTTTTCTATTTACATCTTTTCTATCTTCCTCAGAGTTGCTTCTCCATCATGTTTTTTCTTTCTGGCTTTGTTTTACCCCAGGTTTCTTCCCTATTATTGATCAAATAACAGCAACTCGTCACTAAGAATTGCTAGACAAAAGACTTTACATTTTTATGTTTATCTCCTGTGATTATTCAGGATGCTGTTAAAATGAACTTTTAAAAAATATTTATTTTGTATCTGGTTTTAGTGACTCTCCTGCTTATCCATATGTGAATAACTCCTGTAGCAATTTTCAAATTCAGTACCTTAAACTGTTTTTCAACTTAATTCAAAGTCTTACACAAATGTATATATTTGATGGGAGTTTAAAGAAGAATTACTGGTCATAGTGTGAAAGGGTATTTTCAAGAAAACATTTGCTTATTCCATTAAGTTACTGTATTTTTTTTTTTTTTTTTCAGATTCCATTAATCTGCATTTGTCATTTATATAGATAAGGAAGGACTCTGAAAATGAAGGCATTTATCAGTTGAAGAAAAATCATGTAGTGCAGTACTTCAGCTTACCTTAATTTTTTTGTTGATCTTGGAGATTTAGTTCAGATCCAGTTAATGAAACTATGAATATTGGAAAGCAGAGAGAGGATTATTATTGTGGAAATTATAAATTATAGTTTAATTAGATTTTTTAAAATATATTATCTTAGTTTAAATTAAAGGAATGAATTTATTGATGGGCATTTGTTTAACTTTTTATTTTTTTACTATCAGAGATAGAGATGTGATCATCCCACTCTACTTAGCATTTGTCAGGTGGCACCTGCAGTGCAGTGTCCAGTTCTAGTCCCCATGATTCAAAGAAGACTCAGACAGACTGGAGACGGTCCAAAGGAGGGCTGTGAAGATGATCAAAGTCCTGGAGAAGCTGCCCTATGAGGAAAGACTGAAGGAGTTAGGTCTTTTCAGTCTGGAGAAGTCTCAGAGGACTCAGTTTTCCAGTAATTAAAGGGTGGCTACAAAGAGGAGGGAGGTGCTCTCTTCAGAAGAAGCCACATGGAGAGGACAAGGGATGAGTACAAGTTGCACTGATAAAGGTTTAATCTTGATATAAGAAATAAATTTTTTTTACAGTGCGAAAAATCAATTACCGAAACAACCTCCGTAAGGATGTGGTGGAGTGTCCATCACTGGATGTTTTCAAGATGTAACTGGACAGATAGCTAGATAATCTCATTCAAGCTCCCTTTTCCACAAAAGGTTGAACCAGATGATCTTGAGCTGATCTATGATTCTTTATGTTTATTAATTAGACCAAAGATAAACTATGTCACAGGAAAAACCGAAGCACTTAAAGGAAAGGTTACTTTTAAGAGGACTTGTGCACGTGTTTTGCAAGAACATCCCTCAAACACTTTATAGTGTTTTTTTGGACCGATCCTAAAATTCAGTAACTTTTATACACATTTTCCAGGTATCAAAAAAAGACTTGACACTGGATTGTGGGGTTTTTGTGTTTTGTTTTGTTTTGGTGGGGTTTTTTTCCCCTTTAGCAGACCTTTTGTTTCTGCACATAGAAAATCAATCTTCTTTAATGCATTGAGAAATTCTCTCTCCTAAGACTCACTGCCTTTCACTTTGGGTTATCCTCTCAGCCAAATCCTGTGAGATTATAATTGATTTTAAAAGTCAGCACCAAAAGTATTTGATCTTTAGGTGACAAACAGTCAAAGAGGAGCCCTCAGGATCAGTGTTAAAAGTTAATGAAATTAGATTCATGCTAGGATAGGCAAGTTACAGAAATTCAAATCCAGCTGTAACAATGACAGGAATAAATGAAAACTCAGCAGAATGAAGCCATTAGTCAACAACGTGTAATGTCATAAACTGGAACAAGTGATTATGGAACAGTTCAGGCCGAAACAAGCAATATCATTGAGATGGATAAATAAATATATTTGAGTGGATATAATGACACTTACATTAGAATAAAAGCCAAAGTTTTAACCCATCTGTTTAAGATAAACTGGACATCATCACTCAAAATGGGCAACAGCACTTGCATGCACTGCTGCTAGTAGCAGGGTGTTGAATGTTGAACCTAGTGATGTAACTCCTGTTAGAGCTAGAGGGAACAGCACATTGTAGAAAGCCAAAGTTGTTAAAAATTTTCATCGGTTGTACTGTAAAATAGGTGGGATGAAGCATTTTCTCTGTTGTTTACAAGTAACAATGGTGGAGCTATTTACTATTGTGCTATCATAAGCTACCACACTCGGTACTGTTTGTGCCAAAACAGACAAGGAAATGATAATTGACAACTAAAGAAAGGGCCAAACCCTCTTGGTTGGTTTTTGTTGTTTTGTTTGTTTGTTTGTTTTGATCTTCTTTTTTGTTTTGTTTTTTGGTTTTTGGTTTTTTTTTTTTTACATTTTTCTCTTGTGGTGCTTTAATGAACCTGTATAGAAAACTGTAGAGAGCTCAGCTTATGGCCTCAGCAGCATTCTCATGAAAATATGGAAGATTTTTAGCATCAAGAACACCTTAAACAATACTGGTATGCAGAATGGCAAAGCAAACTTAGCAAAAACCAAAACTGAATTACATTGACCTGGCACGAAAGAGCACAAAGCAGCCTGAAACCACTTAGCTATAGGAAAGATGTATAGGACGCTTCAAGCTTCTTGACACAACTTCAGATAACAGAACCAGAAAACTGCTCCCAGGAAGACAACCTTTCACAGTATGTAATCTGCTTCCTAAACCATAAGAAATACAAAAAGCGAGAGAAAAACCATGTGGTTTCTCGGCAAACGTTAACTAATTAATTAAATAGCATAGCGCATAGTATTATGTTGTACTCTTACATGCAGCTTATTTTTCAACAGTGCAAAACAGTGTTGAAGGATTTTAATGCTAATTCTGTCAGTGCTATAAAAAGTTGTAATTTTCTCTAAGGTCAAGTTTTCCAAATTGCACCTTTAACGTCTTCATCAAATGAAGCAAAGAGTACAATGTTGATTTTTCTGAAGCAAGAATGTTAAGGGAAAATATTGGAATAGTCCTACTATGATGTTGAAGCAAAAATGATGCTGAAACAAAAATTTGAAGTTATTAATAAAAACGAACGGTAACGCTTCAGTCATGCAAACTTTTACTTTTTTTTTTTCTTTTTTTTTTTTTTTTCCTAGAAGTAGCAACTGGCATGCCAGATCTTGCATATAGGTCCACTTATTTAAGTGAAGCCAGTAACTCCGAAAATAAAAGTACAGGTTTAAAAATCTGATGTGTTTAACTGACAGGGGAAATAAATGAAGATTAGCTGTGCAATACAAGAGTACAAAATCAAATGTGAATTTAATTTTCATTCCAGGCACAAATATTTAATCATCACAGATGAAAGGTAGTGCACGCAATTTAATCCACTCGTAGTTCATGCAATACGTGGAGTATATTCGCGCCTGTCTATGAAGTACTTGATCTCTACTCTGGGTGTTAAAGGGCTCTGCCTTCATCCACAAACCAACAGCATTCCACTTACAAGTCCTTCATTATCAGCCATTCTTCCAGTTTGAGAAAGCAGAGAATTACCGTTGAGAAATCAATAGTCATGAGCATCTATGGCTTTAGATCACATTATTCAAGATAATGAAAAGACTCCTACTATTGCTTAGAATGAGGTAATTTCTAAATCTTTTACCAGTGCTCTGAAATTCAGGCCTTCTCCAGCTTCCATTAAAGCCAGTGGAAGACGTTTTATTGACTTAGAGGAAAACTGGCTAGAATCAATTGTTTGACTGTCTGTCTGCCCTGGTTCCTTCTTTCCTTCTGGTTTTCATCTCTGTGGTGGTTTTCCTATCTGTATCTCCAGGCAGCACAGGGAGATACACAGTTAACTCAGACACAAATGACAAACCAAAATTAACTAAACAAATCCTGTTCTTTTATCTAACATTTTCAACCTTGTGAGATATTTTAGAGGGCACCTAGGTGACTTTGTGCCAGCTGATGCCCTTGTAGCACTGTGACTTGGCCATGTTTTCAGTCTGGTTTTCAAGGGCTTTCTGTTGTTTTTTCCCTCAGTTTTACTAAAATCTGCTTGTTACCTTGACAAATATTTGTTTCTGTTTCTGTGTAAGTAAACATCTAACATAAAATTGTTTCAGGATTCAATATTCAGATGACTGCTATGCTACTGTTTACCAGAGTTCAAAACCTGGGCAAATAGCAATTTGTTTGGGCTGAATAAGTAATACCTTATTTTAGAGGGCACAAATAACCATGTAATTATTTTGAATTAAAAAATTACCATATCATTTCAGGCTCATTACATGGGCATTTATTCTCAGCAGATTATATGCAGACTGTTACAATAGTAACTAATGTAACTTTTATTTTAAAAGGGAAATAGAGTAGTAAAGAAAGGAGGGACGTGCTTCCGGTGAGCTTAAAGTCCTTAAAATGGGAGTTTCACCACGGATGTGTGAAGCTCCATTTTCAAGCTGAAAAGAGTTATTATTCTTGCATAACATTTTGGTGAAGAAACAGCTAGCAATACACTTTGTATTTTGTTCTTTTTCATGTGGCATAGCAAAGAATGTATAGTAAACTACACAACCGTAATGAGGAAAGGCAATATCCCTTCAAATGGCTAACGGAATCACTTCTGTGTGCTCAAAACTAAGTTTTTAAACATATCATCAGGAAACCAGCTCACTTGAAAACTGTGTCAATCCTGGTAGCTCTCCATTGTAGCTGGGCTCTTGCAACAGAAGTGCCCTGAATTCACACAAGGGATCCCAGGAGCTTTGGGAGCCATAACTCAGGCAGAGACTCTGAGGACAAGGAGCTGAGTGCTGGCTCAGCTTGATGATCTTCATTCCCGCCTGGAATTCAGAAACTTTAAAGCACCTGGGCTCAAGCCCTGATCACCACTCCCTGAACTCCTCAGACTGGTGCTCTTATGGCTTTAGTGTGAGCTACAAGATTTGGGAATGATATTCACAGTTCCATCCATGGTTTCCATGTGACTGATGGATTTTTCAATGGGAAGAAGGTAGTGGGACAGGTGTGCAGCCCTGGCATTGCCATAAAGCTGTTTAGGAGCCCAAGAAAGCAGCAGTGCTTTCTAAAATGATGGCTAAAATGACAATACTGCACCACATGTTGCGGGAGAGCTGAGCACGCACACGACCAATGTGATCAAGCAATGCCCGTTTATTACAACTAAGAAAGCCCTTTTATAATGTTCTCCCGCACCCGTGAGTAACATGCAGTACAAGTCATAAAGACTGGACAGTTAACTTAGCCCGTGCTTTAAACCTTCTTATGATTGGATAAAAAGTACCACATCAGCCTTGCCAGGCTCCCTGCCTTGTGGAACTTCCTCTTCGGTCCCAACCCCTTCCGGGGGTTGTTTGTCTCATCGAGTTTCTCCCCCCTCATTCAGGGTCACATCCTTATCACATTCTTGCTCGGCTGAGGCTCTTATCAGTCTTGTTCTCATGCAGGATTGTTCACATGTCCATTCTCTTGCAGAAAGCCCTCTAGAATCCCAACACACATGTCTTGTCAGAATACTGGAATAATATAAGTAAACCCATGTCCTATTACTTGACTTCTTCCCCAGAAGTATTCAAGTCCAGGTTGGACGGGGTTTTGAGCAACCAGTTCTAGTAGAAGTCGTCCCTGTGGAACTAGATGATCTTTAAGGCCACTTCCAACCCAAATAATTCTATGATTCTATGACTTGTGTATCTCTAGTAGAGAGTAAGTAGTTATAATTCCCTGAGTAACAGTCCTGGCATCAGTTAGGACATCCATGCATTTTAGCACTCAAATAGAACAGTTAACTGGCTTGTTAAAATTCCGTTCTATTTTCTTGGTGTCCATCATGTTTCGGTGCTACAATGGTGTTATGTGCTTCCACTTTTCCCCTACATTACATTCATCCAAGAGATCCTGACAATGCATAGCGGGATCAACAACCTCTGAAGGGCCTGATCCTGTGGACACACTGAGTCTTCAGTTCTCTGTTACCTTCCAGCTTGTGCTGCAGCTGCATAGCTGGCCAAGGTCTTACACTTCCCCATCCCAGCTTCCGCAAATAAGAGTAAGGTTGCTCTTGGTTTCCTTTCATGATTATAAATGCTTTTTTAATCTCTCTAATCTTCGCACCAGCTGAAAAGACCAGCACATAAAGATGTGAGAAATATTTGCTGTGAGGTAGAAATTCACCTAGTCATAAAATAATTGCTTCTAAACTGTTAGTCATTCATGGCATGATTCTAATTGAATTGTACTTAAGGGATCATAATGAAACAGACTTCCAAATTTACCCTGGAGCACTTTTTCTGCAGTATTGAATCCGAAAGCTGTAATTTGAATAAATGAAATGAGTAACTGAAGACAGACTTTCCCTCTCCCCAATATGTCTCATTAAAAAAAAAAAAAAAAAAAAGAAGAAAACTGTATCATTTAAGTAATTAGCAAGATGTTGACAAAATGCAGGATGTGTGCAGTAGATATTCTGTATCTCAGCTGAAAACAAATTAATAAATCAGATTTCTGTATAGACAAGTTAAGCTTGTTTCCAGAAGGGAAAAAAAATTATTTTTGTATGATCAACTGAAGATGAAAGAGGCAGTGAGAAGGCATGAAAGCCTAGCAATAGTCTTGCTATTCATCTGTGAAAGGGAGACCAATAATATTAAAAAAGCCCTTAGATGTATTATATAGCAGTCAGATCTTACGTGTTGAAATAGAAGCACTGACTGGTTTTGCTGCTAAGCACAAGAGAAACCAAAAGAAGTGTTGAGGCATAGCAGTATTTAACTGTGATATGCAATAACAAGAAATTACTAAATTCTACATCAGACCCTTCCCTGTTTTTTCCTCCACTCTAATGAGGTTGCTCTGCTTGAGCAGCTTTCCTCAGCCATACTGACAGTTTCCTCAAGTTCACAGTTTGCTTTCTATTGCACAGTCAGAGCTTTCATGAAAGTCATACCTTGCTTATTACTCCAGTTCACTGTGTCTCCTTCTTCAGTCTTGTTCCTTTATAAAAGTGGCTTGATTTCAGGTGATTAATTCAGGTCAGTGTATTCCTCCACAGATGGTTGAAAACAGGCTGTTTTCTAAAGTCTTTGAGCCTGAGCATATCTAGTGAGATTGGGCTGCTCTTAAACAGCTGAACATTGGCCAACTCATCTAAATACAAGCTAATGAGGATAACACATCTACGCATCTCAGACATATTTGTTAGATAAGTCATTTAGTGGCAGACAACCCCTATATATGTGGATGTTGCCCTTCTCATTTGAAAATTTACCTCTAAAATAAAAGGAGCTTATGCCTTTACCCCACCATCAAACTACTACTGGTAATTTTCCTACTTCTCAAAATCGCTGTTTTTCACTGCTGGGCAAGAGAAGCATTCTGTCAGTGTCTCTTTCTCACCCCTGATATTTTACAGTACCCTTAGAAAAGGTACAGTGAAGAGGTACACTTTCATAGTGACCCTTCACAGTATGTATCCAATAGATGGCAGTAGAAGAATCTCATCAAAAAAGAATGTATCTGGAAAAATCATAATTAGCTTTTTCTCTAAGAAAAATATGATTGCACTCTTTATGGATTAAAAAGAATGTAAGTTATTTCATAAATCAGGGTCAAAGTAAAACTTCCTTTTTTTCTTTCATTCTCAAAAGCATTGATATCAAGTTCTCTAAAACAGTATCAAGTTTGCTGGAAGTCATAAACTGAAAGACTCCAGAGGTTCAAAATAGGGATCAGAATCAAGGAACAGTTCAGTTCTATGAATTTTTCATTGGAAAGTAGTTGGAGACTTGTTACTCATGAAACAGTCATGATATTCACTTACAACCAGACTATCGATACCCACAGTAAAATTTTGAGTCAGGAAGTCCTGCATCTCAGGCAGATATACTTATTTTGGAATTTCCCCAAATGCTTTCCTAATGCCAATCCATATATTATATTACGCTCTTGTAAATACAACTTCATTTCATTAATAACACAGTATCCTGTATTTGAAAACATCTATTTTAATATCCCCAGTTTTTATGAAAGCAAAATTTCAAAGTACTGCATAATCACCATTTCTTTAATGGAGTAAATCCAAAAGCTAGTCTATTTAACCAGTAACTCCAGACTTTGGGACAGTTTTTCCAAGATATTAATGCATTTAGTGTAATTTTCAAAAATTCCTACATGAAAGAGTTAACTAACTCTTATCATGATGAATCTGAGTTAGGCAACAATTCTCTCACATGCTTTTCACCATTCTATCTGGCACTATCTTCTTTTCAAATGGCACAAGCATACTTGTAGAAATGTCCTTTTGTATATCAAGAGGGAGTGTGCAGTATTCGTTTGCTATAGAAAACACAAAACTGAAGAAATTTGTAGTTGGAAGTTGTCTCAAGAGGTCTTTTAATACCCATTCTCTTTCAATGAGGTAGAATAAAAATATGTACATATAAGGTGGTCCCTACATCCTGACCAAAACAGAAAATTATGCAGCAATGTTGCCTGGCCAGTGGGAAAAAATAATAATTGTTTAACAACAGTGAAGTTTTTCCATAACACCAAGCCTTAGCCTTCTTGGGTGACAATTTTTTTCTTCTCCTCTCATGACTTCTACTTATTTCCGTACTACAAAATTTACAATTATCATTGCATTGCTGAAGAAGTTTTGACAGTATCAAAATCTTTTTTCAAAGGTTTCTGCATATGTATCATATATTTTAAACCAAAGCTCATTTTGAAACATCATGTAGATTTTTAGATCACTTAGATTTGGTGATCAGAAGTAAAAGGTCACTGAAATCAACATAAACCAGTCAACTAAAACATACGTCTGCTGATGTATCAAAACTACTTGAAGGGAAAATTGGCAGAAAATTTCTGAACGCTGTATCACCTAAATTCCTGGGTCTGTGGAAATATTTTGTGCTCTTTTGCAAGCATCGTATTTTTTATCTTGATCATGATTATTTAAATTCTTTTGTTTATAATTCAAAATTTTATTTCTTCCCCCTTTCTGCAAGTGTTTAAGTGATGCTACAGTAAGAAACATTCTGAACAGATATAGTTTTGTGACACACATTTCTGTTAGCAGTCAGAGGAAATGCACTGCCTGGTAATTGACAAATGAATGTTTTCAGATTCCTAGTTCAGTTCAGAGGACTGTAAAATGCTGGAAGCTTACACTCAGTATTAGCTAAGCTCTGTGAGCCTTGAATTAGCAAAAATGTATTGCAGTATCTGAAAGAACCATGTAAGGTACACTGTCTCTGGATAGAAGTTAATTAGGGCAATTATTTAGTGTGCTATTATGAAATTATGTCCTTGTGGATGTATCATTTTAAAACTATCATTTAATAATGTATTGGTATTACTATTTCAGTCTTGGAAAAGTATGAAGCACTGCCAGACTGTAACCATTGTGTTACAGCCTGCCCACACCCAGAGCTAAAGTATAACCCCAGATCCCCAAATTCCCAATTTAATGCAATTATACAACCAATGGACAGAGAAGAAGATAAAGAAATAAACTCTATTGCTTGGGATGATTGGTGGTTACTGCAACAACACAATGACTATGAAATATTACTGAAATGCAAGATACTTTGGCTACGTTTGCTGATAAGATCTTTAAAAAGCAGCACAGACAGCATTTCTCTAGGGTACGAGTGGGAAAGAAGTTAAGGAGCATGTGGTCTTGTCCACCCCAGTCTCCAGTTAAGCTAGAATGCTCTATTGCATACAGAGCTATGTTTATAGAGAATTTAGCATTCCTCATTCTGGTTCCTCTTTCTTTTACGAGATAAAACTACTAAAATGCATGGCTACGTGCTTCTGCATGCAATCTAAATAGATGTAATTTTAATCCAAAAGTGAATTTTACTTGCATATCAACAAGATGATATGGTGCTTTCATTTTACATGAGATACATTTTTAATGATGAAAAATAACCTTAAGTAAATGGGTGAAGAATGTTATCCATCATTTTCCCCAAATCGTAATACATTATTTTATTCAAACATGTCAGCCAAACAGTAGTTCATTTTCCTAAACTGAACATTAGAGACAGCTGAATAACAGTAATGTTGCTCAAAGAAAATTGAGCACCCACTGCTAAATGGGGCAAATAATATTACTATTGTCAGCAGTGTAGAAGTCTAAATTCCTTCAGCTGTTTCTAGAGCTGTGTCCTGGTGCCCATTCCTCTTCTCATACTGTGGCACTGGCCACAGTTTGTGTTCCGAGGTCAAAACAAAAGAGGTTTTTAAGTGGCACATGTGTTTTTCTCAGTTTTTTCTTTCAAGTCCAAAGCTCCAGTAGGATCTTTCCTGAAATCACATTCAACATGTACTGAAGTGTAAGGGTGGAAATGAGGAGATTTAGATTAATAAAATTCATCTTTATCTGCTTATAGTATCTGTCTAGAGCAGAGCCTGAGTCTCTAAGCTGTAACCAGATCTCTGTTCCCATTTTTCAGAGCAATGTACAGTCACTCTATGGAAGTTTGTGCTCAGAGATCTGCTATGAAGAATTAAGCAGGATTTTTCTTTCCATGGACATTTTATATAAGAAAATCTATCCTTACTTAATATAAAGAGAAAGAATCCCCAGGCTGCTAGAGGAGAAGGTGGATTTCCAAGGATTAAGAAAAACCAAACACAGGTCATAATGGCCGAGCTTTAATGAAAATTATCTGATCCGTTCTTCCAAGTCAAATATTTTTTTCAGCCATGGGGTTACAGAAATTTTTTTCCTATAGTCAAAAATTCTCATCCATACCTGAGCACTTCCTCCAAAATATATACTACATTAGTCTGGTATAAAATTATTTGTTACTGTGAGTGCAAACAAGATTCCCTTTTTATCAAAGGGATAATATTAATTTTACAATCCGAGACTTTGGGGTGTAATATTGCATGCAAGCCTGTGTTTAAAAATAAAAACTATAATTTCATTCCATAATGCTTGTTACCTCACATCATCAGGATTAAAAAAGATTGCTTCCTTAAATGTAAAGCAGGTGTATGTAGTTCAAGGATCAAGGTGGTGTTGGTATAGGCACACAGCCACAATATTTTTCTGCTTTTTAAAAATGTTTAATGTTTTAGCTGTAAAAAAACAGAATATCCCCCAGTTTCTATATTTTCTTTGGTCACTTCACCCATAGAAAATTAAATAGAGAAAGAAAAGGGGGTAAACTCATAATACCATGAGTTATCTTTATTTCTTATCATCTATTTCAAATCATGCTCTTCTTTTAGCTTTGGAATTACAGATGGCGGTTGCACTATAGAGCTCCTGAAAGCATCGTGAAGGTTTAAGCACCAGACCATCAGAATCACAGCTGGTAGCTAACAATCAAGTTTTGATTTAATTTGATGTAATTTTTTCCTCTTTCTAATTATTTTTCCTTCCACTAGAGTGGAGACAAGTTGAAAAAAAATAGTAATATAAGAATGTAGAAGAAACATAGATATCACTATCAACATATTTTCTTCTCCCTAGCCTCTCAGCCTGCAGAATACTCACAGTTTCTATTTTGTGAGGATTATTGTGATGATGAATAAATGCTATGAAGTTTGTTTCACAGCCTTTCAAGCGTTCTGTAAGAACTTTCAGAATAGTCATTTGCAAACTTTCACAGTACTTCAACAGCACTGTTTGGTCCTTTTCTACAAAACATAGCTTTCCACAGAATCATTAACTATGTAAGCAAACTTACTACATTATGAAAAGTGTCTGAGTTTCTCATGGATCAAACTGGTCAGTAGACCAGAAAGACCATGCTCTTGCCCCTTTCTGCTGCCAGACATCCCAGCCTTTACAGTCAGCAAGGCACTGCATGCTCCTTTGCCCTCCTCTTCTTATTTCCCCAGCAACCTGCACAAATAGGTACCTTGCTCCATCCCCCACGTAACCAGCCGCAAGGCTAAACCAAGGCAGGAAGCACTCAGTATGAAATATCCTCATGGCATAAGAGCCAGTGTAGGACTGGCTTTGCAAGCATCTGTTTAATGGTAGCTTGATGTGGACTGTATTTCCTTATGCTGACTTATGTGTGATCAACAGGATGAAGACCTTAGTTAAGATCTCTCTCGTTTGTCCTGATCCACTTGGTATATTGTTCACCCATGGGAATTTACTAGGTTCCAACCAAAGGATGAAAACCAGCCATTCATATACTCTAATCTCTGTTAAACTACTTGAGCTAGTTTCTGATGACACTAATAAATTTTTGAAATGATGGATCAGGTAGAAATCTCCGCAGAGTAAACACAATCTGAATTAGAAATCTCAGAGTAGATATTCCAGGACCTGTGGGAGTACCAAATTTTTATCTCCATCTTTCTTTCTTAAGATACAGATAGTCTCCAGGGACTGTTCATGAGTACTTCTGCAGCAACAAACCCCAGAGGCCCCCTGAATCCAGCAATCCCAGGTGCAAGTCAGGTCTTTGCTAAGGTGATATCTCCTTTCCTCTCCCTTCCCAGATGTCCTTGGAAGGAAGACAGCAAATTGAAATATGCTTCAAGCAGACACCCGATGTAGGGAGACAATCCTGGAACATGTCGTGAGGGTTCTTCCAGTCAAGTGTTGATGTCCTCTTCTCTAAAATAAAAACCATTGGCTCAGAGATTACTTCTAGCAGTGCTTTAAACAATTCTAGCAGGACAGATGATGTAAATACATATTATTTACTGATTTTTTTCCAACTCTCTTTTTTTTGTCATTTCCCCAGACTGACCTGCTGTCAAGCTAAATAACATCGGTATGCTTATTTTGATTTCTGAAAATATGTTTTCTTTATAATTACAGATTCACAGAGATCCTGTTAATGTGCTTGTTTTCGCACTGAGGGAGTTTTAGTATAGTGCTAGTTATGTGCTGGGGTACCCAGAGGCTGTAGAAGCAGTTCTAATGATATTATTTCAGTCAAAATAAATACAATAAAGACAGAAAGAAACCTGTTAGCTAAAAACTTTGAAAACACATTCATGCACATGCCTTCTGCTAGATCCATGAAATTACAGCAAATATAAAATAAATGTAGCAAATGACAATTTTGTATTGTGATTAGTTCAAATATCAGAAGACACCTGTGGCTTTTCAGCCTTTAATTAAACCACAGGTACTTCTTTGTTTCCCCTTCTTATGTATGTTTTGCTTTTATTAAGGATGGCAAGTCCAAAATGCTTCAGGATTGCGCTTTGTCTCAGAAACAGCTCAAACCTGGCACTCTCAGAATGATGGCAAGTCTGTGGATTGCTGTGAATTAGCTTAGTGCGCTTGCTGGAACTGGAAATCATGTACTGTAACTAAGGCGATAGACCATTCGCGGGTTTAATTCTGTAAGGTTCAGGCAGCCTCCTGTGAAGTGCTGGCTTTTAGTGGATCTTGGAGGACTAAAAAAAAAAAAAAAAAAAAAAAAAAGATAAAAATAGGCAAATCCTAATACAAATATATTGTTTCCTGTCAGATTTTCTAAGTACAGACAGCATGTCGAAGCTCGTTGTTAAGGAAGAGAATTCAATTTTCCTGCAATACCTCTTTTACATTTTTTCAGACAGATCTGTTTTCTGTTTCAGCTTTTTAAATATGGTATATAAGTAGTATATGGTATATAAGAGGAACTCCATTTCTTTTTGTCAGGCTGCAAGATTAAATACTATATATTACATATACATACTACTTATGCAGGGTCTCATGATATGATTTTACTTGATTCACTAGTATATTAAAAAGTAAAAATATTTATTTCTGAGGTTAAGTTTAGAAAAGGAAAAGAAAAATAAGAAAAAAAAAAAAGAGGAAAAAAGCATCCTGAAGAGGTTTTGAGGCACATTCTCTGTGTTTCTCTCCCTTGCATTTCAGGCAGGGGTGCTTCCTGGAGCTGTGAATGTAGGCTCAGCTTATCTCTCCAAAGCCATGCTTGGATGCTAGCCTATGTGAAGGATAGTTTAGCTATCTCTGCCACACAGTCCTTCATGTGAGGAGGCTTTTCACAGTGATCTGAGAGGGTAGTGAAGAAGATGGTGGAACAGGCAACACCAGCCGAAGAGTTTTTCAGGCCAGGGAGAAACACAAACCACAGCTACAACCAGATGGGAGTCTGTAAGACCAGCTTTCATCTGTCTGCAGAAATAGCTGGTTCCTCAGCTTTTATTTTTACCTCCGTTTCTAAAGAGCAACACACGTTGTTTTTAGAAAGCTTGCAGTCAGTGTGCACACCGATCTGTCGTACTCTATAGTGTTTTATCCATCTTCAGGAAAACAAGAGTCAAATTCTAGAGTCCTTTTCAGGAGAGAATACTGTGTAGCATCTCAGGATACATAGTTCAGGTAGCAGGTAAGAAAACCGGCACCTTCCAAGACTTTGAGTTGGTTTTCTCTCCGTTTTTTACTTTTTTCCCTTATCAGTTACAAACTCATGTAAAGCCCAGGCTAATTTAGAGTCCAACATAATCATGGATTTTGCTTATTCAGAATATAACAATTTATTAAGCTGTGCAAAGATAGTTCTATTTTAAATGTTTTTAGATTATACCTCTTATCTTCCTAAAGAGTAGTAAATGCAAATGGCTTACACAGTCAGTATCTGCTTAAACTTCCTAAATCATAAGGAGTCATGTCACAAAACCACACAGAGCTGTTCCAGGCAACACTCTAAATTTATGGTACAGTGATGCCAGATGACAACAGAATTGCAAAGGAAGTGCTTAGTACATCAAAAATTAATACCTAGCGAGTCTATTTTTTATGGTGATGATTATAAGCATTCACTCTATATTTGAACATAATCCGCTCAGAACAGCGGTTTACTAAATGTATTGGAGATTATTGAACAAAATACAAGTTGAGCTCATGTTTGGGTTTTCACTGGGCAAATAACTATCATTTTCTTCTTAATCAAAAATAAAATTGCAATGTTACAGGGGGTACTCAGGTTCAGTGCATACAAATGGGAAATTGATACCTGTCCTCCTGAGTAATTCAGAGAGATACAGAGGAAAATAAGCACTGTGCTTTTCTTAGTTATGAGAATAGATGTATGAATCCTGGAGCTGTTACTTAAAGATTAAAATACTGACCAAACATCATAGGAGGTGGCAGTGCTACTGAATCCCATGTCGTCATGGACAACTACCTTGCTTACCAATGCACGCTCATGTATGAAGTCAATAAATGGCCATCACTCAGCAGAAGAAAGGAGTGAAGGAGGTATTCAGCCCCTCTCTACAATGGGCTGACTCAGAGTTCCTCCGAAAAAGCAGCCAAAACTTTACATTTACACGTCAAATGAAAGCTTCACAACTTCTACCTTGTAATCTATTTGTTATGTTTGTATTATACACCTATTTTATTTCAAGTAATAAATGACTTACAAACATTTATTTTTAATAATGAATCACACTTCTGGGCACATGTAACCAGAACTCATGTATGGTCTATCCAGCACTCTGTGCAGCTCTTTGCATCAAATGAAAAATGTACAACTTAATCAGTTGTAACCTTAGCTATATACCAGGAGGGCTGTTGATACAAAGTATGAAGAAATCATTCTGACTTTATTTGTTTATTATTTCAGATTTCACAGTCTCATGCAAAATGCAAGAGCCATATAGTTTATTTTAGTGGCAATCATAAAATTCAATTATTTGTTTCTATGCATACTCTTTGCTAATTTGTGATGCAGTAAATTTGCTTCAGTTAGTTTGGTATCTTTTACCATAGCTTCTGGTATGCATTTACATACAAACCCAGACAAACAACTATTAGAACTGAAAAAGCATTCAGCAGAGTTGGTGTTGGTGTATAGTGTACCTTGACTAATTAAGCCAACATTTACCTTGGTGAATGGGCAATTTATTCAAAGTGCAAGAGGAGTATAAAGAGGGTCACTAACTGTGTTTGTGTTAAACTATGAATTTCCTTCGTCATTTTTGTCTCCTCTGATTTGGAAATTTCTCCTGCTTGTGTTACTCAGGAGATAATGTAAATGCAATGTAAGACATTAAGAAGTCTAGCTCATTTAGCTTTGAGGTTTGACTTTTTTTCCTCTAGCTTCATCTTAACGATTTGATAGGAGATTGATACAGGAAAGAGAGAGAGATGCAACTCAGGTAACTAAAGCTCAGATGCCCTGTGCTGCATGGGCTGATGTGCTAATCAGACCCGGGCAGAAAGGAGAAGGGTGATGCTCTTTCTCACTATTAAGAGTGGCCTCACAAAAGAAATGTGTTTGAAATAACAGTGGTCTGAAGCAGAATCCTACTGTCCTCCTGTTTAGTGGTGCTGGAGAATAAAAAAAGCCAGGCCCTTGAATATTTAATGATCACTGAACAAACTTGGAATGAGCTGAGGAAGAAGAAAAGTCACAGAAGTTAATGCTCTCAAAATACAGCAAAGCTCAGTAGTCCTTAAAAGCAATTGTAGAGCTTTTACCATCTGTTAAGTAATTACTTATCATCATTAGTTATTAGAAGTAGGAAATGATGTAAAGAGCACAAACATAATATAAAAAGAACAGCCAGATTCTTGTGGGTTTTTTGAATGAGGTCATAAAAACTTGGTCATTAATACTGAAATAAAAATGACAAACATTTGCAGGCATTTTTGTAGCTGCTCCACTTCAAAAATAAAAGCATTCCATTTTTCCTAACAGTAAATATTTAGCTTGATTTTTTTCAGTTGTTACTAGTATGATACAAAGTTTATTACTATATTCATCTCCAAAAGCCAACGTTAGATGAAGAAGATTTAGGATTTCTACATTCAGTGCGTTATAGCTCAGCTAAAACCAATTATGGAAAACACAATTTGAGGATCACGACTTGGAACAGATTAAAACCAAGCAACCAAAAACCCCCAAAGCTGTGTGTGCTTTTAAGCTGCATGACACTACACACAAACATATGCACCCACACTTACTTATATATCAGTATGGATCTATATTTTCCTAATCTCTAATTCTAATTTATTTTTCCCTCCTTTTTAGTCAAAATAGGTTCCCTAAAATGTGTTTCTTTCAAGGTTTTAGCTGCATATCTTTAAACTTTCTGCAAGAATTTAAGTCTATATGTCAGAGGTTGCACAGGGATCCTTGGGTGTGCACTTTGCTGTCTTTTAGTCTTATTTCATTCAGAGAATGGGTGATGATCCAAGTTGATATATCTCACTGCAAGTTCATAGTACACATTAGAGTTATACAAATGCATGAAAATTCTGTTCTGGACAATTTTAAAAAATGTGTTCTCAGTTGTTTTTTTCATCGACTTCAAAACATGGTTCAAAAAAACTTCCAAAAAATGATGTGGTTTTCCAGTAAGGGAGGATAATTCTGTATCAGTCAAGAAAACTCAGCAGGGTGCAGATAAATTTTACTGTATTTAAATTTGAAATCTGATAGTGGTACCTATTACTCCTCAGGTTCTTTACTGGAAAAATCCTTGAGACACATTATTGGGCCTCCCATAAAGCTAAAATTCATTGCAATAAGCAAAATTCTCTGGGGGCATCTTGTGCCCATGCTGCAACAGAGTGAATGTCAATAAAATACTTTTTCCTTTGCAAAGTTGTTTGGCTGTTTGTAAAAAATCAGAAAGGCCCATAAGTAGAAAAGGATGAGCAGATAGGTCTGTTGACCTACCTGAATGTGTACTTTGACAAAGCAGCATGAGAAACTACTGATATCAAAACCAAATAATGCCCAAGTGAGTTGCCTACCCTGACCATATAGCTGCACAAACAGAATAGAAATGAATGAAATTGTTGAACCCTTCTAGAAATCAGAGAAACTCATGTCCATGCTGTCCAGGCTAACCCTTGGTTTATGGCTGCAGAACCAAGATAACAATGTGAGAAATGGTCAAATCTCATAGAGAATAAAATGGAAAGTTAGCAGAGTGCTATGGCAGATTATCAAGAAAACTGTATAGTAAATACCAGAAAAGGGGTATTACGACAACAAAACCAGGGCCACTCGGGTAAGAGAAGGCAGGGAAAGCTGCGTAACTGGAAGGGACAAGATGTTTGGAAGGGATGATCGTGGGAAGGAAAACAAGGTAATAAAAGAAGTAAAAATCAGTGCTGCTCCAGGGCTCCTTTCAAGCATATTCATGCCTGAGCAATGCAGTTGTTCCCACCATAATCCTGTCTGCCTTGCTTTTATGTTCAGGAGGGAGATAGCATGTCTTCCCTGGCCTTGAGGAGCCCCCTGAGCTCATCCCAGAACCAACCACGGATGGAGCAAATCAGGGACTGCCCAGCATCATCTGCCCTTCACGACCCTCAGCATGAGGCTGCTGGATCTGTGGCTGCAGATGTAAAGGACTGCAATGTCTGCTTGTGTATGTACTTCCTTCTGTCTTTCTGGGGCTCTGTTACAAAATCTAGTGAAGAATATTGGAGTATTTTGCTTCTTAGAGTATATTTTTCCCTGTGCAGATTTATAATACTTTTTTTTTTTTTTTTTTTTTTTTTTTAGTATATGAAGTGTGCTATATATAAAATGTCCCACATATTTTAAAAAAACCTCACAAATTTATTTTCATTTTGGCAGCTGCAAGTCTAAACATTTAGGTAAAGAACAGAGACGTTAGGTTTGTGTTGCCAAAATCTTACTCATAAGGTACTATATCCCATTATTTTTTCCATCTGTTTTGTCTCTTAGAGATTATTGCAGCAGCTTAAGAGTTTGATTTATTTCCACCAAGGCATAGGAAGAGAATGTGAGAAGAGTCAGAACTGCTTAAAACCACAGTCTTAACTGCTGAAATATACTATTTATGAAAATACTTTCTGAATTTATGTTCAAAATCCTCCACCTGATTTGCTGCATGAGGATGAGAGAGAGCAGGGGATTTTTCTGTGTCAGTTCTCCACAGGTATGGCTATATTAAATAATTAAATACAGCATTTGCAGTCAGTGCATATTGTTATACATATTTTTTCCTGGTGAACAACAATTTGTGAAAGATTACATTTACCTTTTTATTAGAGTAAAACCAGAATATCAAACAAGTACTGAATATTATTTTCATGTAAGTTGATGTTATTTTCTAGTTTGATCAAAAACTCTTTGTAAGTACCCCACCTTTGTCGCTTCAAACCCCAACAATAGTTTTGGTAAATATGTTAAGTAAGGGCAACGTGTTATCTGGATGATAGTGGTAGTGAAGAAGCCTAGAACAAAGACAATATTTGCAAAAGTAAGCACCTTTAATCTCTATTCAGACACCTAACTAAAAGCTGGGATGCACAGTCCTTGAGTACCCAAAGACTGCTTGTACAAGCAGCTTCATTCTGCACAATTGCTATGTCTACATGGACACCTTAATCCACTCCCAGACTCCCCATGCACCTGGAACATGTCTCCAGCCCATAAATAATAGTTTCTCACTGGCGCAGAGCCTCAGTCCTAGAGGCTGATTTATGGATCTTCAGGAAGAGAGGACCAGCCCTCGAGGCTGGAGACCCAACCCTCTGTATGTTAATATCCAGGAGGATTTAAAAGTGGTGAAGCTGAAACCCTGACCTTCTTGTGTTCGAGGGACTCTTGGTCCTGGAAGGAGAAGGACTTCTCCCACCAGCTCCTAGCTGCTCACCCTGAAAACCCCCCTAAATCCCAGTTTCACCTCCAAAGCTTTTCCAGAGCACTACCAGCGCTTTTCAGTCCTCCTACATTTTGATTCAGTGACTGTTTTCTCAGCACCTACCTATTCAGAATGAAACTTAAAAATGTAAAAATAATTTGCTTCCAAAATCTGTTCTCCATGGACAAGACCCCTGAGACTGTCCTGATTTCTCAGCAGAGACAGAGTTGATTGGCTTATATTAATATAAGGGTACTGTAATACACTATATATCAGTTAGTGTAATTTTTGGGTTAATACTGGAAAATCATCTACTAGTAGAAGGTTTACTGTGAAATAAGCTGTGGATGCAAATTTAGCATGCCTGAAAATGGAAAGGGAGCCCAAGAAATGTGTGTCAGCCATCTAGACATAGGCACACGGTCCACATACATGTAAGAAAGGTCATAAGAGTTTCTTATTAATAAAGAAAAAAAGTATCCATTAGCCTGATCAGGAGTCTGTTAATCAAAAAACCATGTTTTCATAATGGTAAAATGGTGTGTTGCTGCTTGAGGTTTTGATTGTTTATTTCTTTCTTTGTTGCATGATAGCAAGTTTATTGAAAAATATAGATTCTAGTTGAGGCTCTATGGCTAGTTTTAAACACTAATTCTATCCTTTATATCAGCAAAAACTTTAGGACTTAATACAAGCATCAGTGTGAGGATTTAGAACAGGCATTCTATGAAGACCTTTTCTTTCTGGTAAGTAGCTCATGCCTGTATGAATAAAGAGCAAGTCACTGTGATCCTAAAGTGAATATCCAAGATGCCACAAATGCCTGTAATCCTGTGAGGATATGACCTCCTGTAATTCTGTACACTTAAAATCCTTCCATTCTGAAATATATGCAAAAATAATTTTCAGTTGGGTTTGTTGTTTTGTTGTGGGTTTTTTTTTTTTGTTTTGTTTTGGTTTTTTTTTTTCTAGAAAACTGGAGACAGGTTACCTGATCAATGGTTGAAAAGAGGACTTTAATCAGGGCATCTCAATGGCATTTGAAGGTAACAAAATTACTATGGTATGAGTGAATCTCATAGCTGTGAATAGGTACCAGCACTAAATTCCTTGATGCTTTCTCAGTAAGTCAGAAGCTGCAGCATGTTTGAAGCTGTTGCAAAGAAGGTGACAGTTAAAATGTAAATATCAAAACTAAACTAAACTAAAATACATTTTTGAGCAGGATGAACTCTAAATAATTAAAAGTCACAAAAAAGTGTAAGAAGTGAAGCAGAAATAGTTGTTGGTGCTAATATTTAAAAGCTATGAAATGCCTGCATGTGTGCATGCATCATTTCTCTTTTTTTTTTGACATGTCAGATTTCACATGACAGAAAGTTATCACCCCCAGACTGGTATTTTTGGAACTGCTCAGCGTCTACTCAGTTAGTGATAGTAGTTACCAGTTATAATCCTGATGCCTGGAAACAAAATGAATGTGAGTACTCCCTCTGTGGACTGGGGTGTGCTGCCGGCTGGCAGGTTGGTGGTGAAAGGCGATGGGACCTGCAGAGCGTAGGGAGAGACTCAGCATCGCCGGGATGCAGGAGGAGGCTGCCTGCTGGTCTTCAGTGCCTAGCAGATACTTAGTATCTGCCCAATCTAGCCACTCCAATATGCTTTTAACTGCACCAATTAAAGTGCCTTTAACTGATGCTTTGAACACCTGCTATCAAGAATTTGGATAGGTCAGTGGGAATGCACATAAATTCAAATTGTGAGTGCTATCCTGGATTTTAGCCTTAGAGTCACAACAGCCATTTCATTTTATAAATGTATAAATATTGGTACAAGACTTCTGTTGTAACATTGCTTTATATTTTTTGTGTTGGCTGGAAGATCTTTTTCGGGTTTTTATAAATTTTGCAAAAATTGGAAGATTAGGTTAAGATGATTAGAGTAAGGATTTATGGAGGAATTGAGGAACAGCAGCGGCGCTCTGTGAGAGCAGAAATAAAAGCACAAGCAGGAAACTACATTGCAATCTATATACACCAGAAACAATTAAAATCAGAAGCTGCCACCCGTGAAGTGAGAGAGCCCCAGAGCTGCACAGGGCACAGCTCTGGAGGGCAAGCCTGGGGAATCAAGAGGTGGGGAAGCAGGGAGTGAAGATTTTGAGCATCCCAACTCTGACACAGTTTGTCTGAGATGGGCTGCTCACCCTTGAGGCAGAATATATCCGCATTTTTACTTTTTTTTTTTTTTTCTTAAAATTTGTTTTCTATTGCTGGGTGTCTTTTCTGTTGAGTCAGTGAGTTGTATCAGCTCCCAGCAGGGTCAGACAGGAGGTGCAGATGGGGCAAGGAGGGACACAGGAGAGGTATAAGGAGGGAACAGGGGAGGAGCTGCAAAACCAGTGTGTCGCAGTTTATGCAACTTCATCCTGAGCCTGGTGGTGAAGAGGCTGTGTTGGTAGCCTTGGAGCTGAGGTCTCAAAGTCCTTCCCTGAGTGTCAATGGCTTCAAACTTGCCAAAAATATTTGTGAGCAAGGTAGGAACAGCAAGGTAGGTCCAGCTGGTATCCACAGCTCCCATACCAAATAAGTGTGCTTACACATTTCCCAACTGATGTTATACAGAGGGCCACTGGAGACATGGATGTGCAACATTTACCATGATTGTAGCTACTGCTCTGATATCCACCCGTGTGTGTGTGTGTTTGTTTGTCAATCCATGCTCTCCTGACTGTTGATTTAAATCTACCTTTTTGTGATATTTGGAGACTAATGAAGCATGCTGACCCAGAAGGAGCTTCTGAAAGGCTGTCTGTAATGATATGCATGAATCAGAGCCTATTCATTCTTGCATACAATCCCTTGCTTGCATAGACATGGCTTCTGTAGCAAAAATAGAGATAAGTAGAAAAAAGCTGCTCATGGAGAAGACTCATTGTACATGTTACAACAGTCAGGAGAGGGATTAATCCTGGCAGTGGTTCCCTACTATTTGTTAAAGTGGATGATTCGCATTGACAGTGGCAGCTGCTCCTTTCCATAGTGCTGCTGAGCAAACGTTGCCTGCAGTAGCAAAACATCTCACAGGGAAGGGGACATGTTTGTGCTGCTCTCAAGAGAGACCTTGACACTTACAGCCATTACATTTCCACAGGGGAGGCTCTTGAAAATCATGAGTTAATAAGGTGTTATGTTTATATATGGAGCCACAGAAACATTCATTACCTGTAGGTTTGACCATACCTGTGAGCTAGAAACAATGACTGATGTACCTCTGATGGAACATGCTTGAGATTAGGGGCCTGGGCCACAAGAAAAGGATTTAGGCTGTCTGCGACCAATATTAGACTGCCAAACACCTGGTACTTCCAGGTTAGTGGGATAAACAGCCTTTCCTGGAGTATGTAGGTAAGTCCTTTCTTTATAGCTTTTTTTTTTCAGAATCTGCAGAGAAAGAGCAAGCCTTTCCTCTTGCTTCACCGAATGCATTGCTTTAATGCTTGTGTGTAGCTTAGCTAAGGCAAAAGAGAGCTCGCACCATTCAAAACAGCACTCAAATCATTGGGCCACTTAAGAAAAAAAGTATTTCCCAATCACTCCTTTTGAATCTGCTGTATTTGAGGTAACAGTACAAAACATGAGTCGAAAGAGTGGGAGACAATAAAAAGATTTGTTTTCTCATCGCTGGTGATTGGTGGAGGTGATGGGAAGTCTTGGCTGGTGATTTTTTTTTTTCTTTCTTTCATCCAGTAATTGAACAAGCTGCTAAAAGAACCTTAGGATTAAATATTGAACAAAATGGTTCCTAAGTAAGTGTTGCAGCTAATGCACCAGAGAGTTGTGCTAGTTTTAGCTCCACTTCTGGTGTTAAGGGAATGCTCTTGATATGGCTTGAACTCTCCTACTTGGCAAACACACAGCAACTGAGCAATGAGAGTAACAATGAAGAGGCACTTCTACCTGCATATCGAGCTGGTAAACCTTTCTAGATTGCACAGATCTGCTCTCGAAGAAGCAACTAAAGCTGTTTTTTTTTTTTTCTCTCTGGAGAGGGAATTCCCAAGGAACCAGCAGTCTTGCCTAAGTATTTACTACCTAAAGCTGACTTACCATCAAAAAAGACTGAGAGGAAGAGAAATGTAGTAAGTAGTTTAAGGAGACAGCCGTACTATGACAGAAGAAGGCTTTAAAAGTAATTGCGTAAGAAGTGTGAGCTCCTATTCAGAGTCCCCAAATGGATCAAGAAAACAAGATGAGGTATTTTCTGAGAAAAACTTACCAAAAGTAAAAATGTAATGAGATACAGAGATTCAGCTTTTTGATGGAAACTGACTGTGCACCAGCAAATATTTTCCCTTTTTTCAGTTCACAAAACAACTAAATGAAGGTTAATAGCAGACACTGTTAATTCCCTTCTCTGTCATCATTACCTAAGTGCTTTGTTGAAGAAGAATGGAGTTGAACCTGGATATTTAAAGTCTTAAATTTTGCTGCATTTGCTCCCCAACATTATTGTAAATCACCATATCCTCATTTAATGCAGAATGTGAAGTGTCTGAGCAGCGCTGAATGAGCAGGACAGCTGAGATGCTTCAGACACAGGCTGTGTTTCTTCAGCTATTGCCAAGGGATGGTATTTGGCTTGTTAGAGTAGTTTGTATGTAAATTGAGTGAGGTTATTTGAGTTTCAGTGTTACTTAAAAGTTAAACAGCCCTTTTAGCAGGAAATTTTAGAAAAATTAACACAAGTATTCCACTGTCCTCCCAAAGGAGAAGCAATTAGAAAAGCAAGGGAAGCATTCCCGAACATCATTGCTTAACAGACAGGTTTTTGAAGTATTTGCTTTATTTTTTTTTAATCCAATGATAATCATAGAATTGCTTAGGTTAGAAAAGACCATTAAGATCACCACGTCCAACTGTTAACCTAGCACTTCCAAATCCACCACTAAACCATCTCTCTAAGTGCCACATCTACATGTCTTTTAAATACCTCCAGAGATGGTGACACAACCACTTCCCTGGGCAGCCTGTTTCAATGTTTGACAACCCTTTCAGTGAATAAATTTTTCCTAATATTCAGGCTAAGCTTCCCTGGCACAATTTGAGGTTGTTCCCTTTCATCCTATCACTTATTTGGGAGAAGAGACCAACACCCACCTTTACAACCTCCTTTCAGGCAGTTGTAGACAGTGACAAGGTCTCTCTTCAGCCTCTTTTTTTTACCAGGCTAAACAATCCAAGTTCCCTTAGTTGCTCCTTATAAGACTTGTGCTCTAGACCCTTCACCACCTTTGTTGCCCTTCTTTTGATGTGCTCCAGCACCTCAATGACTTGTAGTGAGGGGCCCAAAACTGAACACAGTATTCGATGTGCAGTCTCACCAGCGCCAAGTGCAGAGGCATGATCTCTTCCCTGTCCCTGCTGGCCACACAATTTCTGATACAAACCAGGATGCTATTGGCCTTCTTGGCCACCTGGGCACACTGCCAACTCATATTCAATTGACTGTCGACCAACACCTCAGGTCCTTTTCTACCAGACACTCTTCCCCAAGCCTGTAGCATTGCGTGGGGTTGTTGGTGACCCAAGTGTATGACCTGGCACTCTGCTTTGTTGAACCTCAGCCTCTCCAGATCCCTCTGTTCCTGTCCTCAAGCAGATCAACACTTCTATCCAACTTTGTCTGCAAACTTACTGAGGGTGCACTTGATCTTCTTGTCCAGATCACTGATAAAGATGTTAAACAGAAGTGAGCCCAATACTGAGCCCTGGGGAATGCCACTTGTGACAGGCCACCAACTGGGTTTAACTCCACTCACCACTTTTTTGGGTCCAGCCATCCAGCCAGTTTTTTACCCAGTGAAGAGTACACCAATCCAGGCTATGAGCAGCCAGTTTCACAAGGAGAATGCTGTGGAAAATGGTGTCAAAGGCTTTACTGAAGTCAAGGTAGACAACATCCACAGCCTTTCCCTCATCCAATAAGTGGATCACCTTGTTGTAGAAGGAGATCAGGTTAGTGAAATAGGACCTGCCTTTCATAAACTCATGCTGACTGGGCCTCACGGCCTGGCTGTCCTGTATGTGTCATCTCATGGCACTCAAGATGATCTGTTCCATAACCTTCTTCATCATAAAGGGTGGACTGACAGGCTTCTAGTTCCCCGGATCCTTCTTTTCATACTTCTTGTAGGTGGACATCACATTTGCTAATTTACAGTCAACTGGGACCTCCCCAGTTAGCCAGGACTGCTGATAAATGTCTTGGTGAACACTTCCACCAGCTCCCACGATATCCTTGGGTTAATCTCATTGGGTCGCATAGACAAGTGTGTGTCTAAGTGGTGTAGCAGGTCACTAACCATTTCCCCTTGGATTATAGGGTCTTCATTCTGCTTCCCATCCCTGTCTTACAGCTCAGGGGGTTGGGGAACCAGAAAACAACTGGGTTTACTATTAAAGACTGAGGCAAAGTTGGCATTAAGTACCTCACCTTTTTCTTCATCCCTTTGTCAATGTGTTTCCCCCTGCATCCAATAAACGATTGAATTTAGTTGCTAATGTATTTATATAAACATTTTTTATTGTCTTTCATGGCAGTAGCCAAATTAAGTCCAAGTTGGGCTTTGGCCCTTCTAATTTTCTCCCTACAAAGATTCATGACATCCCTGTAGTTCTAAAATCCTGCTCCTTCATCCAAAGGTCAAAAACTCTCCTTTTTTTTCCTGAGTTCCAGCCAAAGCTCTCTGTTCAGCCAGGCTGGTGGTCTTCCCTGCTGGCTTGTCTTTCAGCACATGGGAACAGATTGCTCCTGCTCCCTTAAGATTTCCTTCTTGAAGCGTGTTCAGCCTTCCTGGATTTCTTTGTCCTTCAGGACTGCCTCCCAAGGGACTCTGTCAACCAGTCTCCTAAGCAGGCCAAAGTCTGCCCTTCAAAAGGTAGCAGTTCTGCTGACCCCTCCTCCTTACTTCTCCAAGAATTGAAAACTTTATCATATCATGATCACTATGCCCAAGATGGCCTCCAACCATAACATCACTCACAAGTCCTTCTCTGTTCACAAACAACAGGTCCAGTAGACACCTTCCCTAGTTGGCTTACTCTCTAGCTGTGTCAAGAAGTTATCTTTCATACACTCCAGGAACCTCCTAGGCTGTTTTCTCTCTGCTGTATTGTATTTCCTGCAGACATCTAATAAGTTGAAGTCCCATACAAGAACAAGAGCTAGTGTTTGTGAGACTTCTCCCAGTTGCCTATAGAAGACTTTGTCTGCTTCTTCATCCTGGTTGTGTGGTCTATATCAGACTCCCATCATGGTATCCCCCTTGTTGGCCTTCACCCTGATTCTTACCCATAAACACGCAACCTTATCCTCACCATCATTAACGTCTAGACAATCAAAATGCTCCCTAACATACAAGGCTACCCCACCACCTCTCCTTCCTTGCCAATCCCTTCTGAAGAGTTTATAGTCATCCATTGCAGCACTCCCGTTGTTCAAGTCATCCTAACATGTACCTGTGATGGCAACCATGTCATAGTTTTCCTGCTGCACAATTGTGTCCAGCTCCTCTTGTTTGTTGCCCCTGTTGTGTGCATTGGTGTAGATGAAATTCAGTTGGGCTATTAATCTTGCCATTTTTTTTTTGATGAGAGAAGCTCTAATTCCTATGTGACTGTTCTCAGGCACTTCTGTGATTTCTAACATATCAATAATGCTTGAGTCTTTTCTGCCACATGGACCTTCATCCGCTACCTCCATGGAGATGGAAACTGAAGGATCTCACTAAAACACTGTCCTTCATTTATTGACATGCTGTCCCCAGGCTTATTTCTAGTGAACCTGGTTTTATCCCTTTCCACCTTCAAATCTAGTTTAAAGTTATTTCAATAACTTTCCTGTGCAAAGATTCTATTCTCCCTTTGACAGGTGTACCCCTGTGACTTGATGTCTCTTTTGTCTTTGTATTTCATTACCTCATGGTTTAAGCATAGACAATTGTGTACGAATCTTTTATTTTGTAACAGTTCATAAGGGTGTTACTATTATTACTTTTTTCCTGTTGCGTAGGGAAAAGATGCAGAAGCTAATCTGTTTGCCTGTTCATATTTTACATATTCTCAAGAACTCAATAAGAACTAAAACATTCCAGAAATATGAATCTAAATTTGTAAGCATTTCTTAACAGGATCTTTCCTAGTTAATTTTCTAAATATTGATAGGCAATCCAATCTGATGACAGTTCCAAGGTGAAAAATGGCAGTTATATGATGAAAAATGCTGGATTTTGTTAGTTCAATCAGACCCTGTCCTATATGGATACAGAAATGACTTGGTGAAATCCCATGGCTCATGTTCTGCAGAGGCAGAAGAGCAGATCTTAGTGGTTCACTATGCTCTTGAGATGTATATTTGAGGGTCTGTCAGTCAGACTTTGAGAGTTCAGGTTCCCAGAGAATGAGAAACACCCAAATTGTCCTTTGTGATATTTTTTTTTTTTTTTTTTTTAATGTGTATTTTAGCATCACATGGGAGATCTGTGGCAGAGTGAATCTTATTCTCCAGAGCAACTGTGATTGTCTGTCTACAGTTTCCTCTCCTGTGCACTATATAGTTTCCAACCCCTGCTGCAGCTAGAACTCCCTTCCACCTGACAAAAATTCTAGAGCAGCAGCATTCTAGCACTGAATAAGACAGATGTTATTGGAACAACTGCCTATCATCATGTAGTCAGAGACAATAGTAATACATGATGTATCTGAAAAAAGCCCGCACAGACATCTGTGATTATGACATATTCCAACTTTTGAGAGCAAAACCTTAATAGAGTGCTTCACACATTGTGTAACGTAACATTTCCTAGCCTTTGAAGAGAAAATTATAAACCAGCTTATAGTGCCATTCATATAGACCACCAGCAACAGCAGATCTTTAGGTTACCCACACCCTTCTGTGCCCTCCACCAAGCTACAGTGACTAAGCGGTCATCATCTCCAGTACTAAATTCCAGTCACAGTCTACTTACCCAGCAAGTCTGGCCTTACTGCTCTGATCCAGTGCCCTGCTCTGTTCCCTGTTCCATGTGACTTCTTGCTGCTTGACACCTCCATACTCCATTAACAGTTACTCCCTTGGTCCCTCAAAGCTCCCATCACCAACACTTCCCATCTGAACATCCCTGCCTGGGTGTCCAGGTGACTCCCAACACCACATTTGTTTGTATTTGTCCCGCTCTTTGCATTCCATTTCTTCATCTGCCATTCTCCTACCTGCCCTTCAGCAGGAACCCGAGCATTGACCCTAAGGCTTGACAGTCAGGATACATTTGAAAGCTGCAAACATCCAATGTTACCAATAACCTTACAGACTAAAACAAAAGTATAATTCTGTCATTGTACTTGCCTTTTCTTACAAAATTTTCTTGCTCATTCCTCCTCTCAAGTCAGTGACTTTGTTCATCATTCCCTCTGGTTCTGTCTTGTGCACACTTCAGAATAATTCAGCCAACTAGATGTCTCAAAAATATAGTCATATGTTTTTGAGTGTGATTGATATTTCATTGAAATATCACCTGTGAAAAGAGAGTTTGCACTAGATGCAAAAATAAAATCCACAAGTCTAATGAAACTTTAAAAAAATTATGTTTGCCTTGTTCTAAGATACGATCTGAAAAAATCACTGTATAAGTCAAATGAGTCACACTTGAAATTTCAGCTGAGATTTTCAGGGGAATTCTTATTTAATATCTTCATATGCTGTGGAATTTTCATGTGGTGATAAGTGAATTTATCATCAAATTAGCTACTGTGGATGTTACACTGCCCATAATATAATCACTTAATCATCATCCATCCTCTCCAGTTCCCAAAATAAATGTCACTATCTAATGCCTTCTTTTCCCATCACTAAATTGGTGTGAAGTTCAATGCAGAGCTCTACAGTATTGACTTTGAAATGCATGCTTTTGACTTTTGTATCTTGTTTCTTGAAGAGCCACTCAACAGAGTGGATTTCAGCAAAGTCTGCCTTGGTAAGTACCTTTGACTGTCATTTGCTAAGATGTTCTAACTTAGATAATTTCAGTTTCTTTATAAAAAGATATGTTTTTCAGACCTTTTTCCCCTTGAGACCACAATGATGTAAATGTGAACAATGCTCTGTGCATTTATGCATGTCTGTGTCTCAGAGCCTAGAGGCAGTATTTCCCATACACGTTTCAGAGTTTCGAACAGAACCAGATTTTCACACTAAAAGCTCCTTTTTATGTTCGCAAGGAAGTGCCGTTGGAGCTGGATGTGCTCAGGCAAGAGCACTTCATTAGGTAATTCTTCTCTCAGCTGTGTGCTCATGAACGATTCCCATTTAACCTCAGAGAAGGATGTATGTATGTGAAGTCAATGAGCTCTTGCAGTTCTAGGAGTCATCCTTTTGGAAACTATTAACAACTACAATAACAAATATAATATTTTTTAAAGCTGCTTCCTGAGGTTAACAGCTAAAGGCCATTTGAGATCCCTGCTCCATTTTCCATTATATCATACTTAAAATAGAATCGTGTGGTATCTGGTCCCTGTGGTGAGGTGTGTGTCAGCCATAATAACTCCACAGCTGCTTGTCAGGGGACTGAAAGGCACCATGTAGATACCAATATAGATAAGTTTGTAGTCATAACACTGCAATGATAAACCAATAGCAAGGCAGCTGCTCCTCCTTTTCTATTCCACACCCCAGCCCCCAAAACTTCTTAGGTTTTCGAATTTTTTCTATTTTTCGGTGATGGCCAGGTGCCACGGCTTGAGTTCAGCAAGAACTGACTGATTATTTATTCAAGTGGGAGATTGGACTGGCTCAGTTAGCCTGCTTTATTTGACTGCTTAAGAGAAGACTACAGACAGTTTCATCTGCAAAATATAGCTCAAATTCTGTATTAATTTATAGCCTGAACAAATGCCCTGTATTGTTTGCAGGTACAGCTTTATTTGCAGCCTGGAACTTGGAAGTGGTATTGCAGTTGTTGTGCCCTGGCTTCACATCATCAGTTTTAGGCTTTCATTCTGCCTGGAATAGAAATGTTATCTTACCTAATGGGAACTATACTGTAGACGTACATAACAGAAACTGAAGAGAACCTGAATGTCATTCACTGGCTTTTTCAGACCATGAAAGTATTATGCTATTCAGCACACCAAAGGCAGTGGCACGTCGGTGAGCTTCCCTCCCACCCTGATGTGTACGCAAGGTAGGCTAGTCTAATGGTTTATAGGAAACTAATAATTTTTTAGACTAAAGGAAAAATACAGCAAGTTGTATGTGCGTAAAGAATATTTTTTTTTCCAGTGTCGTTGGTAATAGCGTAACTGCTGGATGGTGGTCAATCAATATCACATTTGGAGCTTTTATCTTTATATGTTGATGGCATTGTAGACCAATTTACAATGCCAATGATTTGGCTTTTATCTATTTAAAAGACATCTGAAGTCTAATGAGCAACCAACTCCAGTGACCTTTTAAAACTGCAGGTGTCTCCAGTCTGATGAAAAGTAACTCCACACTAAAACTCCAGAGCTACTGTCTTCACACAGAATAAAAAACCGTAAGAGCATAAAAAGCCTAACCCCTTATTCCTGATCTTATTGTGGGAGTTATTCTTGTACATGCAAGACCCCACAATTATTCCTATGGGTGCTTACATCTGACAGCTTCTTTTGTAATATGTCTGGTGTTATCATTCTTCTCTTTTTAATAGTGACTGGCTTTTATTCAGAAATAGTTGGGCTACAGTGGCCCTGCCTGTTTTAGATCAACAAAGACTGCTTTTTAAAGCTGGACTGTGTGAGTGCTTTTTAAAACTCTTTTTCTTTTAAAAAAATCTGATACCCTTGAAAACTTTAGGTTGTACATTTGCTATACCAAGCTATATACTGCTGATGTGTTGGGGTTTTTTAAAATAAAATGTTTTCCAAATAAATAACAGAACTCCCCATAGATACTAGGGTCTCAGAAGAAGTGCTAAACATCTGGCTTGTCTTTGTAGACTGAATCATGTGGTAGCTGAAATATCTGTTTCAGTGGTATGCTTCTCTCCCAAATATATTCAAAACATCAGCTTTTCTTGGAGAACATTTGGTAAAAGCTTCCTTCATTGCTTTAATCCAATTTCCATGTGGATATTACTTCTTCAGATCGATGCAAAATTATTCAGATCAGAAAAAAAGTGAAGTTGTCAACATTTGGTATGGAACAAAATATTGCGTTGTAATTACAAGTGTAGGACAAAGAAAATTCCAGTGGCATATATTATATTTTAATTCTAATTTTTTCCTCATATTTCTACCTTTAATAGTATATTCTCTAGTCCAGAAGACCCATTTTTGTAAGAAAAAATATTTATATTACTAAATTCAAACAGCAGTTCTCTCTTATCTAAGCAGACAAATGTCTATCATGTAAGTGCAAAACACAGCCAATAAAACTAGGATTTTGATTGTTGTCCCCATTTCAGCAGCTTTATGTCAAGGTGATTTGGTAAAGAAAAGTTTCATGAAATAAAAATTACTGTGCATGTAGTGTAAAGAACAGGCTGAACCAAAAAAATAAACTTTTTGTAGAAGCATAACTGGTTATTGTATGAAGTCCTAATGAATTATCAGTTAAATAATTGTTAGGTACATTGTGAATAGGTTGAATGTGTATACAACTGTTCAACGGCTACACTTTGCCTAAATTCCTGATTTTTGTTTATATTTTGTGAATCTTTTAACTTATGATTGTTCTTTTAGATCTTATTTTATTCAGGAAAAAAAAAATCACACTTAAAAATAAGCTGAACTTTCGAAATTTGAGGCTCTGTTCCACCTCATCTAACCAGTCTGCAACCTATATTGGAGAAGCTCTATAAAAATTCCCTTTCTGTTAAACTTATGCATCTTAGTTGGGGTGGCTGTTACAGGAATTCCCATTTTCTCACCATCAAGGCTGCAGATTTTCTAATTATAAGGTTAAAGAGCTATTGAGGGAAAAAAATACCCCAACAACTATCTTTTTTCTTATCTTTGCAAATTTTATTGTTAATGTTCCAAGGTGAAAGCTTTTCCATGGGCACCTTCTTCAGACAATCATCTTGTGCTACTCAGTTCAGTCTTTCAGGACATTCTTGCACTTCTCCAGGGCTAGAGATGTTGTCATGTACATCATTCTGCCATCTCCATTCTGGAGACAAAGTTTTAGGTCTTAAATTTCTTCTAAGGTGTAAAACTCTTCTGTAACATGGGTACTTCCATGCTATGCTGTGTCCTTTGTTATGATTTGGATGAGCAGCAGGTAGCTAATGGTGACCCACCCAATATTATTCTTAATTCAAGACATGATGCTTTTTTCGTTATATCAGATTAATTGTGTAAAAGGTACATGTAATAAATTGACCCTGCTAACAAGTGATACCTTATTTAATCTGTAGTTAAAAAGAAGTTCGCTTGTTATTTTATAGAAAATATGTATTCTGTAATTGTGTAGTTTATTTCTGTTTGATTTATAATTTATCTGTGGCAATGGGATCTTTCAAAATCTTCTGAAAGACACTGATTTACACATTCTCTGCAGCTGCATTGTCTTCCGATTCAAATGCACAGAATAATGAGACCTATTGCTCTTATCTGTGTCAATTTTATTGCATTATATGTATGTCATGAACATGGTTTGTTGTTGAAAAGGGAATTGTACTGCCACAGTATGATAGTCAAAATGCATAATTGAGATGAATCCTGAACATCCTTTATTATGGTCTAACAGCCATGCTAATAGTCTTGCTCTACTTTTATGTGTAAAAGGTACTTTAAGAGGCAATGTCTTATAAAATAAAATTTAATTTTGAGATCAGAATGCTATTATAACTTATGTAACTTGTAAGTTATGTAAAGTAGCTGTATACCATATACCTAACTTATTTCCTATATTAAGGTATGTCTTCTTTTCAATGAAATCATGCCTTATGATAGTTGATTGTAACAGTGGGAGAAATGGAATACACCGTTTTGAAGTTATCCATTTTCCACATCCAAAATATTTTGGGGCAACCAGCTCGAGTGCTTTCATTTAGATAGCAATTAAATTTTACAGATGAAAAATAAAATGGTGAAAGCACAATTTCCAGTAAGTTCCTGTTGAACTTTGAACATGTATGAAAGGACAAATTGTGATAATTCTATTCATGCTGAATGTTTTCTTACTCCACATGATAACATGTTGTTTAATGCAAGCAATAGCTTCATATTCTGGTCTAGCACTGACATGTTCCATTTGAAAGTCATATCGAGAAAACCTACATACTGATCCTACTGTATAATAATTACCTTGTAATAGTTAATAAATTCACTCTGTTGTATTCCTTAGATTGGATCTATATTTTAAATAACATTAATCTTTAGCTTGCATTTTCCTCTTTTGTATACTTCTATATTTTATATATAATTTCTATTGACTGCCCAAGCTTTTCTTCCCACATTGCATAATTTTTATTTAGGAGTTTTTACTTTATAATCAATCAGTCTGTAGTTCTGATAAGCTGCATCAAGGACTCACCATGCCAGATCCTGTCTTCATGACATTTCTGGAACTAATGTACTCCAGAAATAACAGTGAGGAGTTAAAAATGCCATCCAAGAAGACACTGTAACATGCAGCGATCTAAAGAGACTGTTGTCTTCATTGATACAAAAAGTAATAGCATTTATTAAATTTGAGGAAAACTAGAAGATAATGATGTATTTTGATAGAATAGCTTTGACAATTTCCTCAGATGCTTTAAACAGAATCATTATACATATCTGACTCTGTTACTGTTAAGAGGCACAGCTGATTTACTAGTACAGTATTGCCTTATACTCAGTTTATTCTTTGGACATGTTTCTGGAGGGTTTAGTTTCACAGTCTCTTGGGCATCGCATTTTGTTGACTAGCCATCACCTAATCTTGGCCAAGAGCAATCAGATGAGTTTTCCACCCAAACTCTGTAAGCTACATTTGTTCTCAATAATTGACAACACAGCTATCCTCCCCCCAAACTCCTCCTTGGGGCATGTTATATCCTCATTTGCTCTGCAAATTCACCACTTATTTGGCTTTGCAGATCAGTCACCTGCCTTATACATTATTTCAGCAAAACTTCCAATGCTATGGAAGAGAAGATGTGGTTGGAGAGAAAGAGGGGGCATCATGAACAACAGAAAAACAAGAAAAAATCAGGTATTGTTTAGCAGTACTAAGAGGATGCATCTCAGATAGCACAGGACTATAGCAGTGGCCCTGTTTTCCCCATGAAAGTCAAGACATTTAGATTTCAGCTGGTCAAATTTTCTGCAAAGTGTGGGTACCCTTGTAGAGATCCCGTCCCTAAAGAGGACATTAGATGAAACTGCAGAGATTCAATCACATTTTGCATTTTCTACTACAATGAAACTTAACATAAGAAAAAGAAAAGAAAATGTGTCACAGGTAACCATAGCTTTCTTACTGCCATACTATCTGTAAATCAAATAGCAATAATTAAGAATCTGATGGAGAGAGAGAGAACGTAAACTCCAAGCAATGGGAAGTGAGATGGTAGGTTGGGCTTATATACTTAGCCTAACAGAAGGTTATTTCATTTTAATATTGTATGAAATAATAATACTTGTGAAATGATAGCAATGGGTTTTGTCTTTCTTTCTATAAAGTTTGACTAGTATAAATGCTCTGAAGATCATATAACAAAATTACTAAGGTAACTTCACCATTTTCTAATCATTCTATGCAAGTCTGTCTTTCATCTAAGGTGTTGGCATTGTCTCTTTTTACTTTAGTTAATGGATGTCTCTGTGAGCGAGTGTCGGATAAAAAGCAACCTGATCCAGTGGCTACATAAATTTGGAAATCTCTTCTTGAAATCTGTGTTACAACCCATGTACTATTGTGTGTCCAAATGGATTTAGTGTATCATAACGCTCCTAGAAAAACAATAGGACAAAGAAGATGGGATTGCTAAGGGAGGCATTAGATTTCATTTCACACTGGTAATAGTTTAGAGATGTGTGCTGAGCAAAATGGGATTCAATTCTGCAGCACTCCTCTTTTTTATTGCTGCTAAGTGATTTCAATATCCAGTCTAAAGTGATATTGAGAGTGTTCGATAGAATGGGGATGAAATCAGGGAACGCTGGAGGCTCAGAGGAGGCCACAAATCTCATGTTGACTCAACGAAGCTTTTCAGAGCCATCCCACCTGACCTTAACCTGTTTTATTTAACCTGGAGGCTGCTAGTAAGTACCTTGCAATGTAAGATATTGTTTCATGTTAAAGGAAACTATGCAGCTAGATTGCATTTTGGACATCAATTGATGTTACCATAGTTATGGCTTTGGCCATGAACTTACTGCTTTCAGAAACATTTATGGCTGAAAGTTTATTGCCCAGCTGTTGCTGCCTGGTAGACATAGCATAACTGGAAAATGGTTTAAACCCTCTAACCTTTCAATTTATGCCTGTTGAAAGTAGATGAAGTTTGTTATACAAACAAGGAGGCTTACCTGTAGTCCACAAGACAGTAGTCACAAATATTGTACTTCAGTACCGCTTCCCAAAACAAAGAAACGCCTTTCTGCCATGATGTATATTCTGCTTCTGATAAACCTGCAGCTAAAAGAGGTGAGTGTTGTTATTTGTCCTACATATTTAACAATATCAATTGTTGGAGTAACTTCTTTGTTTCTTGAACGTTAGCTTAACTGTTAATATTTTGCATTGTTTAATAGTGTACAGTGTAGGATCCTAAATCAAATTATAATGTTAGGAGCCTGAAGGCCACCAGTGGAACTATTTAGAATCTTTCTTTTGGCTTCTGCAGGTTTTGTACAAGAACTGAGGAATGAAGTGAGGGCAATGCAGAAAAAAATCATCAGACAAAGGCAGTTGCTCTGTAGGTGTACATATTAATGAGAGCTTCACAATTTTTTTTTTTTTTTTTGTAACCTAACAGGGTTACACTGAAACACAGGCTTTTTACTGCAAGAAAGACTCAGGAGCTACACTGTACTGTCTTTGCTATGCTTTCAGAATCATTTAAATTTCTACACATCACTTCATTTTCTCTATCAAATTACTGAGTTGTGGATAAAATGCCATGAAATTTAAATTTTTTTTTTTTTTTTTTTTTTTTTTCTGGAACCAAAGAGCTTCTAAGTTCTATTAATATAAAATATTTTGTACTGTTTTTATGAAATCGTCTGAGAGCAAGCCTCTGGTTTTGGTCTTCTGTATCTAGCTGCATAATTTTATGGCTAAGAACTGATTAAATAATACATAAAACCAACTGTGGTTTGGTAAAGCCTTAATATGGCTTTATTTATCTCATGTCTGTATTTCCATTTGAATGCGTAAATTGTGCTGTCACTTCACTCAATATACAAGGGCAAATAAAAAAGTGAGCTCTCAGCACTTCCTCTATTAAGAATGCCTGTAGCAGCATAGTGTAATTCTGACTAGACAGGCGTTTAGCCTTCATTCATTGGTCAATCAGTTTGTTTTTAAAAACCTTGACAGAAGAGGCAGACATGCACTTGCGTCTGTTTATGGCACTCTTCTGAAAGCTGTGTCACAAGCTGGCAGGAGAGCAGGGCAGAGAGCCTGGCATACCTGCTTATCCTGTCTTCACAACCAAGAGTAGCTCCAGGGTACAGAGGAGCTTAAGCCATTAATACTGGATTCTTCACTAGGCATTTATATAAACTGACAGCTCTGGCAGAAGACATGACTTCTGCATAGTCATCAATGATTCCTTCTAAAATTTCATTAAAAGTGTAGAACACACCAACAGTGGTATACTCAGATTTGGAGTGGCACGGTTTCATTTTTTTCACATGTGAGCAGATAATCTACTTTCTGCTGAGATACTTTACATAGAGTCTGTGCAATAATTTATTGGCTTCTATAACATCCAGGGACCTTATTTTTTAAGAAGCGGAATGCATATGTAAATGTGTTGCTAGTATTATTATTTTTAATTTGCTCTTGGCAACTGAATTTTCTTCTCTGCTGCAGAGAATAATGAAACGAGATGGATTTTTCTGGATTCCAGTTTACTTTTAAAAAATCACAGTGGCAATTTACATATGTTTCATCCTCACATCAAGATTTTGAATATTTACTATAACTGGATTAGATTCTAGTTATGTGCAGAAATGACTGGAAAATAAACTGGCATCCTGATTTGCATTCATTCTGCACCAGTGCTTTCCCTGTCAAATTTGTTCAGTGTAGAAGATTTGGTCAAGAGTTGGGTTTGTGTATTACCTGTTACTGCAGGCAATAGCCTGAGGTATGTGTTGGCCAAAATCCCTGATGTATATGAGGAATGACATATTGCTATACAGATAATAGGAATGTTGGAGTTAAAATACTTAGTGTTCAGTCATAAAGAGGGCTGGGAGAGGAGGGCTTGCACCTCGACAGCCAGGAGCCCTCATTTATAGAGTGTGACAATAGTTACTGAATGAAAGGTGGCCTCGGTGTGTGATTTCCAGGTATCTTCCTTACACTACTCCTGACCTACAAGGCAGAGATGTCTGGTTCGGGGGATGTGAACCACTTGTGCTTTCTGACTGTGCTGCCACTTAATCAGACAGCAGGAGACCTTGCTATTAGCAGTCTGCAGGTATGCTAAAATCTTTCCTTCCAACTGAAGGTGTGTGACTTGGGGTGACAAATATTTAATATCTTTCTTTCCCCTTATACTTTTCCACCACATGGATTTTTGTTTATAGGTATAGCTAACTACAAGCAACAATACCCAGTGAAATTTAAGAAACAAATGATGGTCTGTGCTTGTAAAATATGCATTATTCAGTGTTCTATGGTAAGAAAAGATTGTCTTCCTGTACTTATTTTCCATCCTTATTTTCCCACTTTCATGCAAAACCTCTTTTTTCATGTCTGATGCCAAACTACCAGTCTAGGGTGCCTTTTATTCTTTGTTGGCTCAGATACATCTGACTGGGTTAAGCAGAACCCAGTCCTGTTTGATACAGAACATGAGTTTTCCTCACATACTTCATAACATACTGTTCTGAGAGCATTTGTCCAGGAGTTAAGTATTTGTTTCCGCAGCCATTTTTCACCCTGGCATCAGGCAAATTTTTCGTAGAGAAGTGTAAATCACCCTTTACTCTGCTGTTCACTGTCTCCATCCCTGAGCTGTCGCATACAAAACCCATGTCCTTATGTACAGGCTAACATTATAATCTCACCAACAGATTTGTGTTGATATTATTACAGATTTATAGCTATAATTTGTAATTCTTCCTCTCTCCATCCAATAGAGAAAGGAAGAATTACAAATTATAACTATAAATCTGCAATAATATCAATACAAATCTGTGTTGATAGAGAGAAGAAGGGCCTTAGAGCTAGATTTAGTAGAAGCGTTTCAGCTTGAGCTAAGTAGATTTGTTAAAAGGCAGAACTAATTAAATTGGATATAAAGCTGTGCTAACACAAATATACAGTTTCTGAGATCTCGACTAGAGCAGCTACCTCACTTTTCAGTGTTGTGTTTCATGGATGTCCTTTAGCATTCCTAAAGCTTGGCCTCTCTGGGATGAAATGGAGAAATTTGGGAAGGATTTGATTGACATATTCTGATGTACCGAACCCTTATTATCTCCTGGTGCTGTCAACTCATTGTTAGTGAGTTGTGTCATCTCTGAAATTGTGTATTCATCAGATTTCTCAAGTAAAATCCATGAGATGTCAAGCAGTGCAAGATGGACTCTGTCCTCCTCTGCAGGGAAAAGGGATGGCCAGATTGTCTCTGGCCACTTGCATGTGTATTTCAAGAATAATCAGACACATCTACTGTCCTCATTCTTCAGCTTTCCTTCACAAAAATGTGAGAATATGGTAAATGTAAATATGACCTAATCTGGGCTGAACTGAAGTAGCAGATACATGGGGTTTTGCTTTCATGCAGATTTATGTAAGAGATAACACGATCCTCAAAATAGTGGCAGCAGAGAAGAGAGTGAGACATTTAGGCAGGATTTGTATGTCCCTGGTGGCTTCAGAGGAAAGTGAAGCACTTTACTCATGTTTCAAACTATAGATAAACTTGCTGACTGAACTGCTTATCCAGTGGCTTGCTGTAAAGGCTGCAACAGGCACCCGTGCTGGCCTGAGGGTATTTTTGCATCGCTGCATCTGCATTTTGGAGTGCTGGAGCCCATGCAAATTTATAAGTGACCGGAGGATAATAGTGTAACTAGTGCGGTGTGGTGTGCACAGCTCCATCCTGTGATTCCCAGGGAAGTCTTCAACTGACTTATTAAAAATTATCTTTACTTTTGCATTATTGTCCATTAGAGTTGCTTTGCGAGTGACATTGGAGATCAAGGTAAGAAAAAAATGCATGAGAAGCTCACAGTGTTTACTTCACAAAGTTTATGATGGAAATGTATGATAGAATTGAGTTATCACTCTTTACTGAAAGTCCAGCACCCTTACTCCTTTTCACCAGTGGAAAGTTTCCAAGACCTCACACCAGGGTAACAACTCTCTCATGTGTCTGTGGGTGGTATCATGGCCAGGCTTGTTTGCATCAGTAGATTTGTTTGTGCTGTTGTCACATTCCTCAAGGAATATTACAGCTTTGGTATACTCAGTTATAGATTTGGTATAAACCTACAGGTATCATCCACTTCATTGAACTTGTTGCATCAGAATAAAATTAAATTAAAAAAATGAGAGAATGAAATTGCTTCATTCTAGTATTTGATCAGATTATTTGTGGTTAATATGGCAGTGACCATTCTGTATAATTATGCTTACAGTGGACAGCTTGGAATAATTTACCCATAAGAAAAGCTGCTTTCTAACCACAGGGAGTTAGCAGCAGTCTTTGGAGCTAATGAAAAAAATTACCTGTAGAGAGCTAGAGGTTACAGAGAACCTTAGTAATGCCAATGGGGAAGGTGCAATGGCCTGAATCCAGATACTGCTTAGAAGTAAACTACGTTTTAAATGTCTGTCAGACAGTAACTAGAGAAGGCACTGGGTACGAGTCTGCAGATGCTTAACTGTTGCTACTTGTGCAGTGTCCCTTTCTGGATTCAGTCTGAAAGGGAACAGAGATAAGGGAGAAAATGAGAAGACAGGTAGGTAAAAGGATATGAAAATAAAGGAGTTGGCTTAGAGGATGGAAGCGACAAGTGAGAAAAAGGAAGAGTTGAAGAAATAAATTATTTTTATGGATATAGGAGTAGCAGAAAGAAAACAAACCAAAAAGGGAGAAACAGTGTACACTCTCCATGCTACTGACTGACATTTTAATACATACTTTGAATTCCCCCACCACATTCAGTTCTCCTGTGAAACCCTCTCCTTTACAAAAAAACAAAACAAAACAAAAACCAACAACCCACATTTCTCTTCAAATGTGCCTCCTTTGGTTCCCACACGAAAAGTGGTGGATAAACCTCAGCAGACAGGTGAAGGATACAATGCAATGACCAGCTGAGACTTTTTCTTCCTTGTAAGGTTGTTTTGTTGTTGTTGTTGTTGTTGGACTGGGGTGGGGGGAGTAGGGGGGCAGGGGGGGTGTATCCAGTGATCTGTTTCAAAAGTGTACAGTATTGGTTACTGCCCACAGAGTATATGGATCAGAAGTAATCTGTAGGTTCCTTTTGCAACAGTCCCCTAATGTGTTTGGGTAATCCTTCCATAGCACAGTTTTGTTTCTCAGAAATATTATAGGGGTTTTATAAAGAGAGAGTGGTTTCTTGATAAGGAAATTGCTATTTTAGAAAGTGACTATAATCATGGGAGCTTTATAGTGACAGATCTCCCTACGGTTAGCAGAGAAAAATAATGACAGCAGCACTGCTGGGATGAAGGAAACTTCTTCACTGAGCCCTAGTCCTTCATCCTTTTAAGCATACATTACGGGGTGCTCTGAGAGACAGAACACAACAGTATTGGGACCTCAGGGCTGATCCTAAATAACAATTTATCTCCATCCCTAACAGAGCTTTCAAATGCATTAGGGTCAGAGAGGCATTCATTAAACTCTAGATGATGCCCAGGTATTCTGCTGTTCAGATACATCTATTTTGTGCTCAGTAGAATGGGTTGAAAAAAATCTAAATTAGTAATTCAGAAAGATCTTTTGTCAAAAGGCAGCTTGTTATATTTTGATTACTAAGAAGCTGCAAACAAACTATTATTTGAATACAGTCAGTAAGCAGTTGCATTTTTTTTTAACATGTTGTTTATAATCATTTGTATAGGAGCTCTTAGCTCCATGCAGATAGCAAACCTGATATCTGCATGTAGTCTTAATTGTGTAGGTATTACAGAGGCAAAGTGTGATATCATTAGCAATATAATGAAAATTTTATATTCATAAACATCTAGAAGACTCAGGAGCTGAACGAATTAGTAAAAGCTAAAAAAGTCCACTGATAAATGTTACAGTAATGATGTTTTGATATTATATGATGTCCAAGTGACAACTTTAAGAGAACCTGAAGATCTCTTGGGTTCCTAATTGACAATGACATATTCATACTAATGAGATAAGCATGGTATCAATGGAAAATTAATTGATGGGGACACACAAAATCTGTGACATGCAAAAGGACACCAGAAAGGGCTACTTTAAATAGTAGGATACTTCAGTGAGTTGAAAAAATAATTCTCATTGTTCTCATTTCTGCTCTTTGGGTTTTGGTGAGGTTTTTTTTGTTTTGTTTGTTTTTGTGTTTTTTTTTTAAATATTTAGTAATTCTTTTATCCTTTCTATGTTATATTTAATCTCACTGTATCAGTGTTCCAGCTGCTTTAAACAGAGCACATTCCTGTAACTTGTCTCAGAGAGAAAATCTTATCCATTTTCTAAGCCTTTCTATTAAAAAAAACCCCAAAGTGTTAAATACCTGACACACGCAGAAATCTGTACACAGATTACTCTGATATCAGGGCTTTTTTTTTGCTGTTGCTTTTATGCAATAACCCATGCATGAGCAAAATTTTACTTAGATATGCTGATTGTCTTAATGTTGCCAGTACAGCAGAAGAAATAAAACCTAAAAATTGCTGATTTCCTCAGACTGTCCCTTTACTTGAGGCTAAGAACTAGAATATAATCTTCCCGAGACTGTGCCATTGCCAAGAGGTAACTGGTGTAAGAATGTACCAAATAAAAGCTGTGGCAAAAGTGTTCTAATGATCCAGAAGTCCAGTCAAATTCTCTGTAAATGCAACAACATTGCATATTGTTTTAATTATGTTACAGTTGCATGTATTAAATCAGTCCTTCAAACTTGAAATGACTGCTACTTTTGATTCATCACATTTTAATTCAGCACATTTCAATTCTCCAAGAAGTTTAATAACTTCATGCATTCATTGTTCAAGTAATTCCTTAAATCCTGAATGCTTACATGAGCAACTTCACTGGCTTATATTTTCTTTTATTGAAATATATTACAGGAAATACCTTAGAGCCTACTTCATTAAGTTTCATTGTAAAAAGCTTTATGCCTCAGAATGAATACTAATCTGTAATATTTTTTTTAAAGGGAGACCTCAATTCTTTACTTGAAAATTACAGTTAGTAACTCTCAGCTTCATTAAAAACACTAATAGGTGCTCCCATTCTGTTGCTGGTGCTGCTGAAGTCAGTGAACAAAATATTTCCCTTCCGCAAGGATCAGTTAACACCAGGATTAAAATAAAGTTAATTAAGAAAATGTTGATTCATTGGTATTTCCACCTCAAGTTAAGATAATGTGGAAGGTGGATGTTTGCTATGAAATTTCATGCACAGGAACATTTTCAAACCACAGTATCCTCTGGATCTACAGTTGGGAGAACCTGCAGCAGCTCCTAGTGGTTACACAAATTTGAGGATGTTTTTAGGATATTCAAACACTCACAACGCCACTCATAGCCAAGGTAAAACAAAAATCCCCCAAACTTCCAAGAATTAGATTTTTATTTTTTTTTTTTAGTGTGAAGTGATGGAACTGCATAAAGATAGAGCTGAGATCCAAACTGGACTCCATGGAATTGCATAGCTCTTCATGAAATGCTTTGTTATTTTAAAAAGGCCCTATGGGTTCATAACAAATATAATTTCTTTCAGTGTTTCTGGTTAGGTTTGATTCTTTTGTGATAGTTTGTTTAGGTAAAACTCTTTCACTGAAGATGCTGGGTGATCTACCTTAGTGAAAATGTATTGATTTTCTGAAAAGTCCATTTTAGGAAATGTTCTTATAGCATGTTTTTACATATGTTTGCTTATAATTTCATTGCTATACCTATAAGCTAGCACTCTTCCTGCTGACATAGCTTTAAAAGCTGTATGAAGCTGAGAAAAGGTTCAAAAGAGATCTTTCAGAGAGCCCTGGAAGAAAATTGAAGTAAAGAAGGAATTAAGGTTTTTTTTTAAAAGCTAAATTCTTTAGGATTTATGTCAGCTTGTTGCCTACACACCATTGACACTTTCATCTAAACTGTCTGTAGACTTCGTATTTGCGGGCTTACACCATTACATTATTGAGCTCAGTAGGTCAAATGGCACATATTCAGGAGATTTAAAGACATTTCCACAGTTAAAAAAACCCAAGAAAGAACAGCTTAATGTCTGTTTTAAAACTGCTAAATCTGTAGAAATTCCTAAAGCATAAAATGAAAAACATTGCTGCTTGCTATGCTTGGTCTGCATCTAAGGGAAATTTTGTGATAGATATAAAGTTATTTTTTTAACAGGGCTCCTCCCAAAGCACTGTAATTCAAAAAAGTCAGAGCTATACAGAAAATGTTACTCGCACAGAAGTTAATGTGATTCCCAAGAAGTTCTTGCAATCCTGCAGAAGAAAATAAATAGGAGAGACAAATAAGAGAACAGAATACCCAAAGTGCCGCTAAAGCTCAACTTGGCCACAGCTGTTAAGGATAATAAAAAAATGTTTCTATAAATTTGTTAACAGCAGAAGGAGGATTAGGGAAAATCTCCCTCCTTTACTGGATGCAGAGGGGAACATGGTAACTAAGGATGAGGAAAAGGCTGAGGTGCTCAACACCTACTTTGCCTCGTCTTTAGCAGTGGAACTGGCTGTTCCCTGGACACCCAGTCTCAGGAGCTGGGAGATGGGGAGGGGAAGCAAACTGAGGTCAGCACAGTTGAAGAGGAAGTGGTCAGAGACCTGCTACACCACCTGGATGCACAGAGGTCTGTGGGACCAGATGGGTTATACCCAAGGGTGATGAAAGAGTTGGCAGATGTGCTCTCCAAGCCGCTTTCCATGATTTACCTGGTCATGGCTAACTGGGGAGGTCCCATTGGACTGGAGGGTGGCAAATGTGACACCCATCCACAAGAGAGGCAGAAAGGAGGATCCAGGAAACTATAGACCTGTCAGTCTGACCTTGGTGCCAGGGAAGGTCATGGAGCAGGTCATCTTGAGTGCCATTAAAAGTCATGTAATAGACAACCAGGGGATCAGGCCCAGTCAGCATAGCTTTATGAAAGGCAGATCTTGCCTGACTAACCTGATCTCCATCTATGATAAAATGACCTGAGTACTGGATGAGGGAAAAGCTGTGAATATTGTCTACCTGGATTTTCAAAAAGCATTCAACACAGTTCCCCATAGATTTCTCATAGAAAAACTGGCTGTCCATGGCTGGATGAGCGAATGGTCTGCTGGATCAAGCACTGATGGATGCATGGTCCCAGAGAGTGGTGGTCAATGGAGCTAAATCCAGCTGGCAGCCGGTTACAGAATCACAGAATCATCTAGGCTGGAAAAGACCTTGAAGATCATCCAGTCCAACCATTAACCTAACACTGACAGTTCCCAACTACACCAGATCCCTCAGCTCTATGTCGTCCCGACAATTAAACACCTCCAGGGATGGGGACTCCACCACCTCCCTGGGCAGCCCATTCCAACGCCCAACAACCCATTCTGTAAAGAAAAAGTCACAAGTGGTGTTCCTCAGGGTTAATTTCTGTTCAACAACTTTATTGATGATCTTGATAAGGACATAGAGTGTATAATCAGTAAATTTACAGATGACACCAAGTTAAGCAGGAATGTCAATCTGCATGAAGATAGGGAGGCTCTACAGAGAGACTTGGATAGATTGGATCAGTGGGCCAACGTTAACGGCATGAGCTTCAACAAGGCCAAGTGCCGGGTCCTGCACTTGGGCCACAACAACCCTCTGCATGGCTACAGGCTTGGGGAGGTGTGGCTGGAGAGCTGTCTGGAAGAAAAGGATCTGGGGGTTCTAATGCACAAGCAGCTGAACGTGAGCCAGCAAGTGTGCCCGGGTGGCCAAGAAAGCCAACGGCATCCTGGCTTGGTTAGAAATAGTGCGACCAGCAGAAGTAGGGAGGTGACAGTCCCCCTGCACTCTGCACTGGTGAGGCCACACCTGGAGTATTGTGTCCGGTTTGGGGCACTTCAATATGAGAGAGACATCGAGGTGCTGGAGCGAGTGCAGAGGAGGGCATCGAAGCTGGTGAAGGTCCTGGAGAACAAATCCTATGAGGAGTGACTGAAGGAGCTGGGACTGTTCAGTTTGAGGAAGAGGAGGCTGAGGGGAGACCTCATTACTCTCTACAGCTACCTGAAAGGACATTGTAGAGAGGTTGGTGCTGGTCTCTTCTCACGGGTAATTACTGACAGAACAGGAGGGAATGGCTTTAAAATACAACAGGGGAGGTTCAGAGTGGACATTGGGAAAAAATATTTCACAGAAAGAGTGGTCAGACAGTGGAATAGGCTGCCCAGGGAGGTGGTGGAGTCACCATCCCTGGATGTGTTTAAGGGTCATTTAGATGAGATGTTGGGGTATATGGTGTAGGGGAGAACTTTGTAGAGTAGGGCTGATGGTTGGACTTGATGATCCCAAGGGTCTTTTCCAACCTGAATGATTCTATGAAATATGTGAATTTCTAAAATGTGGATTGCCTTGCAATGTCACAACCATATGACTCCTGTTTTCCAATGAGAAAAGGACGGAAGACAGTTTTTTGAAAGGTCTCTGTTCTGAGTGTGATGTTTTCTGTTAAAACTGTTTGGAAGAGTAGACTTTACTGCCTGTAAGTGACTTGGGGTGAGAGTGGCCAGAAAACTGCTAGAAATTATAAAGGGTATAATAAGAGAAAATTTGAGGGTTTCTATCCAGAAAGTTGCATGACCAGCTTCACTTTTATTCCTTATCATGACTGAAGCATTGACTTTTTCCTTTGTCTGGCACAGAAAGTCAGAAACCTCTCTCTTTGAACAGGGAATAGAGAGGCATGAGCAGAAGTCCCTGGTATCCTGCGAGGGCAACCTGCAGAAAAGAAATCCAGGGGGAGACCTCAAAAGCAGTGTCAGGAAAAGAAAAAGGCTTTGTCTGAGCCCGGCAGCAAAAGCAGCAGCACAGGTAACTGTCTTTGAGAATTTCAGCCTCGGTTTCTTGCTAAATTCAGATTTATGCTGAGTGTGAAAGTTTTTGGCTTTAGAAAGTCTAAAGACTAGCAAGCATACTGCATACTGCATGCTTTTACATGGAGGAGGGAAAGAGCAAGTTAAGAGAGAAATAAAAATAGATTTTTGATTGCTGTTTTACTGACTGAGAGAATATCGAAAGGGCCAGATATAATGTTTTGGGGAAAAGGAAGCACAGAGAAATTTCTATTACTACATTTCTATGCTTTCTGAAAATTCCAGGATGGATTGAGAAATTAACCAGGGCAATAAAATACTTGCCAGGTTTAGAGAGACATCTCTAGTTAGACAGACATCTCACACAAGCTGAATTATGGCCAGGTAGCTTTATTAGAAGAAAACAAAGAATCTTCAGTGTGGTTACACATGTGAGTAAGAAAACTGTAAAGGAAAACATTCACAAATGAAGTGAGCACATGAAGGAGGAAAAATCATATTCATTGTACCATAGAAGAGTATATTATAAAAACAGTGCCCCAGTTAGTCAAAGAATGAGAAGGGAAAGGAGGAAAAGAAAAGCTGTGGAAGACATAAACCATGAGGCTGGAGCTGAAGGTGCTATCTCCATGTTATCCCTATGAAGGAGACAGTTCAGCAGGATCAGGACATGCAGATCTGGACACATTCATTCTTTCTGGAGGATGCGGGAAATGGGTTCTTCAGGCTGATGCAGTGCTGCACCATCATGGGCAGGTCCTTAAGTTGGCAGGTGATGGTATCAGCTGGTGTGCATGGAGGGACTCGTGGTCCCCTGAAAGGTTATTGCAGTCACTTAATTATTTTTCAGTAATCTTGAAATATGTCTTCACAATGCAGTGCCAAGAGTTCTGTGGTATTTTTCCTGTCATTCTAGAAATGATGTTGAAAATACTCTGATAGTTGGGTTGTTAGATCTGAATGAAGGATTCTGGGTGCAACCTCTGTAGCTCTACACAAGTGATTTAACACCTCTTAGGCTTATATTTCTATTAAATAGAGTTGATTATTAATTTTCTATGAATAGGCTTTTAGTTTGCTTTGAGCTTTTTTTTTTTTTTTTTTTAGAGGAAAATGTGTTTTATCTCTACTTTAAATATTCAAAGTGAATAATTTTTCAAGTGTTAGTTCTTTCTGTTAAAAATTCTTTGTGAAATTTTTTTACTTAAACTCTGTCATGCCTCTGCATCTTACCAGCCTTTTCAAGGAAACCACACTCTGAATCTGCACTGGAAAGATATTTGAAGAAATGTGCTAATATTTGGATGCAATTTCACATTGCTAAAAAGTATGTTTAAGTTCACACAAATATAGTTTGTTTTTGCTGTAACACTTTTTGTTTATATTTATTAATAATAATT
>NW_020799099.1:6162461-6171095 GCF_003259725.1 Athene cunicularia | reverse complement strand
TTTTTTTTTTTTTTTTTTTTTTTTTTTTTTTTGTGAAAGCTATCTTCTAGCAAAGACGGGCCTGAGCATCCCGCATGTGTCAGCACAGCGAAAAACTGTGGTTTCCCCATAGGATGGTGAGGCCAGGCAGGCAACCAACATTGCAGTTCTCATAAGACTTCCTAGCTCCACAGGTGCGGTCCCAGATGTTTTGTTTCAGGACACTGAGGCAGTTCAGACAGCTTTACTCCCTATTTCAAACAAAAGTGAATGAGGAAATACAAAATTTTCTGTATTGCTAAACTCTTTTATTTACATTCACATCTGTTACTGAAGTTGTCTGACTTGATAAGCTGCCATGCAATTGGAGTAATTTTTGTGAGGCATACTTAGGTTTTGGGGACAGATATTAATTGTCATAAAGGAGTCACTTTGGACAGCCACCTATATGAGCCATGATCCTGCATATAATCCTGTTTCTCTTGTAGAAAACCCTAGATTTGGTCAAAGGTGAAATAGTTAATTTTCTCTTTGTGTTTAATTGCCAGTTTCAGTAGTTTCGGCAGAGAATATGCTTTAAACTTTCAAAGATGTCTCCAAGTTTCATTTGAAAGACTGTTTAAAAGACTGTTTGAAAGACTATTTTAAAAACTGTTTGGTTCGCCAATGTTGCACTTCTGGTTTTTTATTGCAAAATTTCAAGCATATAGGCTTCAGGGTACACTAATATTTATGGCAGGTTCTTACCTGTAGAAATATGTAGTTAGTCATTAATCCTCATTTGTTTAACATTTATGACTACATTTAAATGTTTTTTGTTTAAATCTCTGAACTGGAGAGTAGAAAGAGTCATGTCTGAAAGAGAAGAACACCACTCATAACACATCAGCTTTCAGCAAGGAAAAAATCAGTTTATGTCTTATTTCAGGTATTGATCTAGCTCCTTGAATTTCTATAGGATTCACTGGGTGCCTATCTTAACATCAGTTACTTTTCTTTATTCTATCTGTATTGTATAAGTCAGTGTAGGAGTAACACATCTCTCTGAAGATCAGGGGAAAACTTGGAACAGGAGAAATAATAGAGAGATGACAGAATAAGAACTTTACCAGTCCTATATTTTTAGTCTAGAATATTTTGTGACCACTTCTGAAGAAAATAAATCAGAATTTTTAAAATTATAAGTGAACAGAAAAGAAAATCTGTTCTCAAAAGTTTACTGAAAAGAAATCCTCTAATAAGCCTCTAGTGCTGGATAGTTGTTTTCTTATGATTTTAATTCTTATGCTTTAAAGACTCAAGGTTCAGTCTTGGTTTAAGATAAAAGGCTGATTATTGCAATTAATGCTGTCTGTGGAACAGCAGAATAAAAGTTTTGGGTTTGGGTTTTTTTTTTATTTATTAATAAAATGCATTCAAACTATTTGAAGTTCAATATAACAGCATGTTGCATCGATCTGAAGTTCTCTATCTGAGAAACAACGTATATGTAAAAAGACATGCTGTCATTTAAAGCAGCACATCAGGGAGGAGTCTCAAAACACCTGACGGAAATGTAACACTTTCAGGTAAAAAATAGTTTCTGAATGATGGTATGGAACTGCATGTATGTCTTTTTCCTGATGACATCCAGCACAGAAGAAACTCTCCAGCACTCATTTTGGGACTACCGTCCATGTGAGGGTTTAACAGGCGGCACCTTTTCAAAGGACAGTGTCTTTTCCTTCTAATCCTACTTATATCCAATTTTGCTTCAGTATATCACTAGTACATTGAGTTTGCTCCAGCAGATGAGAAACAGAAACAGGATTTTCCCCATTAACTTAAGGCAGTGTATTTTGCTAGTTACCAGTTTATAGTGATATAAAGATAGGTAATGACATGAATGATCGAGAGTAGTTAGTTCAAAAGGTATATTCATGTCAGAGACCTGAAAATAGCCTGAATTTACCAATCATTCCTCTTCACTATGGATAATTTATAAAATATATGTTAAACATTAACAAACGTACTTGAATTCATGCACCTGGTGTGCTTTTAACAAATGTTTTCTTTCAAATGAAAAAATAATCTTCCCCCCTTCATCAATCGAGTCACATTGTACAGTATTGCTAATGGATACAAAATTCTTCCTGAAAATATTTAACCTCAGAGTTTGAAGATAATTTAGACTTCGTTATTTTGCTATTATGATTTAAAAAATGAATTTTTTTCTTTCAAAACAGTAAAAAAAAGCATATCTTATCTGCATGTGATCTCCATTTCAGCATTTGTAGATGCAGGTATTTGGTCTCTATGCTCTGCAAAACTTGTCAGCAGCTGGGTGCATTTTAATCAATAAAAAAGCTACAGAGATCTGTCTATCTTTAACACCATCATATGTATATTTTAATTTATGGTCATATATATATATGACCATGAAACCATAAAATTATTCTTTGGGAAGAATGGGAGTAGGGCAGTGGGTTGATATTTACTCATGGTATTACTGTAAGCAAATTTACACTTAGTTGACAAACATTATTATTGTTATTCTGGAAAATACTGCAATTATTTTATTTGCTTGGTAAGTATTTTGATGGGTGGGAGTGCTTGCTTGTATTTTAAAGAAACCCTACTCTTTTTGCTTTGCATTTGTACTTAATCCTATGAATAAGTCCTGCAGACAAGCTTTTGAAAATGTAGGCTCCTAAACTTCCATGTCAGTAAATCCTGATTTATGATGACACAAAGGCAGGACTTTGATTCGCTCTTCACTGCTGATAACATTACAAGATTATTACAAGGGACGATTTGGACACAGGAGCTTATCAGCCTGGCAGAGAACAGGACAGCCCTGCATACAAAGAAGAGCCAGCAAGGGTCTTCCCTGAAAGTCCAATATTAAAAAAAAAAAAAAAAAAAAAAAAAAAAAAAAAAAAAAAAAAAAAAAAAAAAAAAAAAAAGAAAGTATCTTTCCAGCATCATGGGCAATAGGATGGGCACTGAGAGCTCCCACATGGGTTCAAGCCCAGGGCTGCTGTCGCACTCTTTAGACACCAGCTGAGTCACTTCAGGACAGTTGCTGGTCCTTTGTAGATCCCCTAAAAGGGCAAAGATGGTAGAAAGCAATTTTAATCTAAATACAATGTCAGTAAGTGATTTAAGTGTGTAAAGCAGGAAATCTGTGTTGTTTGGCAAGCCCATCTGCTGGGCTGCTTGCTTACTTAATGTATGCTTTTCCTTTTGACTCCAGTGGATACCATGAAATATAAACAAATGATAGCATGTCCCTGAAACTGTCTGAGCAGAGGAGAACAGAAAGAACAGCAATGATATTTATTGTATGAAAGGAGATTAAACCAATTACTAACGTACTCTGTGCTTAACGAAATATATTAATGTAAATATCTGATATTGATTCTCCTAGAGGCAATCAGAAGCATCCTGAAACTACATGATGCACACTGTTGAGGTGTTGAGTACTTCTTGTTCTGTGATGTTTCATTTGATCTCATTATTTTTTTCACATTTGAAAATCTGCTTTATATTTTACTGCTTAAAGAAAATGAAGAGTGTAATAAAAAAACCTGGGGGTGAACGACTGGGGCTACCTCTGCTAAAAGAAGAGCTATTGGAACTGGGTATTAGGCAAACTTTCTTAGCACTAAGGGCAAATAGAACAATTTTTAAAAGGCTGACAGTGAACACTCCACCTCTTTAAATCCTGAAAGCTGGGCCTGGATACAATTGCTGAATATATATTCTACTTTAACCTAAAAGTTTTTAGATTTGATGTAAGAATTATTGTATGACATTTTCTGGCCTCTGTTATATGGAAGGTCAAATCTGTCGATCATGCTGATCCCTTTGGGTCTTAAAATCTTTAAATATATTGCAAAGATGCTAGCTGCCAATTAACTTTTGTGCTTGGAGTACAGATCTTCAGTTGAGAGCTTCACATGCCCATGCTGATTTAACCTCCATTCCCAGAAGAAGCTGAGACTGATGTTTAGTTGCTTATTAACTGCATGGGACTGTGTTTCATTTAATTTCTACTTCTTCCTTACAGTACTGTGTCTGTAATTTTTGTCTTAAATCTGTGTCCTTTCAGCTAACAGGGTAGTGAACAAGTCATGTGGACATTCATGCTCAACTCATCTCTAAGTATTAGGATTAGAAACTCATAAAGTTATTTGAATATTTTAATTTTTAATCTGCATTGGGTACTAATAATACTAGGGTATTTTTTCTTTATGTTTGTTTGTTTGTTTTCTATTGCCTTTAATATATCATGCTCTATATATTGCTGAACCCCTTCTTTGTCCATCAGAGGTAGTGCAGCTCCCTGATGAATTGGGATGAGCTTGCTGATTCAGCTGACAGAAGGAAGAGAGGATTCATGTTTGGCAGCAGCATGGAGTTATGTTGGCTTAAGATGAGAATGACCTAACATTTGTCATCTGTTGTTTATTCTCTTGTCTCCTGCTGAAATAGGAGATCTTGTTGTGGATGGCTCGACTGGAGTTTTTAATGTCTGTGTCACTGTGTATTTATGGAGTTGTTTTGCACTTTGTAGAGAAGGTAGTGAGGTTTATGCAATGATCCTTGGAGATGTTGCTTCTTCAGTGAGGAGAGGGTTTTCACAGGATAGGAAGGAGGCTATAGTGTTTACTGCCAGCTTCATCCTGGAACCCTTGTTATGAGCCCTGGCCCCAGACTGTGGAACAATTGCTTAATAAGGATCAAGAGCACAAATACCTGCTCTGAAACTGCATGAGAAGTTAAGGTGAGGAGAGATGAAAACATCCCAAGTAGTCAAGCTTGACAGAAGAGGAATAACTACACTTAAATGGTAAGTGCCTATTCTCTGGAACAACAGAGACTATATTCATGGTCATGAGACCACATTTATCTTATGACAAACATCTCTATGCTGGTTTACTGGTCATATGTGATAATATGTGTCCTTACAGGCCAATGAATTACATATACAAACATCCTTGCAAACACTCCAGTGTTATAATTTAAGATGAAGCGCTTTTTAAATAGATATGTTGTGAGAAGCAGGTCAGTCTGCAGCAACAAATTGACAAAGGATTACTTCAGACTTAAGGTAAGAGTGAAACTTCTCCTGAAGAAGCAGCGGGAATATTTTTTGTTGAAAATACAAAACAAGGTAAAGACCATGTTACCTTTTGGGTCTAGTACCTGTGTAGACTTCTGTCAGGACTTTCTAACATTTAGACCTACTGCACAATTTAGGATCATATTGGGGTTTTTGTTTTTGTTTTTTTTTTTTTTTTTTTAACCCTGTTGTTCAAGATAAACTCTAATGAAATGGGATAGTGTTTTGATTGCTGTAATCATAAATATCACACTTAAAACATTCTGAAGTATTCTTTATCTCCTAATTTTTGGCTATCAGTAGCACTTATGACCCACTTTGCTCACTCGTGAAATCATAGCTTCTGAAACAGCAACATAAGAGGTTGTCAGCAGCCTTTTAAACTATGAACTCCTGTTTTGCAGCATTTCAATATTTTTTTTTGTCTTTTCCTTTGGGTGAGAAGAGCAGAGGAAGCCATTTTGGATCATGATGCTCCTTGTTCTCACCTGACTATTTGTATTAAAAAAGGTGCTAAAATTTAAGGACAACATTAAAAGAAACTAACACCTAGAAAATTATTTAGCCAATTCCTTATTTAGATTAATGGGCACCAACTATTAACTGCCTTTGAAAAAACAAACCAAAACTACTATTTTTTTTCCTCTCCTCCTTTATTTGTCAAATATTTTATCAACAAATTTAATTAAACTGACCACAAAAGAACCCAGAAATAGCAATACAAAAGACATTGGATTTCTTGACAGATATGAATGTGCTAATTAGCTTTCAAATCAGCCACATTAAAAAATGAAGTCTTTAGTACACATCTCTATTGCTTGCCATTAAAACGAAAGAATTAGAAAAATACTAAATGTCAAAGAATAGATAACAAAGCTTTCAGCATATTGAAACAGTATTGATAAATCTTATTGATATGCTGTTTATAAAAAGAGAAACACACTGCTGAAATTATAACGAGAATCTGCATTGTTGAATGTCCCTCTAGTTGTGGGGAAAAGGCAATTTATACTATTTTCTAGAGCTATTTAAATTGTTTCTTTTATGTCATATGGCTTTGCGCTAGCACTTCCCCCCCCCAAGTTCTGTCGCTGTGGGTCTGCTTTCTCCTTGCTTCTTATTTGAGTTCTGAGAATCATTTGAGTCAAAACGATTAACTTTCACATGGTTTTCAATCAAGACTTTTACAAAATGGCCAATTTCACAATGGCTTTAATGGAAAATATAGATTGCTTCATATTTGATTTAGACCTCACCCCATGCTTGTTTTCTTTTTCTCCCTTCAGGTTATAAAGCTTTGCATGATTTTTCTTAGTCTTTTCTTAGTACAATCATGTAACTTGGACAGTTGGTCTGCCTCTAATTGTTTTTAAACTGCACTGAAAAACATTAATGTTGTTTCTAGTGATGTACTTGCAGCTGATATCCTGAAAATTAAAACTTTCAGTGGGAAATCTTGGCTCCACTGAAGTTGAGGAAAAATTCCTATTGAGGGAGCATTTTTTCCTATATATCTAAACATGCAAGTCTAAATATAATTAAACATTATATCCTGATTTGCTTCCAGCTCATCTGTAACAGAAATATTTATAATCTTTAATAGAAATAGCAACTGTAGCTGTTAGAGATGATATTTTAAAACTGTTTATTTATTTTTTCCAGGGACATTCTCCTATATGGGATTTTGTCGTGAGTCGGTCCAACTGAAGTGAAAGCAACAGACCTGTTTAGTGATCTTATTTAAGGAATTGGGATGCCTAGTCCTTTTCCACTGGTGTCAGAGTCAATTTCTGCTGAGGCAGCAATAGCACCTGAAGACAGGAGAGTTTTATAGGATCTGAGTTTCCTCAAAGCATTTCCTGGTATTATTATTTAATGTCTTTTATTATTGTATGCATTACAGAAACATACTTTCCTGTAGTATCCAGACACTGCAATATTTACCTAACAGACTAACAGTATACAATATATGAGCAAGTGACAATATGGTTTTGATGGAAGAGGGTGGGTTGTTAGTGCTGAAAATGTAATTTCTACGTGCTTTCCTTACAGGTGTTGTCACTGCCTGAAAGGAAGAATACACAGAATAAAAAGGCAGTGAAGAGGCTGCATCGATAAGATTTTTCTTCAGAAATTATTTTGTTGTTCTTTTGGGCTGCAGCTGGAAGGAACTCTTTTCAAACACATAATCTAAAAGCATCTGTAAAATGAAGGTAATGGTCTCAAGAAAGAGTTTTTGTCAAACACTCATACTGAATATGACAAATATTTCTGACTGTATCACTGAGGCCTTATGTAAAAACAGAAACCTTATTTAATTCATGCCATATCTTTGTTCTCAGAGCACTATTTCCCACGAGTCCTAACAGAGTAATGGGCAGATCTGGTGATGGGAGTGATCTCTTTCACCTGTCATGAGTTTTTGGATGTAGTACGTGTGTGTAATTTATAAAAATACAGTTTTTCCTCACTATAAATATGTCTCAGCTTGAGCAGATCTAATACACAATAACACTTCTCAGCTTACCCACACCAAAACACAGTTTGTATATTGCATAGATTCATAAGAAGGGCAATAAAAAATACTGTCTAAATAAAAGAGAATTAAAGAGAAAAAAAAAAAAAAGAGAAAAAGAGAATCTGATATGGCCCAGAGATCCTTCTTATTTTTAGAGACTTCTCCATAGCTCTTTGTGTGATCCCTTTGCTTCATTTTGACCTCCTCTGTTTGACAGTCACCTTCTAAATTTTGACCTGAGAACATCCTCAGGAAGAAGGGCTCAGTGCAAAATTGATAAAGCCATGCTCAGAAGAAAGGTAACTGTATACATTCTAAGTATGAAATTCCTCTTTCTCTCACTTCCCAATTTGTACTGGATGTCTTAACAACATGATGGTGATTTTTTTTTTTTTTTCCCAGTCACACATTGTTTAAAAAAGATGGCCAGTTTGGCTTCTTAGGTTTTCAGGAATGTGGGTTGTTATTTTTCTTTCATTTCCCCAGTGAAAATCTGATGTCACAAATGAATTCAGAGTGTACACAAACCTTGAGAGAAAAGAGCAGATTTGTTTATTGAAAATCATCACCATGTTACTTTTAGCAGCAGAGAAAATGTAACAGCACAAAATTATTCAAACCTCATGTGTCCTGACTGCAAAGTAAATCTGTAGAAACACAGAGCATAATAACTAGACAGAATTTTTAGTCTCCTACTGTTTTATTTCATTATTTTCATTTAATCCTGTTTTAAAGACAGAAGTCTCTCCACCTTCTTAAAGTGAGCATATAGACAATATATGGATATCACAACTATATCTTAATATCCAGTTGTTATTCCTTTGTAAATTGGGAATGGCTGCAAGATCACCTGTCTGAAATATGCTAAATGAACCTGGAGCTAACATTAAAAAAAAGTTATTTTTGTATTTAATTTGGATAGTAGTTGACCCTTGCTATAGTTCATTGAGAAGTCAAGACAGCAGATAGAAAGCAGTTTGAATTAATGGAAGTATGGAAACTGTCTAGAGTTGGGGCTGTCTCTTATACA
>NW_020799099.1:6091704-6162411 GCF_003259725.1 Athene cunicularia | reverse complement strand
GGGGGGGGGAAGGAAAGGGAGTTTACTCTCTTCTCTGCCTTTACAGATTGAGGATTGGGTAGACTGGGGTCGTAAAAAGTCTGGGTGGGTTTAGAATACTTGAAAATGCCAGAAATGGAATAATTGGATGACAGGTGCAGACTGCAGATGGGGCTCTTCGGTCACTGCCCTCATTGAATGGAATTCTTTTCCTTCTACATTCATATCTAATATAGACTTTTTGATTTCACTGTAGATGGTTTCACCTTTGAGCTAAGAAGCAAACTGAGTGGTAAGGTATGTATAATTGGAGCAAATCATTCAAGTCCCTTTTAAAAGCAATGCATTATGCATGCACAAATTTAAAAAAGGACAATTATAAAGACACATCTTTTAAAAAGTGCTTTAGTAGTGAATAAAACAAAATTATTTCTTCATGCTCCTGTGCAAAGTGGGTGGCTACAAAGCACGTGCATAGATTTTTGGAGATACAATACAAAGGGGATGATAATAATAACCTTTTTCTGTCACCAGAGAGTTTGCACAAAGATTCCATCCACATTTTGCACAGTATGATAAAAAAATGCATTAAATCCTCGACATCAATGGAGGTTCAAAGTGAAACAGAATCAAGCAGAATAAGGTGAAGAAAAGAAAGAGCTAAATGATATTAAGGAAGTCAAGATAACTGCAAAATTAACAACACAATAGCTTATAGAGTCTGCTTCTGCTAACAAAAGACAATCTTTACCACCTAGCATCTCCATTCAGTCCTGGATAGAAAAGGTAATTACATTCTGGAATGAACTAAATAGTAAAAGCATGGTTTTACGATGATAATTTAAAATTTGAAGTTAAGATACTTGAACTCTGACCTCTCAATAAAAAGAGAGATTTCCTGTGTCTGCTGACACCATGATGCTGAATGATGCCAAAAGCAGTCTGAAGCTGAGAATAGGTCCCTGACTACCTTTCTTGATTTATTATCCCCCTCACATCAATGACTCAATGGGTAACCTTTCTGTGCATAGAGCCCTTCAGAGCACGGTTGCATGCAGCATGGGCTGAGCCATCAGGATATGGTATGTCTGTGTGATGGCACTACTGGCCAGAATGCTCATGAAGGGATTTCCTGGAAAGAGGGATCCTTCCTGGAAAGAGATATCTCCTATTGCTTGATGAAAATAGAATTCGAAGGCTTCTGCAAGTGATGTGGCAGGTCATAACCACAGAGCGGACGTTGTCTCTCGGACCCAGAGAGGGTCAGAAAGGTTTTTGGGGTAGGACAGTACATTTGCAGTTTATTGAGAGCTTCTTTCAAAGATCAGAAGCTGATGGAGCCAGTCATGGGTTTCAGCGTGAAAGCTCAAAGCAAACAAATGTTTGCAGATTGCACTGTCAGCTATTAAATCACAAAAAGAAAACAGCCTGGGGGGCAGGCAGTTAAATGCAGGAAACACAATTCTTTTCGACAGAGTAGTCCATTAGCTTGCACGGAGGTCTCCCAAAGGGAGAATTGGGAGCCTCCCATCCAGCAGCTCTGAAACTAAGCAATAAAAATCCTTATAGTAACGGGCCAAGATACAGTACTAAGAGGTCTTCCCCAAGACAGAACTCCTCTATATTGAACTTGTATCTGTCCTGAGCAAACTCCTACAGTTGACTAGAGGTCTGTCAATGTACTTGAGTGGCTAGTGCTGATGAGCCCTCTTTTGCTAAGACATCATCCGTATGTAAGGGACAAACCCCACAAGCTTAAATCACCCACAAATTGTACGTTACACGCTCCAAAATGGAGTGGTGGCTTAAGTCTGCTTTTATCTTAAAATATTTGTGAATCTCTAAAATCCAAACCCCAAAGGTTTTGTGGTCAGCTACCACTTCTCTGTGGGAACTGTATTCTGGAGACTTTTTCCCATGGAAGTCTCCTACTTTGTAGTTGTGGTTGAAGCCAGCTGACACAGAAATATTTTGGGGGTTACTTTTTGTTATTTTGCCATTTGCAGCTACACATTTGTCTTCAAAAGCAAAGGCCAGAGGCTTGTATTAATTAGAAGTACTTCAAAAACATGTATCTCGGAGCTCTTCAAAAGCGAGAATAATAAAGAACAGGTGAAAAGTATTACAGAAAAGGAGGTTAGGGAAGATATGAAATATTGTAATTTTAAAAAAACTTATTTCTATTATCCACATCTCTTACATACAGAGAAGTTTTAAATCAAGTAAATTACACCTTAACATGGTTCACCTTTGGAAAAAGTGCATAGGTAGAAATGGCTCCTGAGGTCACTGTGCTACTGCAGCAGCTCAGCAAGAGCCAGTGTAATTTTACTTAAATTCAGAATGTGTTCTGGTAACACATGCCCATCTGCTAACCTTCTGGGTAAGAGTCAGTTCTGCAAAAATTAATATAAAGATGCAGCTCCTGGCTTCTACTATGGTTTTTTGCCCCTTCAGATGCTTCCAAGAGCTTTTCAGCTGCCTGAAATAAGTTCTCGAACAGCACAAGAAAGTAACTAATGAATGCAAGAGGGGAGAGAGTCAGATTAAAAGGAAGGGGGAAAAAGTCAGTCAAAAGGAAAAGGAGGATAGAAACGAGAAAAGCAGGAGGCAATCGTGTTTTAGCTGAGTTTCAGGGGGGAGTCTCTGTTGCTGTTCATTTTGTGGCTGAAATATAGAAGGGGGATGCTCTTGGGGGAAGGGTAGGAAAAGGATGTTACTGAATTGGGTTGAAAGATAGTGATACTCTTTATTTTATCAATAAAAAGTTAGAGAATTATTTAAATATTCAATGTACTTTCAAATGTTTTTGGCAGCTCTGCGGTGTTTGCATCCATCATGAAAAAAAGGCAAAACCACCATGCATTCCTGGAGATTGGTTCATGTGCCAAAAAAACAGCAGTCTCCTTCACTTATCCTTGTTTTGTGCTTATACACTCATGTTACAACATGATGAATTAATTACGCTTTACAATGTTACAGGTTGACTGCATCACATTGGATGAACGTAAAGTATTTCAGTGCAGTAATTACTGTATGTTTTAAAAAGGCTTTTTTGTATATGATATAGTATGTGTATATATGACCGTAAGTAAAGAAGAAAAAAAAATACACAATTTTTAAGAAGAAAAATTTATGTGAGAAGCAGAATAACAGTTCTGATCAATAATGAACAGTGAAAACATGGGGCAAATATAACTCAAAAGCCAGCGTTGGGGAGAGCAAGAAATGAGAGAGGCAAAGATAACACAACAAAGGCCTTACAAATGTTAACATACAGATGCTGAAAATGATACATTGAACCAGGTGTATCTCCCTGAAGAAGGAAGCAAGTAAGACCCTACCAGCCATCAGCTATGACAATGCAAACAGAGCTGCACACCAGTGGGATTTTGGTGCCTCGGCAAATGGTTGAAGTGATCAGAGTTTTGAGTTACACTTCTGAAAAATATGATGGTGGGAACCTGCAGCAGGAATTAGTATGCATACCAGTTCACCCTTGTATGGACAGAAATAGGTGCAAAAGTGTCCTTGGTCTTCCCATGAAGGGCCAGGGGCAGCAGAGCTGCTGGGCAGGGAAGGAAGATGAGCTGCATGCTGAGAGAACGAGGCATACTATGTAACTTAGGTTTTGCAAGTGCAAATTGCACCCGTAATGAGAAATCTGTCTTCTTTAAGCATTTGTGTTGTACTTTGTGGTGTTGGAGAATAAAAATCATAAAGGAGTTTCTAAGAATATTTGGATAAAATTAATGTATGGGAGCAAATAGGATGTAAGATTTTAATTTGCAGCTTAAATAATTTTTTAAAAATTAAGCACAAACAGGAAACTACAAAGGCAGGAGAGGTTGTTTATAAGTTTTTTGTTTGTTTTAGAAAGGATTTTTTTTTTTTTTCCCAGTTTGGACTACAGATGGTTCTCATGGGATTTGCCTTCAAACATAAGGGAGATATTCAGGCTTTCAGATTTCATTACCGCTTTCTTCATTATTGTGCCTTGAGGAGCTATAAATAACACATGGCTAATTTGTGAATATGGCACGTTCCAGGGGATGTGTGTATTTTAATCAGGGCACCTTCTGACATTTGGTAATTGGTTTACAGTTTTGTTATATAATTTCATGATTATTAAGTTGCTAAGAGGAAAAAATGTGATCCAAAATCTGCCCTCCCTGGACCCTTACAGCAGCTGTGTTCCTTATAGGTCTCACTGAGGACAGATTTTAAGTCAACGAGTACATAAACTGGCATCTTTTTTCTATTTCTTATAGTTTTAGTAATGTAATTAATTTTTAAGTTATTAATGATATCTTTCTTCTAATTAAAACTTTTTATTTGTGTGTATATCACTAAACTGTTTGCTTTTAAGACGTATGCAAATTTTGTCTGGTAAGAAATCAGTTTTTATGTTGGAAAGTGCATGTTTGTTGCTGGGTGAGTTTCTTACCTGTTTATAAGAACAAATGTTGCAATTATTCAGTGTGAGCAGTTGTCTTAGATGCTGTAAAAGACACTTGGAAAATCTGTGCAAACTGACAAACCGCATTTTATTTCTGGAGGGAATGAAAGTTATTTAAGTATTACATGTATAACGAATTTCTTTTTTATGACTTGATCCTTTGAATGTTCTAGTGCCAAAATGAGCTTTACTCAGTCTGGGCCAGGAGGCAGCAGTACAGTCAGGTGTCTGCACAAGCTTGTTTTGCTTTGTACTCAAGGACATGGATTTAGGGAAGAAAAGACTCATTTTTTATCCTGCCTGTGCATTTCCCATAGCTGTACCTCACACAGAAAAGAGCAAGTCATCTTGAGGGGAGAGGATGAGCTGTAACCATGGCAGCTGCATGTTGGACTTTTCCCAGTAAGGGCTTGTGGCCACAAACCAGCAGGTCAGAACCAGCACCTGAAATTTGTGTGCTCCATCTGCCAGTGCCTGTCACCTCACCTGGCTGCTGCTCATATCTCAACACAGACATCTTATTGAATTGTAGTCACTTGGGGATATCAGCAGTCATCTTCTTTATATCTACATACTGGCATTTATATTTATGCATTAACATCATATGCCACTGACATCTGCAACTGTTCTCTGAGAGCATTTGCAATTAGATGTTCAATTATTGCTTTTTCATTCTTCAGCATTCAAAATGAGGTTTATTTTCAAAAAAGAGTTCTTAGGATGTCTTTTGTGTAATCCTTCTCTCCTGCAGCTGGGGCATCCTGTCCCTGGGAATGGGCTGGGTGGTGATTTTGAGGGTCCATATGAAAACAGTCTGCCTAAAATAATAGACATACTTTGTGGATTAATAAGGAATATTATCTCCCATTTTTTGTATTATCAGGATCAAAATTACAGATAAACTGATAGTTTATCGTATTTTCAATTTTAGGTATTGAGTAGTCTTTTTCTCTTTTGCACAAAATAAGACATACCTATCTGGATTTCCGAAGTTTTCTTACTTATCTGGCTATACTTATTGCCATGTAATGTTTACGGTAGCTGCTAATTAACTAATATTTCAGCTATAGATTACTGTATTGGGGTTGTTCATTTATATTATTGGCTCACTGGATAAGGGCAATATGTGAAGAACAGCAGGTTCAGATGTGAACATCTGCTAGTTAGCAGCTAGAAGCAGGCAAGCAGTTCACAGCAAGAAGTTCATGCCATTAATTTATTTTTTTTATTATTCATAAAATGCCCACATATGGACTACGTTTTTTAGTATGTTTTTTGCTAAACTAAATTGTTTTAGAAATATTTCTGGTTAGCCCATGAACAGCCTAGAACTGGAATTCTGAGTACTTCTATGTTTACATTATATTTTTCAAGTTATGCTACACTTAACCAATGCAATATTAGCATTTTGAGACTGATGATGAGTAAAACAAAGCTGCAATAAAAGTCTACTAAACCCCTTGTGATTTATTCTTCCTAGTTTTACTCTGGTTTTGTTGCAGCTATGTATGCCATCAGCAACAGCCACATCATGGAGTATGAAGATGAGATTGTCCAGTCAAATGTCCCTGTGTACACCTGTACCAGCCACCCCATCATCTCACGTGGAGCTGCCGGGGAGCCCTGCTGCACCCTGAGGCAGCATTGCTGATGACTAGGGATGGAAGGTCATGAAAGGCTGCAGATGGGGCTCTTGCTGTCCCATTAGCTGATGTTTGCAGCCACTTCTGGCATGTTTTGACATTAAAAAATGCCAAGCACCTGTGATAGATGTTATTATCTGTCGCTGAAACTTGAATTGAGTCAGCTTGGACTGTACAAGGCTGGCTCAGACCAGGCAAGTTACAAAAAGTCTTCCCTTCCCTTCCCTTCCCTTCCCCTCTGTGCTGCTGACATTTTATGATGTTTTACATCAGTGTTTCCCTCTTCTGCTGAGTCAGGAGGAGTAATGAGGGTGCCTGATACTCGTATTTCCTGCAGCAACAAGGACACACAAGGGCACACTTGCAAGCCAGGATGAGTCCCCACAGAGTAATGTGAGTTACTGCTGTTGGTACCATGCAACGTTGCCCAAGAAAAGTCATGATTACTTTTGTGTTGCTAGATGCAGATCCTTGACTGTGGCTGGAGCCTGTGGCTTGGGAACAAGTGGGAAAGGGACATTTCTGGAGGGTTTGATGGGGTATTAGTTCCTGCTCTTCTGCTAAGCTGGGCACCTGGCTCTATGTCAGCTTCTCCCATCGAATACTGGAAAAAGCATTAGCCCTGTTTCCCAGTGGAAATCACTGCCCAGCACTTGTCCAGCCCCTGTTCCTTGCCACTCAGGTGTGGTATAGTCCTGCCAACAGCCCTGATAATGTTAGGGCTCTTTTTCTTTTTTTCCTGTGTTTCTGTGTATCACAGTGCTGCTTAAAGAAATTACTTTTGAGGATTATAATCTTCCTTACAGGAATTGCTTCACTGTAGTGTATCATAGACAACTCATTTAAGAAGATATAAATTCTTACTTGTAGGAAGCAGTGTGTCCTCTCTTTGCAAGCCGTGCTATTTATTAGGTCAAGCCTCAAACAGACTTCTTTTGATGAAACTCCACAGGATGTGATTCAAGAAGGATTTTGTATATGAGCATAATTTCAGGTAGGTTTGATGCATATGCACACCCATACGCATGCTTATATTGAGATGGAAATCCGATTATTTTGGTAGAATTATTCAAGGACAGAGTTTGTAATTTGTCTTCATTACCTCCAGAAGAATTGTCGCCGATGCAGTATACAGTCTGTCACAACAGCTGCTTAGTCTGACAGTGGGTAGGCAGATAGTGCATGAGGCCATCAGCTTTCATGATCCTGGTGCACGTGGGCACAAGTTTCTTGCTTCTGGAGGGTGCATTTCTTCTTTGCCAGGCAGCACATTTATTTACCAAGGCTCCACACAATGTGGCACTCATCTCAGGAGATTGTCATTTGGGAGATCACAAAAACACAGAATCATCTAGCTTAGAAAAGACCATGAAGATCATCCAGTCCAACCATTAATCTAACACTGGCCATTCTCAACTACACCATATCCCTAAGTGCTATGTCAACCTGCGTCTTAAAAATCTCCAGGGATGGGGACTCCACGACTGCCTTTGGCAGCACATTCCAATGCCTAACAACCCATTCAGTAAATAAATACTTCCTGATATACAGTCTAAACGTACTCTGGCACAACTTGAGGCCTTTACCTCTTGTCCCATCACTTGTTACTTGGTTCAAGAGGCTCATCCCCAGCTCTCTGCACCCTCCTTTCAGGGAGCTGTAGAGGGCGATGAGGTCTCCCCTCAGCCTCCTCCAGACTAAACCTCCCCAGTCCCCTCAGCCGCTCCCCGTACGACCTGTGCTCCAGACCGTGCACCAGCTCTGTTGCCCTTCTCTGGACACGCTCGAGTCATTCAATGTCCTTTTTGGAGTGAGGGGCCCAAAACTGAACACAGGAATCGAGGGGCGGCCTCACCAGTGCTGAGTACAGGGCTCAGATCCCTTCCCTGTCCCTGCTGGCCACGCTATTGCTGACACAAGCCAGGATGCCATTGGCCTTCTTGACCACCTGGGCACACTGCTGGCTCCTCTTCAGCCGGCTGTCAATCAGCACCCCCAGGTCCCTCTCTGACTTCCAGCTCTCCAGCCACTCCTCCCCAGGCCTGTAGCGCTGCTGGGGGTTGTTGTGTCCCAAGGGCAGCCCCCGGCATTTGTCCTGATTGAAACTCCTCCAGTTGGCCTCAGCCCATGGCTCCAGCCTGTCCAGGTCTCTCTGCAGAGCCTCCCTACCCTCGAGCAGATCAACACTCCCACCCAACTTGGGGTCATCTGCAAACTGACTGAGGGTGCACTCCATCCCCCCGTCTAGGTCATCAATAAAGATGTTAAACAGGAGTGGCCCCAAAACCGAGCCCTAGGGGACACCACTCATGACCGGCCGCCAACTGGATTTAACTCTGTTCACCACAAGTCTCTGGGCCCGGCCATCCAGACAGTTTTTCACCCAGCAAAGCCTGTGCCCATCCAAGCCACGAGCAGCCAGTTTCACCAGGAGAATGCTGTGGGAAATGGTGTCAGAGGTCTTACTGAAATCAAGGTAAACAACACCCACAGCCTTTCCCTCATCCAATAAGCAGGTCACCCTGTCACAGAAGGAGATCAGGTTTGTCAGGCAGGACCTGCCTTTCATAAACCCATGCTGACTGGGCCTGAGCATCTGGTTGTCCCGCATGTGTTGTGTGATGGTACTCAGGATGAGCTGCTCTATCAGCTGCCCGGGTACCGAAGTCAAGCTGACAGGCCTGTAAATTCGCGGATCATCCTTCTGACCCTCTGATATACAGGCGTCACATTGACTGATTTCCAAACTTTCAGGACCTCCCCAGTTGGCCAGGACTGCACCCCAGCCAGATCCTTCTGCACCCTTGGGTGTATCCCATCCAGTCCCATAGACTTGTGTGTGTCTTTGTGATGCAGCAGGTCACTGACTAACTCCTCCTGGAATGCAGGGGGTTCTTTCTCCCTGTCTCTGTCTTCTGACTGAGGAAGCTGGATTCCCTCAGTACAACTAGTCTTATTAAAGACTGAGGTAAAGAAGGCATTAAGCATCTCAGCCTTTTCCTCCTCACTCATTGACATGTTTCTTCCTGTGTCTAGCTTGGGATGGCAGTTCTCCCTGTTATTTCTTTTGTTGCTGATGTACTTATAGAAACATTTCTTGTTATATTTGACTGCTGAAGCCAGATTAATTTCCAGCTGGGCTTTATACCTCCTGATTTCTGCTCTGCATTGCCTTACAGTGTCTTTGTAATCATGTCGAGTGACTAGCCCCTTCTTCCAAAGGCTGTAAACTCTCCTTTTCTCCCTGAGTTGCAGCCAAAGCTCCCTGTTCAGCCAGGGTGGTTTTCTCTGCTGCCAGCTTCTCTTACAGCACCTGGGGACTGCCTGCTCCTGAGCCATTAACACTTCCTTCTTAATGAGTGTCCAGCCTTCCTGGATGCCTATACCCTTCAGGACCTTCTCCCAGGGGATTTTGTCAAACAGATGCCTAAACAAGTCAAATTTAGACCTTTAGAAGTCCAGGATGTAAATTCTGCTGTTACCTCTCTTGACCTCTCTAAGAATAGAGAACTCTATTATTTCATGATCGCTGTGCCCTAGTCGGCCTCTAACCACCACATCTTCCACCAATCCCTCTCTGTTCACAAAGAGGAGGTCCAGCAGTGCACCTTCTTTGGTTGGTTCTCTCACCAGCTGTGTCAGGAAGTTATCTCCCACACATGCCAGGAATCTCTGGGACTGATCCCACTCTGCTGTGTTGTATTTCCAGAAGATGTCTGGGAAGTTTAAGTCTCCCACAAGAACAAGGGCCAGTGATCGTGAAATTTCTCCTAAGTGCCTATAGAATATTTTATCTAATTCTCAGTCCTGATTGGGTGGCCTGTAGTAGACTCCCACTATGACATCTGCCCTGTTGGCCAAGATCCTTCATTTACAGTGCAGACAGGCTTTTTGAACATGTTGTGGCATAGGTACTTGGTTCCTACTCACAGTATTGGGAGGGAGGTGTTAATGAGTACAAAGAAATTTCATTAATAGTCTGGGTTTTTCTTGAGAAAAAGACAGCATTTACTCGTCAAGGCAAATATTGATAATTTTGCTTTGAAAGTAGGTTTTCTCAATTTCTGGGATCTTTGAGGCTGTCCAGGCAATCACTGATGTGTTTTATTGTGCTGGCATCAGCTATCCAATATTATAACTTGAAATATTGTAATTTTCTAGTGTACATAGCCACAAAATAGAGACTTTCCCAAAAAGTAGAATAAGGAACATCTTTGATGCTTTCATTCAAAGAATATCTTTTCCATAATGTGAGCATTAACAAGATGGTAGTGTCACATTTTCATGCCAAGGTTGCTAACTGAACAGATCATTAAAGAGAAAAGGATCAAAGCCACTTCCACATTACATTTCAGGTAGCCGTGAGAGTGTCGCTGACAAAAAAGCTGAAGTAGCAAACTTCACATGAGAGGAAGCTCGCTCCTCCGCTCTTTCTGTCCTTTGCAATTTCCTTTCAGTGAGAAACAAACTTCTTGAATTTTAAAAGAATTATGTTGTAATCCACCTGCATGGGTTTATATAACTCTGATAAGAGACTTAGACATCAGAAAAGATGTTGGGTCTCCTTTAGTACTAGTGGGCAAGACCTAAATACCACATTAAAGGATCATGTGTTTAATTCTTACTGACATTCCAAGTCTCCTTGGTTTTTTTTTTTTTTTTTTTTTTTTTTTTTTTTTTTTTTTTACGGAATAGTTACTCATCTAACAAAAGACTGAATAAATTCACTAAGCTCAGAACAAAAGTTTCTAACCAGTGCAGTAAAACAGAAAGATTCTGAAATTATTTTGCAAAATGTTCTTAATGAGTCTAGTCCCAAGCACAATATTTAATCATTTCAGATGGAAAACTAAGCTAATTTAGTGTGTAAACCTATAGCTCTTGTCTCCCCTCTATCTGCTGGTAGGACATTTGGTGATTTCTTTCAGGGATATGGAATATATAATCTAGAGGCCGATGGCATAGGGAGCTGTTAGAGTCTGATCTTGTCTGCAGTCAAGAAAGGCCATTACATTGCTTTATAAATTCTGTTGAATTTGTTGGATTATCATTAATCACATTCATCCTTAAGTGCAGATCAACTTCTTGTATATGCTAAAGAAGGCAAGGAAGAGCCTCACTGCAATTAAATGTTATACAGTAGGATTGTAAACATGTAGCCAAAGTGCTTCTCAAACTTTTAGAGATACTCCAACACATCTGAAGCATTTGACAGAAAAGAATAGGCAAGAGCAACAATGATTGATCCATGTTTTTAAGAAAAAAATTGAAGCCATATTTCCACCAGGGGGTTCAGATGGACATTGATATATTTATTGTGAAAGAGCACACAAGCGCCAGCCTTTGCATTGTTAAAAATGTAGCCTGCTGCAAGAATTTACAGCTGTAATGCAAGATTCATAGCCACCCTCTTTATTTATTGGAAAAATCTCTTGCAGCTGAATAAAGACATAAATATAAAATTAAATCACAAAACCTACTTTGAACTAGTGCTAAGGATACTCCTTAAACTTATGGGGCCAGGACAACATAAAACTAATGTTGAAACACAATTGAGATGAACTGTATTTATTTACTCATCCATTATGCCAAATATCACTTTACAGCTAAGATGTAAAATCAGAGATTGAGAGTATTTACTATATAAGTGTAACAGGAGGACTCAAGGACAGCACATTAGACAAAGATACATCCACGAATTTCTGTTGTTATGAGTTATAGTTTTCACGTCACTGTAAAATTATTTTTATAGTTTATTTTACTAGTGCATAGTGCGAGACAATTTTATATGCTCTTGAAAAATAGCTTCATAAACAACAACAGTCTGTCACATGAGTTCTTTGAGTGAATAGATATGGGTATGAATGCCTATATTACGTTAATATTATTTGTCCTTTTAGGTCACTGCAGACATTTTAAGTGTCTGGGATACTTTAATATTCCCATGATGTATTATGGACTGATGTGGGATTTTCTCCTTTCTCAGACTTCCCACTTTTTCTGCTAGGATATCTTGTAGTGATCTGAACTGTGAAACTAGGGAACGGAAATATCTTTTGGCAGTAATCTGAATTTTCCTGGAGCATGATATCCCCCGTAGCTGGAGAGAGAAGAGTGTAAAATAGATGATAGGTGGGGACATCTGTTAGGAGAAAAAAAAAGGAGACACAGAGAGACAAGACTCACTGTGTGGCTAAGAGCACACTTGATGGTTTCAAAATGAGTCATAGAATAATTTGCATTGGAAGGGAGTGTTAAAGGTCAAATATTCAACCCCCCTGCCATGAGCAGGGACACATTCCATTAGATCAGGTTGCCCAGAACCCTGTCCAACCTGACTGTGAATGTTTCCTGGGATAGGGCAACTACCACCTCTCTGGGCAACCTGTGCTGGTGTTTCACAACCCTCATCATAAAATAATTTCTTCCTTATAGCTAGTCTGAATCTACCTTCTTTTAGTTTAAAACCATTACCCCTTGTCTTATTGCTACAAACCCCTCCTTATCTTTCTTGTAGGCCTCCTTTAAGTATTGGGAGGCCACAATAAATTCTTCCAAGATTCTTTTCTTCTTCAGGCTGAACAATCCCAACTCTCTTAAGCTGTTCTCGTAGGAGAGGTGATCCAGTTCCCAGATCATTTTTGTGGCCTTCTCTGGACCCGTTTGAGCAGGTCCATGTGTGTTGTGTGCTGAGGACCCCAGAGCTGGACACAACACTTCAGGTGAGGTCTCACCAGAGCAGAGCAGAAGGACAGAATCACATCCTTTGACCTGCTGGCCATGAGACAGGGCTATGACCGCATCTCAGCAGAAGAAAACTGGGAGAGAAAGCAACTGGGCAAGACCAAGCATGGCTGGCATTGGAGAGGCTCCTGTGGCTGCTCTCCCAGTCACAGGCCACGGAGCATGGGAGACCACAGCATCTTTCTCCCTCTAGCAGCCAGGAGAAAGAGGACAAAAGACAAACTATCCCCAAGAGCAATTGGTGTTAATGTGTTATTCTGGGTAATGATGATCCACAGTTTCTATGTAGTGATTTTTCATCTTTAGATCTTATACCTCTTTATCTCAATTTTGCAGGTTGCAAAACTGATTAATTACACTAGCAGCATTAGTATAATTAGTACTGATTATTCTCTGAGCTTTCTCTTCTTTAATCATCCACTTCTGAATGTGTTAATTGCAACTAAATCCCTATTTATCAAATAGTGTAAGTTTTAATATGTGAAGACAGTAGATTTTGCTTAAGTCTTTCCACCTTGAACTCAGGCATTGCTATAAAACCTTTGGAGATATTTTTGTGAGATTATACTGATTATAACTAGATCAGGATTTTGGGGGGGTTTTTTATATAATTTAAATTCTTGGCAATCTGAACTTTTTGTAAGAGCATCAGGGCAAAGCAGGAACACTACCCGTGATCAGTCATGCTGATTGAATGTGTAGGCAGTTTGAAGCAACTGGTTTAGCCTACCCAGGATCCATAAAAAATATCACACAAGATGCAGAGGAACTGTGCAATTTAAAAACTACAAAACAAAGGAAAGGCCTTTGCTCTCATGTTCTAGACTTCATGTCAAGACCTTTAGACCACCAGTATTTACTTCTTCAGTATAAAATTGATGGAAATTATCAAAACAGGGACTTGGTCTACTTTGTGTGCCTGCAGGACCAGAGTAGGAGATGCCTTAGTTTTCTTTTTCCTCTACCCAGCAAGTTGACTCAGGTAGCTTTGCCCCATGCTCTGCTCCCCCTGGCTCAGTATTGAGGAGCAGCTGTTACTCCTCTTAGCAGTAGATTTTCTAGCTTTCTCTTAGTTGAACTATGCTATATTCTGGTTATTTGTCAAAAATTTTGATGTTATAGCTAGCATTTTATTCAAAAATCTAGGAAAAAAAGTTGAAGAATAACATACTGGAGACTCTCATAAATTACTATAATTACTCTGTTACTGCATTACAGAATCTATGTACTTTGTTGGCCAACCCAGAGAAGTTTGAATTGTCTCTAATCAAGAGTCGTCAAGATAAAAGAAAATACATGGAAACAATACATGAATATTTTTCAAAATCTAAATGATACGAAATCTGAAGAAATAAGGACTGTAGAGTACTTGTTCATTATATGTTCTTTGTATTATCAAAGCTCGGTTATGATGACATATCATATTGTGACAGGAGAAAATAAATGCAAAATATATGGCTGTGGTAAAATGATGAAATAAAAGGAAGAAGGCAGTACTTGCTTCATCTCTAATCTTTCAGTAGGTCTGGAGCTGATAGTTCTTGTCCTTCGTTAACAGCTTTCTCTTGGGGCTTTTTGCTCTTCCCTCCCCTCCCACCCAAAGTGCTGTAAAAATACTTACTAACGATGATGAAGAGGTTTTTTTCTATTTTCAGTTTCACCTATACAAAACCCTTTATCTGGCATACATATAAATGTCTACTGAGCTCTCTGACTTAATGTTAATTGCTTTCATTAAGGGTATCCTATTATTCACTTGTTTCTGTTTCATAATATTTGTGTTAAAATCTTTTCTATGTCAAGTTATATGAAAATTCAAGGGTATAAGGTACAGATGCGTAGGCATATTAGATTGACCTAGCAGCCAGTTGGGCATGGTCAGGTACTGACAGATCAGAGACAGTCCTGGTGAGAAGAGGGGAGGAATGGACTAAACCTGGGAGTCACTGGTGCACAAACACAGGTGCATGAATAGGAGAAAGACCAAACCAAGGATTTGCTCCCAGGGCACCAAGACTTTGGAAACAGGTAGAATACTGCTTCCTGTTACTTGTTGTGTTTGAATGGGTTTTTTTCATTGTTGGGGTTTTTATATCAAATTTTAGTATGAAAATTTTAGTACTTTTCTCCTACTGGTGCTGTCATCTTAATTGCTTTGATAGGCTGATAGCAACAGATAGTTTCCTTTCAGTTTCCCCCACCTCAGTCTGGTCATCATTCTCTAAAAACTGGGAAAGTCAATGTAATTTTCTGTAATTCATGAGCTCCAGGCTTTTTGCCCTTTAGGATCTTTTTTTCTTCAGCATTTTGGTAGCCTCAACCACTCTTCTCAAAGTGAAAAGAAACATAAGAAGAAAAAGTCATATCTATCCCAACGCCCTGCTTAGACAAGTGACTTTCTGCAGATCTTCTTTAATGGTTTGTCATACTTAATTGGAACAGGAAACATTTGGGACTATACCAAAGATATTTCTGTAGCTGTAACCTACAGTGTCTCCACAAATTTCTCTAAATTGTATAGTGTTCAACACCTTATACTCAGACCTGTATATAAAGGGATGATCCAGCTTCTTTATATAAAGTCGTTTCTTTGACAGTATCCCCGTTTCAGAGTATTTCCCCATACGGTCCTCTAAATAATCTACTGGCCTTATGTTGTTCAGCTGTGCATCTCAAATGTATTTGGACTTTGTTTAAACTTGATGGTTGTTTCTCATTATTCTACCCCTAAAGATGTGTTTAATCTTTCCTCTCTGTGAAAAGAAAATAATTTTTGCATGGTGACTCATCACCTCAATTTAACGTTGGCATATGCTGTTGATTTCTTATTTAAATTGCATTAGTATCAAATTTTGAAATTTGGTTTCAGTGACACTATTGAGCAGAAGGTGGTGCATTAATTGTAAGATATGATGTTTAACTGCACTCAGTGCAGATTTAGCATGTATTAATTTTTATTAGAGGGGAAATACTTGCCTGGTGAACAGGTTTATAGTGAGAAGGAAAAATTAATCTCTAGACTTACAGGATATTTATTAAAGGAAAAACGTATGCAGCTTTCCCCCATCTCAAGTAGTGTTCAACCATTTGCTCTCATCTATTTACTTGTAGTCTACCTGCCATCAACCCTTGTTCTCTGCTTCATTCCTTCCTTCTTTAACTAGACCAGGAAACACATGGTCCTCTTTCAGATTCTGCTCTGTTCTTCAGGTACAGATTTTGTTTTTCAGAGAAATTTCATCTTTTTTTTTTTTTTTTTTTTTTTTTTTTTTTTTTTTTTTGTGGAAGAAGAAAGCCCAATTTATCAAGTCCTCAATTTCCATGCTCTTTTCTTTCTAATTTTCCATGAGTTCAAAAATTCATTCTTTCTTTGGTGTCACTGCAAAGAAAAAACCTAAGCAGCTTCTGCTGATGTTATCCAGTAATTCTTTCCCATTGTAATTCTGATTATTAAGTTTGAGTTCAGTTTTTGGGCTAATGATCCCTTACCAGGTCACTGCAAAGAAAACAGAAAACAATGAGATGGGAGAAGAAACAGGAGATGGTATAAATGTGTCTTTTTCTTCTTGTGACCTTCCAAATCTAAGATGTTGTATTTTAAAAGACAAGGCATGAGATGGGGGAGGGCCCTAAAATGACATATATTCTGTTAGCCTTTGTATGTAATTTTTCTTATATTTTTAACCATCCCAATTGCAGTACAATTACCTGGTTTTTGTTTGGTTGTTGTTTTTTAATTAAATGTTATGTAAAACCATATTACCTTTTTTAGTTTTGTTTGTTCTTAATACAAATATCATTCACGGTTGCCTGCCTTAGTAATTCACATAGTTGCTGTCTTATGAAATGTAGGCAATACGCCCCCAGCTTCTGTGTCTTTAAAACACCTCCATCCCCACAGGTGGATTAAAATCCAGGAGGAAGTCAGACCTTTGTTAAAAAAAAAAAAAAAAAAAAAAAAAAAAGAAGTAAAATTTGTGGTAGGGTAGCTTAATTTTTCCACAGTTGCTGATACTTTCTAGTTTAAGTTTTTAAAGGCCTTTTTTTTTTCTACAGCAGTGAGGAATGCTTAACAAGATCTGGTTCACAGAATTTGGATTGCTGACAACTGGGCAGGTATTTGTTATTATCATATGCAAAATGAGACCCAGTTGAGGAAATACAGAAATAAGAGTATTTTTTCAACTTACCCTGTATTAGTTTTGACATTTTGGTGATCTACAGTCCATTTTGTATTTTAAACCAAAAGTCATGATAGTGAACCTCTGTTGCACTCCCATATTACCTCTACTGAAGTAGAATTGACTCAGCTCCTAATGTCTTGCTTTAGGCATCTGAGAAACCAAAGACCTCTGCACAAGAGGCAAATTATCTAGTTCTGTATGATTTGCTTAAATCACACATGTATTGAACTGTCTTTGTGACTGGCTAGGTGTGCATTCAACCTGTCTCTTCACTGAGTTTGAAGAGTGGGGTACAGATGTAGGTAGGCATTATTGTTTCCCTTGTATTGATCTCCACTGGGTGGTGGCATATAAGCGGGAAAAAAATAAAAAGGAAACAAGGTGTTCTTCAGTGTTAGTTGTGACATGGAAACACAGGTGGAACAAAGACAGTGATATTAATCTATCAGCCTAGGATGAAAGCAAAAATAAGGAAACTATCGACTTTTTAAAAAATTGTTAGAATTAGTAATGCATCACTTCCTTATGAGAAATTACTTATCCTCCTTTCTTCCAATTCTGTCACTTTTCTAATGAGTCTTTATTAGATAATCAATTTTCTGTAAAATGGATCTACAATATTATAGCCCAGACTGCTCAACAGACGTCAAACTAACTTCTCAGTAAGAATACTTGTTAAATTATTTATTTCTACTCTACTTCACAGTTGAGTAAGATTTTTAAGGGAAGTGATATTTTAAATAGGATCACTGATATAAAAATCTTTGCAGACCTAGGTTTTCCTCCTTGTCATACAAACCAGTCATCTTAAATCTATACTTAAAACTTTCTCATTTAGAACTTAATGCCAAAGTCCATTGGTGAGGTAGTAAAGACATACCTCATAACCAACTGATATAGGACATCAGAAATCTTTAGAGAATATGAAATAATCAAGCATCACATTCTGGAAGTCTTTAGTTAATTAATTATGTAAAATAATGGTTTGTACCATACCATAGCACACTGGTCTTTAAGTATAAAGCAGTATCAATTGTTAATATACTTGTCTCAAGGCAGAAGGTTCAGAAATTTCATCCTAAAACATTACAAAGTTCTTATATTTATTCACCATTTTGCACCACTGCAGTTTACCCTCTGCGGTCTCTTCTTCGCAGTCAGGTCTCATTGACCATAGAAACACCTCTACTTTGAAGGCAGGTATCGCCAAAAACCTTTTCACAACTTTGAACCTCAGTTTCACAGCTTCTTAAGGGCTTTAGCAAAGTATCTTATGGAATATGAGAGCTGAATTCCTGTGAAATCCTCTGAGGATCTCATTGGAAAGTAATTGCAGAATCAAAGAATCATCCAGGTTAGAAAAGACCTTGAAGATCATCCAGTCCAACCATTAATCTAACACTGGCCATTCTCAACTATACCATACAAAGCACTATGTCAACCTGAGTCAAACACATCCAGGGATGGGGACTCCACCACCTCCCTGGGCAGCCGATTCCAACACCCAACAACCTGTTCAGTAAAGAAATAATTCCTAATATCCACTCTAAAGCTTCCATGGCACAATTTGAAGCCATTACCTCTTGTACTATCGCTTGTTACTTGGTTAGAGGCTCATCCCTAGCTCTCTGCACCCTCCTTTCAGGGAGCTGTAGAGGGCGATGAGGTCTCCCCTCAGCCTCCTCTTCTCCAGACTAAACACCCCCAGTTCCCTCAGCCGCTCCCCGTACGACCTGTGCTCCAGACCCTGCACCAGCTCCGTTGCCCTTCTCTGGACATGCTCGAGTCATTCAATGTCCTTTTTGGAGTGAGGGGCCCAAAACTGAACACAGGAATCGAGGTGCGGCCTCACCAGTGCCCGGTACAGGGGTCAGATCCCTTCCCTGTCCCTGCTGGCCACGCTATTGCTGACACAAGCCAGGATGCCATTGGCCTTCTTGGCCCCCTGGGCACACTGCTGGCTCCTGTTCACTGGGCTGTCAATCAACCCCCCCAGGTCCCTCTCTGACTGGCAGCTCTCCATCCACTCCTCCCCAAGCCTGTAGCGCTGCTGGGGGTTGTTGTGGCCCAAGGGCAGCCCCCGGCATTTGGCCTGATTGAAACTCCCCCAGTTGGCCTCAGCCCATGGCTCCAGCCTGTCCAGGTCTCTCTGCAGAGCCTCCCTACCCTCGAGCAGATCAACACTCCCACCCAACCTGGTGTCATCTGCAAACTGACTGAGGGTGCACTCGATCCCCCCATCTAGATCAGCAATAAAGATGTTAAACAGGAGTGGCCCCAAAACTCAGCCCTGGAGGACACCACCACCACACCAGCCCCCAACTGGATTTAACTCTGTTCACCACAAGTCTCTGGGCCCGGCCATCCAGACAGTTTTTTACCCAGCAAAGCGTGCGATTTTCCAGTTTCGCCAGGAGAATGCTGTGGGAAATGGTGTCAGAGGCCTTACTGAAGTCAAGGTAAACAACACCCACAGCCTTTCCCTCATCCAATGAGCAGGTCACCCTGTTGTAGAAGGAGATCAGGTTTGTCAGGCAGGACCTGCCTTTCATAAACCCATGCTGACTGGGCCTGAGCATCTGGTTGTCCCTCATGTGTTGTGTGATGGTACTCAGGATGAGCTGCTCCATCAGGTTCCTGGGTACAGAAGTCAAGCTGTCAGGCCTGTAAATCATCCTTCTGACCCTTCTTATAGATGGGCGTCATATTGACTGATTTCCAATCAGTCAGGACCTCCTTGTCAGCTAGGATTGCCGGTTTTATTTTTTGTGTTTTCATCAACAAAATCTCATTGTTTCATATTGAATATGGATGTATTTTTAGATGATAGACCCTTTTATTTGAAAGCATTAAACTGTAAAGAATAAAAGGTTGATTAACTTGTCTGCATTATTCACACAGTTTGAGATCTTGCGCCTTTTTCTTACTTAAAACGACATAGATAAGCAACTAAGCTTTCTCCGTAGTGCCAAGTTTTTAGATGCACAGATGGACAGCAGGTCGTCACAAAATTTCAGCAAATAAAGTTTGTTCTGCTTGCAGAAGTAGTGGGAGATATAGAAGACAGACTGTATTTTAGTCCCTAGCCAAAGTAAGGTTTGTTCCTAGGAAGAGAATTAATATGCTTTATCTATTTTTCCATAAACTCTCAGTGGAGTAAAGGTCCTATATTTTTTTTTTAACCCAGATGTAACTAGGAAAAGGTGATTGTTTTTAGCTGCTTATGATTAACAACTTCTGAATGCCTTCACATCTGTTACAATTTTACAGGTTATCTGAAGTTCATTAGTTATTTATATGGGGGGAGGGTTTTTAACACCTGTAATACCTTTGGCTGTTTTTGTTTTGCATGGATATGTATTTTTTGCTTGGCTCCTAAACCTCCATTTTCTGTCCTTTTTGGATAGCAATCAGAACTATGCGAACCATTATGCTCAAAATAACAGCATTAACAATAGCAGACGAAAGGACATCTTCTGAAAGGATGACATCAGGTTTATTTTCAGCCTAGAGCTTTTAAATAATTTTTACTGTTCTCTAAATAATTCTGACATTATATATGAAAATAATCACAAATATGCCATTTTTTAATCAAAGGAAATGGATCTTTTTATTATATTATTGTACAGTTTAATGAGAGAACACTAAAAAAAGATCAATCGCATTAATTTTAAAGCTATATTTTGTACGTTGTCAGGTTTTGAAGAAAAGTAAAAAAAGTTTATACTAATCTTTACCTATACACTAGATAATTTCTGATGGTTAGTTCTGGTATAAATGGAAAAGGTTTGCTGTTTTTTTCCTTCTGAATTGCATGGGTAAGTATGTTTCTGTTTTAGTCAGCTATTCATTATAAACCTATTACAAGGAATATATGGAGTTACATATAAACTGGCTGCATTGTCTCAGTGCTTTATAACTTGGTATTTCATGATTTTAATTCTATTTATTATCTTTGCAAAGAGAATAATACAAAAGATTAATTCAACTTTGATTCTCATTTGCTGTGTCATCAAAATCTCCTTCTGCCAAACTATTAAAAATATGTTTATTATTTAACAGAGTACAGGAACCAAAACGCTCTGAGTAACAAGCATAATTTTCTTTGTACCTCTGCCCTGGGCTCAGATCTTTTGCTCTGTTTTAATGTTTTAATTGTTTTAAAACCATTTATTTATCTGATGGTATTCCTATACTGAAGGGTAATAATTAGGCTGGATATTTCAGTCCAAACACTGGAAAGTTAAATATTAAGATGAGAAATAGAAATGTGGATGCAATTACTGAGCAAATCTATACATCCCAGACAATGTTTGTTAATGATTCCAGTAACACGGTAGCATTCGAAGGGTCCGTAGTGGTAAAAAATAAAGCATGCCACTTAAATCTTTATTTGGACATTGTATTAATTCTTACTCCAGGTTTCTCTAGCATTCTGGCATGTCTTAAATGTTTTATTGAACTGAGACCATAACTGTGGCATAGGGAATTCCTGATGAGTTGTAATGTTAGCCAGAGGGGTGCCAACAAGGCATATTGAAAAGATACAGTGTTCTTGGAGTAGATAGCTAAGATAGTAAGAATTTATAAAATAAAAGACTCAAATATTTCTCATAACAAGCACAGTTTTGTGCAATTAGAAGGGCCCATCCTCTTTGTCCTCACTATTAACAAGTATGTAAGAAGCTAGAAACTACAGTTGACCGGCAAATTCTCAAATTGAGAGAAATTCTTGTTCTTGTGTAATTGGGCCCTGTGACTCTGACCTTGCTTATCCAACTGCTGTAGGATCAGTCATGTAAGAGGCTGGGTTTCTTTCTTCTTTCTTCTTCCTCATCTCTTTGCTTCACTTTGCTTCTCTTCTCTGACTTTAGCAGCAGTGGAATAACTGTTGCTTTAAAATATGCCTAGGTGGATTTGATCTGAAGGATCACTCACCAGAGAGAGAAGAGTTCAAGAGATAAATGAAGTCATGAGTCAACAACTGTGCAGGAGAACAATCATGATTTTAACAGAAAATGGTTTTGTTGAATGTGAACTTTACAAAATGGACATGGTGGATCAAATTAAGGGGAAGTAATCTCCAGCTCAAAGGGCAGTGCAGGCAAAAAAAAGTGACCTCGGCACATGGCTGAGGATAGGTCAGACAAAGACCACTAATCTGAAAAGTCAAAGTAAGCAAGCAAAATGGGAAGAATGTGATGTCAGCAGAGCAGAGAGGTCAAAATAATACATAACTTCAATTAATGGCTTCTTATGATGAAACTAACATCACCATGGTTATTCATAGTATGAATTTGTGTGCAGATCTTGGGAGAAATGAAGACCTAACATCTTACTCTGCCTTACCAGAAGGTTACTCCTCAGACAGCTTTCCAGGATGGGTCTAAACTAATACCTAAAGACAAGACTATTATTTACTGCAATCTAATAGGAGAAGAATAGCAAAAAGTATAATCTGTTACCTCCTTGCATCCACCATCCCCCATAACAAATGAGCATGTTCTCCTTGGCACTGTATGTATCTGGATCAACAAGATGATATCCACCTCAGACTGTGCTTTGAGTAGAACATGAGAAAAAATCAGTGGAGACAACAAAATAAGAAATGCAAGCATCTTGTCTTAGAGCATATGCATCATCTCACAATCTTAAAATATTTTCATGTGAATGTGTTACCCAAAGTTTACTGAAAATTATTCTTCTTGGCTATTCTGATCTGTGGACCACAGTCTGATTTCTAGCCCCTAGACAGTGGTGAGTGCTGGATCTGGGAACTGTGACACTCATGGGATGTAAGGGTGGGCTCTCACAAATGGGGGACCAGGACTTCGTAGACAGAGGTGTACTGTACCTCTAAACCACAACTTGGATGCAGATGTGCTGTGCCAATTGCCCAGCTGTGTCATGTGTGAGAACCACAATAGAAAACAGTACAACATCATAAAGATTGATAAAGTTGATAACTAAAGATGAGGTGCCAGCCAGTACTTAACTGTTAGAAAGGCTAGGGTGAGTACGAAGACTGAAAAGCACTAGACTAAAAAAATCGATTTCCATTTCCTTTTATTATCCTTTGCAGTTTTCCTGGTGGTTTCCAAGGAAGGTTACTCCTTTCTTGCCCTGTCTCCTGACTGGCAGGAGGACCAGCTCTCATGATATTTACAGACACCATCTGGGGCCCAGGGACTTTTTTTCACATGGACCTGTACTATTTTAATCTTTTGTTTTCTCCAGCTGCTGTTGTGTGCTCCGAGGGCAGGGTATGGAGCTGAACAAATTCAGAGCTTCAGGCACCGCTCTGTAGAAGCTGCAGGGGTTTCCAGATAGTTTATGGCAGGATGAGGTCTTGTCCACACATGCTCTTTTACCAGCTCTACCACTGGGAATTTTCCTGAAAAGAAAAAGGATTATATACTGCAAATATGTCAAATTTCTTCACTTCAAAGTAAAGGTGTAATGCAGCTGGTTTTAGTTCTATAATTTCAGCTAGCACTACATGTTTTTATATCCTGTGCTAACATGATAAAAAAGGTATGAATGTGAAAAAAAAAATATATAGGTTTTAAGTAGGAGGTTTATATTTAGAAAGTAAATAATCACAGGTGCTTCGACTTTACAGAAATTTATAATATCTGTTTTCAATGTTTTTTCTTCTTATCTTTAGAAATTTTCTGTTTTTTTTTTCTTTTTTCCATTTTATTTTTTATGTCACAAAGCAACAAGCATGTTCTCTCTCACTCTTTTTCTCCCTTTCTCCCTTCTTCTCTTTTTCTTCTGGGATGGAAGAGAAAATGGAGCAAAAAATTTGAAAATAAAAAAATCCTTTAAACATCATGCATTCAGTTGAACTCAGTAAAACAGAAAAGGAATAAAAATCTGAAAAGTCAGTTCTGAGCTGTCACACAGTCTTCCTTCTTGAATTAGAAGACATTTATAGACTACTATCTCTTCTTTTAGGAAAGCTGAAATTTATGAAGATGTGTTTGGAACCACTATATCTCAAGGAAATCTACAGTTTTCAAAGCCTTTGTCTCTCAGGGGTGTCTGCCTGAACCTAATACACAGTTTGCTCTTATTTTTGCAAAAGGATTAGAGAATTTTAAGATTAAAAGCTCGATGATTTGGACCCTGATCTTTTTTTATTCAAACAGCATCAATTACTTCAAGTCTCTGAACCTGACAGAACAACTGAGTAATTTTTTTAAAAACGTAAATAGGGAAAAGTTGTTTTTTAACATTTCCATTTTCTTGTCCATAAGGTATGTAAAATCAACACATCTGTAGAAATGCAAATAACTTACATGTGAGGACAAGCTGAAATTTAGTCTTCTCAGGCAGATCATATTTATTCATCAGCATTCACATATTGTCTCATCAACACATGTAGGCACTTCTATTTTTGAAAAGCTTCATTTATCACTTGTTGAACATTTGAAGCTGAACTTCTTTTTTCTAAAAAAAAAAAAGTGTTCCTTAGATTGACAGATTCTTATGTTAACTGAAACAAAACAAAACAAAACAAAAAAAACAACCCACCCCACCCACCTTTCTGTGCCTGCTATGCAAGGAACCACACATTCTCTGCATAAAAGCTTTAAAAGTATGATAAAAATGTAGCTTTTCGTTAGTTGACTTATGGACTTCGATTCACTTCTAATTGTGCATTTTTAACTCTTCATAGGTCTTTCACTGCCTTTATATTTTGTCTTGTATTACAAACAGCATCTAGGGTAGACAATGAAATCAAGTTTTAATTTTAATACTGTGTTAATCATGGTCAAACTTGCAATATGTCCCTGCCACACTAATTTTTATTTCATTCCCTTTCTAACCAGGGACTTGATTGCCACAGTTCAGTGTCCTGAAATGATCCTTCCCTGTGAGGGTGGTGAGGCACTGGCAGAGGTTTCCCAGAGCAGCTGTGGCTGCCCCCTCCCTGGCAGTGTTCCAGGCCGGGTTGGACGGGGCTGTGAGCAACCTGGGCTGGGGGAAGGTGTCCCTGTTCATTAAAGACGGGTTGAAGCTAGATGATCTTTAACATTCCTCCCAACCCAAACCATTCTATGATCCTCTGACCCTCTTTCAGAAACAGCTGGGCTTTTGCCATATTCAGGGTGTTTTGCAGCAAAGGGATATTCTCCTGCTCTTGATCCCATGTCCCCTCCTTCTGATTCTTTTGGGCAGTGGGTTGACATGCCCAACACCATCTGTCTGAAAATGAGCTAGAACCACCAGAGTGGTACATTTCAGATTTTTCAATAGTATATATGTGTCATTAGATATTGAATATGCATATAAAATGTTAGAAATTAACAATGAAGGTTTTCTGTTTAGGAAAAATTACATACTTATTCAGTATACACATTTCATTTCATTTTAGTTTTGTAATTAGCTGTTTTGTTCCTGAGAATAATTTCCTTTTCTTTTTTTTTTTTTTCAGAAGTTCATATACCTTCTTTAATCAGCCAAAATACATATCTGTCTTACAGACAAATGCATTATATGTTACATATTTCATCACTGAGAGGCTTCCAGAGATTAACTTCCATATCTAGTCTTCATGAATCAACAGAACACCTCCATAAATCTTCACTCTGTATAAAACATTTTTTTAAATAGAGGTGTATCCTAATTCTGATGTTCTATAATCATCTTTGTCAGAAACACCGTAGGCCTTTTTTCTTTTAAATATTAGCTTACTAAAAATTTAAATCACTATTTATAAGCAAGAGAGGGAGAATCCACATATTATATTTAAAATCATTAAAAGATTGATGAACTTTCATAACTGGAAAATCCTGGCAGAAGAATAATTTCTTTGCAGCAGCCTGTGTAATTAAGGGGTGAATGAATATCGGTAAAAACATTACTCCTTACTCTCTTCTTCCAGCTTACAAAACTGTATTTCCTTCTCCTGTAATGGCACATACAGGTGGGTCAATTATAAGAAACCACAAACCATGGGGGTCATAGTCAAACCGACTACTCGGGCACAGACACAGGGTTTTGAGGTGGATTTTCTAGCCACCTTTTGCTCTAGCAGTGACTGAAGTAACAGTAACCATGCAGGAGTGAACTTCATCATGAGGCAAATACAGGTTTTGTGTATCTCTGCACTTACCACAGGGTCAGTACCCTGGAAAGGTTTAGGTAGATGGCTGGAGAAGGTTAAAAATATTTCTTCCAGCACTGGCAGAGATTTCTCCCTTTGGCTGTGCTCCACCAAAACATCGTTTTGGACAGTTGCATCTGACCACTTAGCAGCTAATCTGAAACGTTTGAGTCAAATCTGCTTTATTCTGTACCAGTCCTGAGAATGTAACTTAGTCTCTTGTTTAGTTAATAATAGTCCACATTAGTCCTCTGGGATTGTTTGAATGCCTAACATCAGTCTCCTTCACTGGGATTTATACTCTTCTAACTCTTCTTGTTCACAATGGGCATGAAGTTTTCCTTTTAATTTTCTAGAGCTACCTATTAGCTAATGAAGGCCTATGGTTGGTTAGATGGAGTAATCTCAGGCAGTTAAATGCATTTGATGAGGCAGCACTGATCATCAAGAGGGATGTGACTAGAATGAGAAAGACAACATGTAAAACAAGTAATGTCTGCCTTGGTGGGAGAAACAATATGGAACTTCTCTGTGAGAAATATATAAAACATTTAAAAAAGTATATAAATATCATCACCACTAGTAGAGAAAAAGGGTGACATACCCCTGTAAGACCGAAGAGGAATGCCTAATCTCGCTTCTGTCCATAAGGTGGGCATTCTTCATAGTGGACGGAAGAAATAGTGTACTACATGTGTGCAATAAAAACTTGGCTAAGTTATTGTGATTGAAAAAGCACAAACTCACCCTAAATCTCTTAATAGGTGTTTTTTTTAATGTAATAGTAGCTCTTCTTGTAAGAATAGGGTATGAACTACAGGCATTAACACTTTTAGAATTTATTGTTGCACGTACAAGAAGAACATACATGCTGCGGTCATTCCCTTCAGCAAAACATCTAAGCCAGTTTAGGAGTCAGTTAAACAAACCTTATTGTTGTTTTCAGTAAGAAATTATGGTATCTATACAAAAGTAGACATGTCTTCTTCTTGAAGTTTCCTCTTGACGTACAGTTACTGACATATGGAATAATAAAAGAAACATTCAATGGTTATGGGCAAGACCAACATCCAAAGAGACTTTAAATGACAAACAAATTGGAGCGGGTATTTATGTCCAGATGAGCCAAACCTTACTTATCTTTGACAGTAAATGCACAAAATTATATCTGTCTGAGAAAATCCCTTTGAGCTGGAAACAACTGACGGGTGGAATAGTACTCAGGGGATTACCATGCAGTTGCTCTGTTCTTACTTGTCCTTTGATATCTGCTTGTGCCTACTGCTGGAGGGAGACTGTTGGGATCTCTGACCAGGTACTGGCATTTGTATATTTTTAGGTTATATTCAAGGGATGATATAATCTGTTACCTTCCACCATTCTTCTCTTTGAGTCACTTCAGTGGCTATTCTAGAATAATTGTAATGCTAATTTTGGGTTAAATCAAATACAAATGCTTTAACTGTCTGAATTTGCCATGCTCATTTTACCTCAGCATCCTCAACTTTCTGTGGCCCTTTTCCAAGCACGACCCACACTTGCCTGACTTTGTTTAGTCTACCAAAGGTATAAGTAAAATAGCTGAAGGTCATATGGTACTATCCATGCATAACTAATCCTTTAACAGAACAGTTGTGAGTTGCAAAGAAAATTAACATGTAACTTTCTAAAAGGTTTGATGGTAGTCTGTCTGGAAACAGCCAGAGCTGAGTGAAATACCTACAGTGAATCCTTGCTTACTTCACTGTGAACTGGTGGAATCACTGCATGCCATTAATGTTTTTCGAATCAATATGAATTTAATCAGATATGATAGCTGGGTGTGATATATCCTTTCTGTCTAGAATCTAAGGAGATTAATGCAACTTTTCTTTATCTAAAGCTGTCACAGTCTGAACCAACTGTATTACAGTGTATATCTCTGCATAATACAGACACGTGGATCCCACTGGTCCACCCTTCATGCACTCTATCTTTTGAGAACACTGAGACGATACCTTGGTCCTCAAATAAAATAGCTACCATTCATTCTACTTTGGCTCCACATGGAATTGATATGAAGGAGATGTAGTTACTTTGAAAGAAAGACTGGGTAGATCAACTACTAAAACTCTAAAACAAGCAGAGGAAGGTCAGATGGCCAACAAACTGTCCATGATATTCAGAAAAGGCCACCTGTCATCTAAAAAGGCCAAAATCCAGAAACTGCATCCCAGTCAGCCTTTTTTCAAAATCATGAAGTGAATCTCCTGGGAAAACGCTTCTAACCACACAAAGAAGAAGGTGACTGGGAAGAGTAGTGAGGGTAAATCTCACCTGACCTGGGTGGTTTTATGACAAAATGACTGGATTTGTGGACAAGGAAAGAAGAGCAGATGTCACTTACCTCAACTTCAACAAGACTAAACTGCAATGAACTGTAGTGCTAGAAGTTAGACAGGAATTTTTTAAAGAAGAAATTATATTAATGACATTTGAAAATATCTGCAAAACCAAGGCAAAAATAAAACAAAATGCATTTCAGTGTGATGGTCTAGGAAACCAAGGCAAGTACAAACTATCTCACTTCATCTAACTGAGAAGCATTAATGTGGTTCATGAAATTGTCCTGTATTGCTCAGGACTGGATTGAGTCCTTCTTCCATTTTTCCATTTGTTAATGTAATCACGTGAGTTACACCAATTCAGTGACAATCTAGAAAAATCTTCCTAATATGCTCTCTGTGTGTATGTGTATTATAAATATATTTATATAAGTATCGGTGACATATGTCAGTTCAGTAATGAATTAGTTGTATGCTACGAAAAGGAAAAAACTGTACTGACAGGAACCAAACTACTAGTGCCTTTCAATCCTCTCAACTACTGTTTAAGAAAAAGATAAACATCATTTTGATAGGTGTAATGGATCGTGGTGACACTTAATTTGCTTTAGTAAGCCTGAAGAGTTTAAACCATTAATAGGAATTCTAACTTTTCTTTCAGCTTTCACAAAAGGCTTATACCAATTGTACATGTCGGTTTTGGTGGTGACTAGATACTGTGGTGATAGCTTCTTCATAAGTGCCGAGAGATAAAGTTAGGATAAACTGATGTATTTCATATTATGAGCAGCTGGATGAGCCCTGAAGACCATACCCAAGTGATTAATTTCTGAATGGTGGTGAAAAGAGAGGGGGGTGCTTATATAAATCAATGGTGATTTTAATAAACTGGGAGCTTCTAGGTAGTAAATCTGTCTGCATCTGATCTGAATTGCAATTACCTGTCAAAAATTCATCCATCATTGCAAGTTCCAGACAAACTTTCTGGCAGCAGATGTTTCAGGAAAGCTATTTCATATGGGAAATATATCGTTTGGTGTACAGCATTCCCAAGAACAAAAAGCAAAGTAGAAAGCATTTTACAGGTAACGGCAATAACTTCTATGTTATACCTAAGCCTAGTTTGTTGGTGAATATAATTTTTAAATGTGAATTTCCATCACATATCAGTCAATGAAATACTACCCATAATTCATCTGATCTCAAATAGATGTAGTGATTAATTCAATATTTGTGTACTTGTGAAAGCAATGGTATTTTTAATAACTTTAAATTCAGAATTATTAAATCCTGTCTCTGAGGCTAAAAGACTGGTGCTTGTTTTTCTGAAAAAATGTGGTGTGCCTCCACCAGCCAGGCTATAGGAAGAGCTCTATGAGATAGTCTACAAATATCTGTCACAATCCCTCAGATCTGTACTCAGCAGGTGTAGGACTACCCATGCAATGCAATCCATGTCTCTCTTATACCAAGACAAAAAAATATATGAAGATGAAGCTAACTTTGAGAAGATAGTGTCATTAATTCAGGATAGAATACATTATGTAAACATTCTAATTATTCTCCAAACACCATCCTAGGAAGTTCCTAAATAATGTAAGTTAAAACATATTTACAAATAAGTCTGTTAGAATGTGGAATGTCATAGATGAGGCTTCTAAGCAACCTTATTTCCAATCTGTTATGAGATCATAGTGTAGATACACCTGTGATTTAAATATTTCCAGTCTCAGATTGTTTGTTGATTTGGAAAGACATATTAGGTTTTCCTTATCAATACTGTGGCCCTTGCTTGTTTGAGACCTGTACAGCTCTCATAGTCAGGCATACCTACAGCTTCCCGTCCAAACTGGGGTTTGGTCTCCCAACTGTTCTCTCATGATGACTGAGATAATAAATACTGAAGGAAAAAAAAAAAAACAAAACAACAAAACAAAAAACCCCAAACAACAAACCAACAACCAAAAATCCAAAACCCAGAAGAAATGGAGGGGGGAAATGTTTACCTGTCACTTAATATGGGTACATTGACTTCCTGTCATAAGAGACAGGACTGAATGTGGACTGTATGAAGGATTTAAATTCAGAATACCTAAACTCTAGTTTTTCATTGACACCTGTTCCACTATTTGATACTTGACTGGTCCCTTCTCACGTGGAAAGAAGGCAACATAATGAACATTTCTTTGCAGCCATCAGTGAAATTGTCATATAACACCACTATTTCTCATCTGAAAATGTACCTTGAAAATTACCTCTGAAGACAGGCTGGACATATGATTAGAAGATTGCTATCCCAGCCAAATGATACCCCAAAAGCTGTTCTACTGTCATCTTTATCAAAACCTTCCGTTCTGTTTGCCAATTATAATAGCAGAATCTATCACTCTTTTCAATTTTCATCATATCAGGAATTTACTTTGCACATTCTCTTCCTCTATGCAGTGCTTTAAAATCATATTTCATTAAATGCTATTTCTAACATTATTGAGAGCAATTCACTTATAAAGTAACTACTGACAGATGGATCCATTTATATCTTATACATGATATGCTGGTCTTCTTATCTTGTCACCTGTGTCTAGTGTTTGAGAATTCGTCTTTTGTATTAGTAGCTTGGAAAGCTTCAGCTTGATACACTATATCAAGTGTGTTAATGTGAGCTCTACTCTCATACTCCTATAAAACTGACAGCTGCAAAACATTTGGAGAAAACATCTTGGTTTCTCTTTTACTTTGCTACATATTATTTTCAAAACTCCTCAATGCATCAGTCTTTGTGTTGTCTTCCAGACCACATAGAGGTACTCCTGTTGGCTGAAGAAGCTGTGAGGCAGTCCACGATTGCCTTAAATAGACTAATAGCTTCATATACCATAGGCGTTAGGTGCTTTCACAATGTAGTCCTCTTTTTGGTCAGAGACATATTTCGCAACTCTCTCGACTTCCATTTTTAGCCCTGTTATCCATATTTCTCTAATTTATCAGTGCATAATATCACTGGGATAACATTTTATGTAGAATAATGCTATTAGGAAAATATTTAAATATTGCATGTCCATTATTCTCCTTTATTTCCCTGTTATTTATCTGTACCATATTAACTTGAAAGGACTGTGGGTACTTTGTTCAAATCACTTCTCAGGCCTGTGACAAGAGATTATGTCCACTCCAAGGGGTTTACTGCCCAAGCACTGGTTCCCATTACCATCTGTCTGCTCCCCTCTGCCAAAGACACAGAGGAAAACCAAGGCACAGGAAATAAATAGTCAACCGCATGTTAACAGTGTAATACGTGAGTGCTTAAAACTGGCACACTAACCAGAGAAGAAAGTCCATCTCTTGATAGTAAAAGAAAGCTAATAGTAGGGAGTAAATGATAGCAAACCTTGAAAGTGAGGATAAATAACTTTTGTCTAATGCAGTAGAGAAGCTGGAGCCAGCAAAGGGAAAAATAAAGAGGTGAATGGCATGGAAAATGATCCTGGCAGGAAGCTTCATAATGAGCAGAGGGAAAGATAATTTATATCAAGACCTGGGCACAGCAAGAACTGCAAGTGGAGGATGCGAGCCTAAATCCAAACCTTTCCTCTTTTTACATTATAACAGATTGCAATTTAGGAATATCAAAAGGAAAATTAACTTCCAGCCTTAGAAGTAGTTGGAGGAGCAAGTGTTTCAGGATGAAGATGCCATCTGGGTTGCACTTATCTGGGCAGAGCCATCAGCAGTGAGGCCAAGTGGAGCAGCACACATCAGTGCCACAGGGTCATGGGTTGGGACATGTTTCTGTGGGGCTTTGGATCCATGAGCCAGTGTTACAGAATCAAGGGATGGCAGAGGAAACTCCTATGAAGCTAAATGGGATGATCAAGAGTTGTGTGCAACAAATCAATGATTTCTTCTTATCCTGGTTGGTTATTTGCCTCCTCGTGCTAATGTTAAGGGTGCAATCCTGCCCTATTTAGCTATTAGCTGGACCTGTGTTTGTCTAGGTTGTTTGTTGGAGTCTTCTGAGATGTCAGTAGGTTCACTATTTTAGAAATTGCAAGGGCTTTACCTGGAGAGGGCAAGGTGCCAGCACCAGTCAAACAACGTCTAGCTCCTTGATTAGGAGCAAATTGTTTGAGGCTGGAATTCTTCCCAATTGGTGTTTTTAATTTAATTTTCCTGTGGAAAGATTATTGAAAAAGCTGTTACAGATACTTTGATCGTGCATTCCTGAAGCTTTAAAAATGAAACTTATTCTAAGTACAGACTGCTTATATTTCAGGCCTATATACATAATGTATTTTAACGTTTCTAAGACATCTGTGAACTCAGCACAGAAATATGAGAGGGAATGGCAGAAGCCAGTTAGAAGAAGGACGGGAGGTCTAAAGCTTAAAACAGCCTCATTAAAGTGCATTTTTCTAAGTTTGACAAAATAATGAGAACCACTCATTGATCCATTTTCCTGAAAACAATGATCAAAGGTTTTAGAGGCCAATTTCATTCTTATTAATATTTTGTTATTAATAAGGATGGAAAATGTCTAATGCAATGTACTATGAAGGTATGCAGAGTCTTTTTTATCATGACCATAAGCGCTTATTTGTGGGATAGAATTACCCTTAAATAGCAAAGTCCCCTACTATTGTCCATATGCACCTGGTTCTTTTAGCTATTGATTCATACACGTCTACAGTAATGAAATACCTACTTTAGGTGCATCAAACAAACATAATCAAAATATCATAAACCAAATGCTATGTGACCATATTTCTGTTATCTTTCATTGTATACTGTAAACTTTCTTCATTAAAGAGAATGGATGTGATACTTGAACCATTTAAAATGTTGCAGCTATATTACCTCTTTAAACTATCCACTGATAACTACAGAAAGCAAATTAATCCAACTCTTCTCACTCCACACAATGAAAAGACAAAATTCTCAGTTTACTTTACAATAGCCTCCAAGTTTTCTTAAAGATAAATAACATTCCCTGAAGGTTTACAATAGGGATTAAATGTCTTAGTTCTGAATAACTCTAGAAATAAATTAAACGAAAGGAGGCACAGCCTTTAGCTTTTTTTTCTGGGTCTTCATTCCAATCTATAATTATTATATAGCAGTTTTGTTTCATCTATCCAGCTCTAGGCTGCAGTAGTGGCACTTAAGTATGTTTGAGGATGAAATGTAAAATGTTTTTAGAAAACATCTTCCCTTGTCCTTCCTCTTTACACTGTCTTAATATGAAGATGAACATTTTTCTCAACAATCTCAGAATTTGGAGGCTGACCAACTATATTGCACATGAACTTGACTGCTTTGTGTCTTAACTGAAAGTTCTCAGCTCTCCATAGGAGAACCATCACATATCCTGCAATGACATGTCTAATTCATATAGACCAGTGTGTTACTGAGGCATGCAAAACTCAATGAATGATACTTGCAATGCAGAATCTTCTTCTATTACCTTTGGAAAACATTTCCAAAGCACTACATGACTCATTATTGAGAAAATGTCTCTGAACTACAACTTAATGTTGTCATTACTGGATTTCAGTGACAAATAACCTCTGGCCATTGAAAGCTCTTCTACATCTGAAATAGATTAATTAAGTTTCTGTTCTGCATGCAAGATATGAATGCTTATTTTTAAGTGTAGAGGTCTGAAAATCCAGTTAAAATATTCCCATTTTTCCTACAGAAAAGATAAATTAATAATTCTATTTAAAATATTGCATTTATTTTTAGGATAGATAGTAGTCTAGGTTCTACTTTTAAAGTGATTTGGCCTAGAGGATCACTGTGTGGTCTTTCCAAATCTCCAAATTTTATCTGTAGTTAACCAAAGAGGGAAGGAAAGCACACTGTAAAGCAAGGAGCTATTTCCTTCTGTACTGCTTAACTAGAGCAGACAGTTTGGGGTTTTTTTTTGTTTACATACATGATATTTTTACCCTTATGACCTCTCAAAGAATTGAGAAGGCTAAGGACTATTTCCAAATCTTTCACTCCAAGTTGGCTTTGACATGTATTTTTTTTTTTTTTTTTTTTCCTTCCTCCCCCCCATGGTTTTCCTTGGTTTTCGGCATTTTCTTTGAAATATCACTGGTTTGCTTCACATCATGACTAAGTAGGCTTTTAATATTAACACCTGAGCACAAAATAATCAAAATTAAGAAACTGTTCCACTTGACTTAAAGCATTATGCTAGACTGTTGAAATAGTCAGGGGTATCTCAGCTGTAGAAATCAGGTGTTGATAATTATGCATCCTATGAAAGATTTTAAAACTAATTGTGTTTCTTCTCATTTAGGGCAGTGTAGTGTTTGACACTGTCTATTTCGTCGAGCTTAGGCTGCTCTTATGGAACATGGGTCATATGGAAAAAAGTACAGCAGATATAAAACCAGTAAAAAAATAAAAGAAATAAAAAATACTTTGTGTGAATGAGTAACCTACTTGGAAACAGAAAATAGAACATTGTTTCATTTAATGGCAGATGACGACATTTGGTTCCTTGGTCTTTTAATATAAATATAGCTCTGATTTAGCATAGCAAGGTAACAACTAGCCCTGATTAAACAAAAGGTTATTTATATATTTTCCTGTTTTTTTTAAATTGAAACTGTGTCACTTCTACTGGAAGATTTTTCCTCATCTAGCCTGCAATCTATATTTTTTCTTTCACTATTTCAAGTACACATGCAAAATTCAGCAATGCTGGATCTGTCTCAATGCCAGGAGGGATTTACACAAGTAGAAAGGGAAACGGACACTGATTTTTGTTTCTTTTCCACATTTGCAGCAGTCGTCAGTGCACATGCCTGAAGTTTGTGTTTGGGTAAGACATTAATTCCCTTCTTTCATCAGACAAAGCTACAGTGATGGACTTTTGCCTAAAACAGATTGAAGCATATTCAGCCACTTCCCCTCCAAACAAATCCTCCATCCAGAGTAACTGTGGGCAGATCTGTCTGCCGCAAAAGGGCAGTGAAAAACACGAGATGTTGCAGGGTTGTCACAGTCTTCAGCAGACATACGTGCTGACAAAAGGGATGTCTGGTTACTTTTATTAAATGCACTGGTGTCCAGCAGAATATGAAAACAACATACTGCTACTCCTCTTCAATGTCAAAGTGTATTCCTGATGGTGTGGGTTTGTTTTTTTCTGTCTGCACAGAGTATCAGACAAAGGTAATCTCAGAATGCGGTATTTCCTTCTCCTTATCCCTTCAGATTTTACAATGACAGCATACTAAGAGAGAACAGAAGGACTGAATAAATACAAAAATCAGTTTGGCGCATCTGGAAAAAAAAAAAAAAAAAAAAAGCCTGTGTGTTTCTTTCCCTAAATGTTGCAAACAGGTGGTAGCTTCAGCTGTCTGAAAAACTTCATCTGATTCCCATGAAGAAGTTTGATTTTATTTTAAACATCCCCAAAGATTTTTCAGTTTTGAAGTGGTTCTGATTTGCAACAAATGTCATTTAAAAGGGGAGAGGCAGACACTATCAAAAAAAGAAAAAAAAAATCATGCAAGCACAATTTTCTAAAAAAACAGAATTAAGATGAGAGAGTCCTACCATGCCCTGACAGATACAGTCTTCTAGAAGAAGTAACTTCCATCATTGCCATTGGCTGATATGCTGCAGGAGTCAAAAAGTCTTCACAGCTAGTGAGATTTTCATCCTTTATTTCAAGGTCATAATTAAATGCTCATGATTTTAATGGGAGAAACAGAGGACTGTCATCTGTCACCCCATAGCTGGTGGCCTGTCTTGGGGCCAGAGGTGCATGAGAATCTCTGATCTGTATTCACATCCACGAACTGTGGATTAATATTGAAATAACTCTTAAAATTCCTACAGCAATGCACACATATATGATGAGACACATGACTTTAAATGCACCTTTAAGCAATTGTTGACATTTCTAAGCTAAGAACTTTTTCATATGAAATTGTGATAAAGTTCTGAACATGAACTGAAGTTTGAAAACAGTATCTTTTGGCTGCCTTTCAATAAAGGCATTTTATTTTCAGCCTGCACTTTGTAATCCAAAATTAAAATATAAGTAGGATCGAAGGGTAACTGCTACGTAATATGCTGCATTGATAATGGAAGTTATTTTACATAGATCTGGGAATGCATAAGTTGCTACAATCTTTTCATGCTTTTATTTATAAAAATCTTGCAGAGTAAGGTGATTGTGGGTAGATATTAATACATGAGACGACTCTTTACCTTGTACTTGCAAGTAAATAAGCTGGAATGGAAAAACTGTTTCATATAAATGGTGCCCTCTGCTCTTTCAATTCTGTCTTCATTCCCTCTCCCTCTATTGTCTAACTTTTATGACATGGTTGGACTGGATGATCTTCAGGGTCTTTTCCAAACTAGACAATTCTGTGATTCTGTGATTCTGTGATTCTGTGAAGTCTTTACTTTTCCAGTTGTCTGAAAAGCACCTTGCAAACCTACAGGGATAAATACATAACATTAGTGATTAATGCTTCAATCAGTTACCTTGTAGTTCCTGGCCTTAGTATTGACTCTGTTGGCTTGTGCACATACCAGCCATGAAGCTGGCACTAAAAATTATTTCCTCATGTCACACACGATGTGTATGAAATAGGAGCATGTGGGTATGGGGTTTTTTTGAACTAAAGATTCAATCATTCAGTTTTCACCGTAAATTTTCTTTTCTGGAGGCTTTCAAACAGAATGTCCTTTACTCCTGTGTATATAAATGTGTATCACAGGATGATCTAATGGATTAATTCAGAGATTCAAGTAACCCTCCTAAATATGACTGTCTCTCCCTGTGCTGTGTGCCCATCACCCTCCAGTACTTTTTCCCTCAGTGCCTGCAATGCTGGGACTCAGCCACATCTGAATGATGCTGCGGATGTGCGGGTGATGGCAATCTCTGTGCTTCCCCATCAACATCCAGGCTGCATAGCTGCTCTTTCTCCTCTGGAGTTTCCACTTCCTTTTCCTGATCTTAATTTCTGCAAATGTGGAAAACATATACAGAAAACAATTTTATTAATTTTAGGTGTCATTCAGTGAATCTTACAGCCAGACCTTTTTTTTTTTTTTTTTTTTTTTTTTTTTTTTTTTTTTTTTTTTTTTTTTTTTTTTTGTGTGTGTGTGTGGTGGTGGTGGTGTTTAAATAGTGAAGCCTTGCTATAATCCTACCTCTGCCTTCTTAAGTTTCATTCCTCAATTCACAGAAAGTTTGTAGAAATTTGTCCAGATCCCTGACAGGGCACTCTGTAGTCCTGAGTGCAGAGCTATGCAGCTCCTCACACAGCTCTAGGTGGACCTTTTTCTACCTACTTCACCATGCCTACTCTATAAATGAGACAAGTTTTTAAGGGTGAGGGCAAAGCTCTTTCAAAACATCATCTTTGTTGTAATTAACAAAGAAAAGCTTGTTCTAATTAATAAATGCTCTGATGCATATAACCTCAACAGCACACAAAAAAAAAATAAAATAGAGGTAACCATTAAAATTAAATACTAAACAAGTGCACATAAGTACTTCACAGAAACCACCAATTTTCATATTCCTATTGTACACAAGTGAGTTTTCATACATGGAACTTCTTGGGCTAATGCTAAAATGGATTTTTTTTTAGCTTGCTTGCTTTTCCTCCAGACAAACAAATTTGCTCCCTCTAATTCCAGTTTAAATTAATGGAAGTCTGGGGGGAAGAAACAGACAAACAAACAAGGAAAAGTTGTATATTTGGGTTTATCTTTTCATTTTTTGGTGGATGGGGTTTTTTTACAGCCACCTTTTGAAATCAGTATGTTATTTTGTCATTTCTTTGTAAAAGAGTAACAGCGCTGAATCTTTATCATATTGATCGTTTTACAAGTTTTCATCTGGGGTCCAAGATAATACACAGCATTGTTATTGCATTATTATTTTTCATTTTTATCCTATTGATTTGCTGCCAGTAACTTACAGGTCAATTTACAAAAAGATGGAGTATGATTTATTTTCTTTCTAAAAGATTGTGCCACAATGGGAATGTTTTTATAAAGCTGTAAGATCTCTAGGTTTGTTTTTTTCTTCTCTCAGGAGTGCAACATATTCATAGATTAGTAGCATGGTTCCACCTGGATTTATACACAACGTATCCATGACTTTCATATAATTCATATGAATAAGTGGCTATACACAAGCCTACACTTAAATTGGAATTTTACTCCCAGGGAATGGCTCTTTTCTCTAGTCAGTATAGTTACACTGATTCAAAAGAGATGGGAGGGGAGACTTGGTATGTCTAATCACAGCAAGCTACCAAGGTTTAACATCTCCAAATGACAGGTATTCAAAATATATATGAAAAATTATTTTTGACACTGGTCAGGCCAGTGTTGGCACTGACAAAGGGTGTCCTTTCTGTACACTTAATAGTGACTTGCCCTGTCCTGAGGAATTCAGTATCTTTCCAAAATGTTAGTGTGGGACCACCACTCAGCCCATTCAGAGCCCATGAGCATTACAGCCCTTTGAGCCTGACCTGCCACCGCGGCAGGGCTGGACCCCCCCTGCCCCCTAGGCTCTCCCTTTGTATCTACACCAGAAAGGGTACTATCAGGCCACAAAATGCAAATTTTCTATATCTTCATCCAAATCCCTCTGAGCGATGTACACTTGGAACACCAAGGTTGGAGAAGTTTGCCACAGTAATTACAGTTTACTACCAAGTAGTAGGAGTCCACTTACTACCAACTTTGTACTTAGAAGGTCCACTTCTGAAAAAAAATTTCTTCTTAACCAAATTTTCCTTATTATTTATATTTGATTTACCATCATTAGAATTTAACTACTAGGCAAGTAAGGATTAGAACAGTATGTTAAATCAAATAAGTACACACAATAATTTTATTCCTTCAGTATAAAACTCCTACTACATACTTTAGAAGGGGTTTGTTTCTTAATTGCTCAATGCAAAACATGTTAAATGCAGTAGGCTGATGTGTATATACCCTGATGTGTCCTATTATTTTTCTCTGGAACTCATCCAGGTAAATCAAACCCACAGTGAGGGACTTCCAGTTCATGTTCTATCTACAGTGTATTGAATTTCCCTGGCACCCTTTCAACAGGAGCACATTTGACAAGAGAATTTTTTATAGCACAGAATACCCTTTTCTGCCAGTGAAAATTTTCAGTTTGGGAATTGGTCTAATATTTCGTACTGGTTTTGCGGTGCAGAATAGGATGTTGAAGTTAAATCACACTCTTAGCAATAAGGCTTACTTGAATAATCTTCTCAGTTTGGGAAATTTTATTCTAAATTGAAGATCATTCGTTGAATTCAAAATTATGACACAGTCCAAAAATTTCTCATTTGCTGTATGTCCCATGACAAGAAAATAATCAAGTACCTGAACATGATGCCCATATATTGTAGTAATATTTACAAGAACATTTTAGTTCGTTTTCTTCTCTTACCTGGCTATGTTTTATTTCACATTTTGACAACATTAGGATACAACTGTATTAGACAGGAGAGAGGTCAAATTAGATTTCCTGCTTAAAAGGGAGGTATAAAGTTGCAAAATGTGCTGTGTCTGGCTGTTAAATGCAGGAGTTTCACAACACTTCATATATATATATATATATATGCAGCTAAGTATTTTTATATGTATTCATGTTAATATTTGAGCAAAAAATGGTGATATTCCAAGAATGATGGAAATTGTCTTAGTCGTTACTGAATGATACAGTGCTATTTATAGACACACACAAAAAGCATCCTTCTTGATAGCATTCATGACTGTTTCAGCTGATCTAAGATTTTTTTTAAAAAATTGAAAATAGACTTAATGAAAAGTGCCAAATCCTTTAACTTATTACTAAAGAATCTTCGGGGTTTTAGACATATTTTTATATGAAAAAATTTCTGAATATCAGATTCAGAACATCTGAGTTCTAGTTTAAAATTTGTCCTCCTTTATAAGAAGCAATCATGTTTCAAAATGGTCAAAATTTACTGTTTCAATAGACCTCAGTGAGCTTTGTTATCTTTTCTCTCTGATAGTTTAATAAACACAAGGTGTTTAATGTTCTGCTTTAATGTTAAATATCATCTTACAAATCAAATTAACTATTTTCCACCAAGCCTGACTTCTATTTTGTTTAAGATTCCTGCAAAAGGAGAGTCTTGCATCTGTCAATAATTTGTGAAAAAAATGCTTTCATAATTTCAGTTATACCTAGCAAGAATATGATATTTAACAAGTTTCTAAGTTTCAGTACTCAGACATTTAGAAAAGATCCCAAGCATTTTTTACAATTATGAATATGGATATTTATTCCTTGACTCAGATTTAGACATTGGCTGGGACATTCTGACTGCTATATTAAACATTTAACACTTTTAGAAATTGGGATATTTGAAAAGAATCAGTGAGCAGAATGCTGAATTGAACTTTTTGCTGATCTACCACCTGCAATCTATGAGCAAACACATGCAAAAAAAAAAAAATCAACATTTCTAATTTCTCTTTTAAAACTGGCAATTGAGCCAGACTTATACTAAACTTTGCTTCAGTCTTTGATTGTGAAAAAGTAAAAAATCAATGAAATATATTACCTAAGCATCTATCTCTAAAGATTGTTCATGGACGATAAATAATTAATTACATTAACTACATTTTTTTTCAGCAATGAAATACATCTGAGTTGAGATGTAGCTCTTATCATAGATATTAAACTCCTCTTCTGGAAGTATCTATTTAATGCACTTTATAGAGTTTGTTACAGCCCTAGTCCTGGACAATGTCAAATGGGTCAGCTCCTGTCAAGGTAGAGTGTATCCTTCCAACACCAGTAAGTCTCAGAAGGGTTACTGATGTGCCGTCTGTTTACTTGGCTGTTAGAATGTAATTCATGGCAGGATCCCAAATGATGAATAAAGGTTCAAATCTGTATTGAGAATAAACATATTTGTATAGCTTAAAGTTATTACCCAATAATAGGCAGCTCTTTTGGAAATTTTTGTATATAAAGCCATCCTTACTTTTTCCTAAGTTATGAAAGTACATTACAGTGTTTTGGCAAAAAAACCCCACCCCTTTTATACAATGCTATTACAGAAGAACTGTCCAAGCAAATCAAGTTATCAGTCTGCACATCAGAGACTTAATCATCACAGTTTCACTCTTGCATGCAGAAACAAGCACGATAGTCATTCATATTATAATAACCTCTAATTTAAGTTCAGGAGGTGTTGCAGAACCAGCAAAATGTTTAGAACTTTGGTTTCTGATGTAAACACTTATCAGCACAGATTTTTAGGCAGCATTCAAAGGCTAACCTTTGTCAATGCTATAACTGTTTATTGCATAGAGCTATTGTGTTGATTTAGTGGACAACATAGAGATAACACTGCATAGATGCTATCAATGGTCCCTTTAATGTCCATCAAAATTTAACTACTTCTCATGTGCCATGCATAAAACATATATCTATAAACTGGTTTTCTGATGTAGATAAAGCAAAATTTCATCCTAGATCAAATCATGTAGATTAAACGTCAACAGCCATAAACATCAGTAGGACTTGGAAACTCAATTAACAAATTATGCTGGACCATTCTATTTCTTCATAAATATTTAATATGTCTTTTGATATCATTAAGGAATTTCTATGATGATAAATTATTGTGTGATATTATAAATGTATTTTTTAAAGACCCTAAATTAATCTTTTTAATAAAACCTCTACTAGGAAGCAAATGTTTCTTTAAAATGAAAATTAATTGTCACAATCTAGAAGTAGATGTAGTGATGAATAGATGCTTTACTGTGGAAAGGGCATCCTACTGTGATCATAAAAGCAAGTTCTGAGTATTCAGTTGTTTTTCTGTTCATACAAAAAGTCTGTCATTCAGCAACATGAAAGCATTTGTAGGTAGGGCATCATTATGCTATACAATTTCATAGTGTAGCACAGCTGTCTTTACAAATAACTCATTTTGTATTTTCTACTTTCTTACTTTTGTTATTCCATGTTGATCTGGAATGCATTTACTAAATATATGTGCAGTTTATATTGATAAGTTTGGCTTTTCATCCTCAACAAAATATAAATTGTGTCAAAAAGCTACTTAATGTTTACACTGAAAGGGGATAACCAGGTGTCCTGAAAACTTCTTGGTTTGGTGCCAATGGGCTTAAAGTCCATTAAAGACAGGGATATTTCTACAGAATTCAATGGTGTGACTGTGTAGGATGTTTCTGGACAAAAGCGAAATGTTTAAGTGTATGTATAGGATGACTTTTTCCCTCAGACTTCTGTACATATGCCTAGCTCAGCAGTTAGAGGACAACAGTGATCTGTATGGATTCTCTTTTCTGTCATTATTAACAAAACTGGAAGCTATTTTTTGACAGGAAAAATATTTTTAAAAAAAAAATAATAGAAAGAAAAACCTTGAATTTTGTTATTTATGACGTAACAATGGGGCTGACAGTCTTAGTCCCTAGTCTCTGGTGCACAATCTATGATTCAGAAATATGTCCTAGTACATCCCAGTCTCCTAAGTTTTCTGTTTTTGATAATTTTCTCTTTGCATTCTGAATGTAGCTAAATATCACAGGAGTAAATCTAGTTACTATGCTTTTTAGTTGTGGTTTGGTTTGTTGGGTTTTTTTTTTTCCTATTTAGTAATAGTTCAGAAACACATTTTCCAGGGACTTTTAATTAATTCTCTGAAAATTAAGCACACAGACACCATAACTACCTCACTTTCCCCCGTGATATCCATCAGTGTTGTTAAATGACTCTAATAGCACAACAGTTGCTGGAAATCCTGTTGAGATTGAACAAGTGGCCATATGCTGCTCTCTATTACAAAAAAGCAGGGGGGAGAAAACCACACCTGAAAACCTGTCAAATGTGGGCAGAGCTGAGAGCTTACTACATTCCCTCTTTTGTATCCCAATATCCCTGTTAGATCTTTTTGCAAAGGGAGAACTCATTAGCTGCAAGCAAGGAAGTAGCAATACTCCGAAAAGTTGGGATCAAGGCTTTTTTTCCATCATGAAGGCATTTTGTTACTAATAGTCAGACTATTAGTAATTCCCATTTTCTTCCTGCAAATCTCCCTGGGTCAAGAAAAGAAAAAGTCCTTTTAGCCCATCATGTGACAATTTATGCTGGGAAGAAAGTGTGGTGATGTACAGGTCGTTCTCCTCTGTGCCTGGTTTGCTCTTGGCATGTTCTGTAAGGAGGATTCCCTTGTCCCCTGAAGGGCCAGAGAACTGATGAAATAGTGTGAAATTAGTCTTTTAAAGGATACAGATTTTAATATGGTGTCACTCATTCGTGTTTTTCTGTTTGCAATGTTTTTTTTGATGGTTTGGTGTTGGTTTTTTTTTCGTATTCTTAAGCAATTTCCTAATTTTTATTCTTTGAATCCTCAGTGTATTATTTTCAGGTTTATGTGTTTCTGTAAGTAAATATGTATTTAATTCGATGACTATTTAATTATAGGCTATTTGTTGTCTCATACAAAGAAGTTCACATTCTTTACTCCATTGAAAAGAATTTGTCTTGACCTTTTGAAATGGAAAAATCAGTATGATGGTGGAAAAGAACCTTCACCTGATGTTGCTGAAGGAGACTGTGGATACCAACCTGCACTGGGATCCTTTGCCTCATCCAGTGGCAAAACAACTTCTTTCTTCTCTGGAATGTTACTAGACTCTGCTTTCAAAGGTCTGAATGCACAAGCTTAGAAAAAAATAGGGGGAAAAAATTAAAAAAACCCCAAACAACAACAACAACAAAAAACAAAAAAACAAACAAACAAAAAAAAACCCCCAAAAAACAAAACAAACAAAACCAAACTCATGAAGTGGCATTTAGTTTTGTCATTAAAAGGTCAGGATTTGTTCCCAGAGATTTAGAGGACTACGAATCCTGCCCCTCTCTGATGCATAATGCATTATTTGCACTTCCAGTTTCTGCAGTCATCTTTGTTCTGCATATAGTTCACCACCCATGTAGTACAGCTTGCAATATAATTTCGTTCTGTACTGCAGAAATCATCAATTGTCTGAAAACCCTCTTATTCTAAGACTAGAAAAGCATCACTGTGGAACTGTAGAAACCTCAAAGGTCTTGACTGCCTGCTTTGGGAATTGTCCTCCCTAATTTTCAGGGAGAAGAGTTGTGTATGATCATTGATTCAACACATACCAGATTCTCAATTCATTGCCAACCGGTAGCATCCCTGCAGTTAGAGAAGCTATAGATGATCCATGCTATTTTAGCATGGCTATATTAATCTTGCAAGACTAACATCTGCTGGAGTAACATCTGCTTTGTTTCTGTGCAGTAGCTTTGTTTTTTTCTGAGCAGCAGCTTTTATTCAGCAATTTAAACTGCTGGAAGTTGCAGCTGAACTTAGTAGCTAAGTCCATTCTGTTAGTCTCTGGTCTGTAATGCAGGATATTTTTTTTTTTTTCAGCCAGAACATTCCCTACTCTCTTGTTATTACTCCCTTTAGGAATATATGATCATGCACTTCTTAAATTATTTATATCACTTCAAGTATCCATACCAAAAAATCCCTTTTCTTTTTCTTTTTCTCTTTTTTGTTAGGATGTCTTCCCAGGGATGATGTGTCACCAGTTGAAGACAGATCTCACAAAGGACAAATTAATTCTGAAGTGAGTCCTAGTGCTTTTAACAATTAGCATTCCTGTTTTCCATTGCTTTTCATTTTTAATAAGGTCTAAACATGTCAAGGCATTCTGGCTTATTCCCTAAAGTATTTAACCACCGAAAGGCAGACATAGGGATCATGAAAATTTTCTGAATTAACTCAGAATGAGGCAACAATACACTTATTTTATCACTGAAACATCATACCAAATGAAGTGTCAGATTTTCTGTCTTTCACTGACTTCAGATCAGGACTTGGTGCCTTGTTGGATATGCATATACTTAACACAAGATACCTGGATGAATTCCAGGGCCATGTGGTGAGGTTATTTACCATGTGTTATACAGGTGGTGAGTCTAAATGATCTAATGATCTTATGCCCAGAAAATCTCTTACTCTACATAATACTGTTGACCTTTTCCTCTGTCACTCATTTATCTGCACTGAGAAAAGGCTGGTATGTGGCTTATTTTATTGATGGCATGCTGTGTGTCCTAGGATCATGGTTAATGTGCTGTAATTCTTTATACAGTCATTACAGCACTATTAGAGACTTGAATCTTGGTCTTTATGTGGTCACTGGAAGAGTTTTACACTGGTTATTATTACTGTTACACTGTCTTGCACTATTCAGCAAATGCTAGGCAGCAATTACGGAAAGGGTTACTTACTGTCAAACCTGTACACAGGAAGTTGGTGAAATACGTTTCAGAGGTATAATTCACCCCCCCACAAGAGCACAATAAAACACCATCTTTATTTCTGATTTTATTGATTCTGTCTGCTCTCATCTGGTGCCTGAACATTTTATCTGTTCACACTGTTTTTTTCTAATGCAATAAAAAGAGCAGACAGGATTTTGCTCTTTATTTAAAATGTTTGCCACATTTAGAGGTAAATAGCATCCACTCTCTGTGTTGTATATTTTCAGACTTAACAGAGGAAGAAATGTTTTGATACTAAGCATGCTCTACAGGATCCAATCCATAGTTTAATAAGACTAGTCTCTTCCTAATATCTTCTTTTTTTTTTTTTTTTTTTTTTTCCTCCTCATGTACAAACTTGTCTCACCCTACTTCAAAAACAATATAAGTCTGTTGGAAGCAGAGTGAAGGAACTGTATTTCCTTGGAGTAAGTTTGCATATTGGATGTCAGAGGTCTCTACCGTCCTAAAAATCTCCCCTTATGTCATTTCCTTCCCCTGGCTCCACACCACTTTACTTTGTCCACCTCTGAAATTGCTATGGAAGTGGATACATGTGCCCTTATTCCTCAAGTTGACAGTTGTGTTCCCAAGACAGCAGCAGAATCCATTAGGTCTGGTCCACTAAACACATCCTGTCCTGTTGTTCCTCCATCTGTTACCCAGCTTGACAGGAGAGTCCCCCTCCCCACTGGAATGGTGGCAAAGATGGTGCCCATCAGTTCATGCCCTACTTGGATTGTTTCCAAAGTGTGGTAGTGACCAGAGGTAGGTCTCAGCCCACAAACAGGACTTGAGAGTTGGGCACCAAGTCTTATGTACTGTGCCCTCCGGGTTAGACAGTAAGACACATCTCTGGGAGTTAGGCACTTGTGGTTCTTCATACATATTAAAGTAAAAAGAGAGAGGAAAGATCTGACTCCCAGTCCCTACATAAAGGGAGTTTAAATCATTTACATTACAAATTCAGTGAGCAGAGATCCTCACTTTCAAGCAGATATGTCTTTTGAGAAACAAGCTGACACTCTGAGCACCAAAACAGATCATAGGAACTACAATAAAAAAAGGTGTTCTGCCAAAGCTAACTCTCTCTGTCAGGGAGAATGATGGAGCAAGAAGAGAGGTATTACAACAGGCAAAGGAGGAGCAGGGAAGAGTCAAAAGTGTAAGAAACTGGAAAAGGCTTTAAGGGATATAATGCTGTTTAATGGGGCAGAAACTGAGAGACAAGTGAATTTACAAGCCAGTGTGATTAGCATTTTTTCAAGACAATTTGTAAAAGGTGACAAGTTGTAGATTAAATGCTTTGATTTGTCTTTTTCTCACACTGTCTGTGTACTTGCATCATTCATTTAATGTAATAACCTCTACTGGAACAGTTGTAGGCTGCAGCATATTTTTTTTGACTATAAAATAAGCAAAAAAGATATGTTTCTGGAATTTGAAACATGCAGTTCTTTACTGGCTAAAAGGTAAAATGAATAAGAAAAACTGAATGAAGATTTTTGGTGTCATGTGATGAATCAAGGCTCATACATCATCGGGAAGTCAAAAAAAAAATCAGAGAATCACAGAATCGTCTAGACTGGAAAAGGCCTTGAAGATCATCCAGTCCAGCCATTAACCTAAAACTGACAGTTCCCAGCTACACTGGATCCCTCAGGGTTATGCTGACCTGACTCTTAAACACCTCCAGGGATGGGGACTCCACCACCTCCCTGGGCAGCACATTCCAACGCCCAACAACCCCTTCTGGAAATAAATGCTTCCTGATATCCAGTCTAAACCTTCCCTGATGCAACTTGAGGCCATTCCCTCTTGTCCTATCACTTGTTACTTGGTTCAAGAGGCTCATCCCCAGCTCTCTGCACCCTCCTTTCAGGGAGCTGTAGAGGGCGATGAGGTCTCCCCTCAGCCTCCTCTTCTCCAGACTAAACCCCCCAGTTCCCTCAGCCGCTCCCCGTACGACCTGTGCTCCAAACCCTGCACCAGCTCTGTTGCCCTTCTCTGGACACGCTCGAGTCATTCAATGTCCTTTTTGGAGTGAGGGGCCCAAAACTGAACACAGGAATCAAGGGGCGGCCTCACCAGTGCCGAGTACAGGGGTCAGATCCCTTCCCTGTCCCTGCTGGCCACGCTATTGCTGACACAAGCCAGGATGCCATTGGCCTTCTTGGCCACCTGGGCACACTGCTGGCTCCTGTTCAGCCAGCTGTCAATCAACACCCCCAGGTCCCTCTCTGACTGGCAGCTCTCCAGCCACTCCTCCCCAAGCCTGTAGCGCTGCTGGGGGTTGTTGTGGCCCAAGGGCAGCCCCCGGCATTTGGCCTGATTGAAACTCCTCCAGTTGGGCTCAGCCCATGGCTCCAGCCTGTCCAGGTCTCTCTGCAGAGCCTCCCTGCCCTCGAGCAGATCAACACTCCCACCCAACCTGGTGTCAACTGCAAACTGACTGAGGGTGCACTCGATCCCCTCGTCCAGATCATCAGTAAAGATGTTAAACAGGAGTGGCCCCAAAACCAAGCCCTGGGGGACACCACTCATGACGGGCCACCAACTCTTTGGGTCCGGCCATCCAGACGTTTTTTTACCCAGAAAGCATGTGATTGTCCAAGCCGTGAGCATCCAGTTTTGCCAGGAGAAATTGTGAGAAACGGTGTTAAAGGCCTTGACTTCAGAGTCAAGGTAAACTACATCCACAGCCTTTCCCTCATCCAATAAGCAGGTCACCCTGTTGTAGAAGGAGATCAGGTTTGTCAGGCAGGACCTGCCTTTCATAAACCCATGCTGACTGGGCCTGAGCATCTGGTTGTCCCACATGTGTTGTATGATGGCACTCAGGATGAGCTGCTCCATCAGCTTCCCAGGCACCAAAGTCAAGCTGACAGGCCTGTAATTTCCCGGATCATCCTTCCAACCCTTTTTATAGATGGGCGTCACATTGACTGATTTCCAATTTGTCAGGACCTCCCTGGTCAGCGAGGACTGCTGGTAAATGATGGAAAATGGCTTGGAAAGCACCCCAGCCAGCTCCTTCTGCACCCTCGGGTGTATCCCATCAGGTCCCATAGACTTGTGTGTGTCTGTGTGATGCAGCAGGTCATTGACTGTCTCCTCCTGGAATGTGGGGGGGTCGTTCTCCCAGTCTCTGTCTTCTGGCTGAGGAGGCTGGATTTCATCAGTACAACTAATCTTGCTATTAAAGACTGAGGTACAGAAGGCATTAAGTACCTCAGCCTTTTCCTCATCAACTGTTACCATGTTTCCTCCTCTGTCTGGCAGGGGATGGGGGCTCTCCCTGGTCTTTTGCTGTTGACGTACTTATAGAAACATTTCTTGTTATCTGTGAATGCTGAAGCCAGATTAATTTCCATCTGGACTTTAGCCCTCCTGATTTCCACCCTGCATAGCCTCACAGCCTCTTTCTAACCACTGTGAGTCACTAGCCCCTTCTTCCAAAGGCTGTAAACGCTCCTTTTCTCCCTGAGTTGCTGCCAAAGCTCCTCATTTAGCCAGGGTGGTCTTCTCTGGTGTTGGCTTCTCTTAGAGCACCTGGGGACTGACTGCTCCTGAGCCATTAACACTTCCTTCTTAAAGAGCGCCCAGCCTTCCTGGGTCCCTGTACCCTTCAGGACTGTCTCCCAAGGCATCCTTTGAAGCAGGTGCCCAAACAAGACAAAGTCAGCCCTTTGGAAGTCCAGGATGTCAGTTCTGCTGTCACCTCTCCTGACCTCTCTAAGAATAGAGAACTCTATTATTTCAAGATCTCTGTAACCTAGTCAGCCTCCAAACAGCACATCATCCACCAGTCCCTCTCTGTTCACAAAGAGGAGAAACAGCAGGGCACCTTCTCTGGTCGGTAAATTCTATGTCTCAACTCTAAAATTGTATTAAAATGAAAATATTTATTCCTAACTCTCATTCAGTGGAACTTAGATGAGCCTGAGAGTTCAGGTATTCCTATAAAGGAATTTATGACAATTATTTTCTCTGCAACATAGAAGTACCTAGAATGCGGAACAGCAGCAGCTTTGGGGTTTCTTTCTGCTTCCTTTCTGTTCCTTCTTATTCCCTTCTATCCAACATGACAGAAGTGCAATCTAAGTGAGTAGCAGAAAGGCAACCTACATTAAGTTAACAAGTGAGGAAAAAAAGTCAATTTTTCAGGCTTTACAGGAGCTGATACTAGTAGAAAAATTGTGCCTCCAATACAAAGCCAAAAGATATCAAACATCCTAAGATATGTATTCACAAATCAACAAAGTACATAAACTAGAAAAAAAACCCAAAACAAACACAAAAAAAGCATTCCTCTGGATTGTGTCCCTAAGATGAGAAACTGCAAAAACCTGTAAAGTAAGTATGAGATGGTTGTCAGGGGTAGTTCTCTACTGCCTTGCACAATGTATAGTCTTTTAATCAAAACCCAGAATGAATAGTTTCCAGAAACCCACAAAATACTACGTGTCATACTACGCAGAAACAGAACTACTGCAGAAATGGTGCTTTACCAGTATTTAAGATCTAAAACAAACACTAGACAGGACTCAGCCTGAATAATGATCTTAGTTGCTGTCCTTTTTTTTTCTTTCACATAAAATATATTTTGGCTTGTATTTTGCTTCAGCATGCTTCTATAAATCCTCAAAAGATCCATCTTGGGAGCACTTTCAGGATTTGACCTTTAGATATTGATAGAGGAGATGTATATGTGTGTATTCTCCTATTCTATTGTATGTATTGACAATAATGGAAGTTTTAGCCTTTCTTTTGTAAATAGTTAAATTATTACATATTTGTATGACTTTGTGATAGTAACCCTTTTGAAATATATATTTACGACAATTCTTTTAATCTAGGGATTTAAATGCTGTATTGCATATTGATAAACACATTATACCATTTAAACCAGTATACTGCAATGTTATTAATCAAAAATGAAAAATGCACAATAATATGTGACGTGAGACTATTAATTTGTCCACAGAGTCAAAACTACATGCACTGTTTGATGAACCAGCTTCTGTCTCTTGTGGTCAGAGGTAATTCTTTTTCCATATTAGCTGTGTGTTGGGCCTTGGTTTTACAGATTTTGACACTGATGTCAGATAATATGTAGCAGCTTTGTAATGTGGAATATCCTCTAATGAGGGTTGTGCAGTCACCACCAAAGTAATTTCAATTAGCACTTTGATTAAATGTAAAACTGAACTCCAGAGGTAGTAACCAGTGTCTTATTCATTTAATTATTTTGTGCCTGTGGAATTTTTTACTTAGAACTTGTTCAGAGAAGGACATGAGAAATACATTTATCTCTCTGGTTATCTTTCTTTATATCACATCAAAGGCATATTATTCATCTTTGCAAGCTGAAATACTAGGCTTACACTTACTGAGAGAATCCAACAGGAAAATGTTAAGTCTTCTGGGCCCCTAGAAGAAACTTCTTACCCCAGTTTTTGGAGAAATATTTCTGAAATCATTTTTACAAAATTCTCCTTTTAGTTCTTGATTATGCTCAGATATATTAGATTGATGCAAAAACCCTGAGTCACTTCACCATCCTCGGTGGAATGTCTAAACTCTCTCCCAACATTGCACTATCAAACCATAATTATAATTAAAACTATAATTATAACAAATTATAGCAAGTTATAGGAGAGACTGTTTCCTTTTTACTGAGACTCAGCAGTCTTCCTACTTGCTTTGATTCATATATCAGGATACATGGATATCCAGGAATTTACTAGTCTAGAATTAGATAACTGTCATATTTTTGAAAAGCTAAGTAGCCAAGTCTATGACCCACAGGACTATGCTTAATGATACATCCATATAAATGTCCTCCATAAACTGAAATGCATTGAAATGCTGCACTGATGTATATGAGCATTAACAACAACATTTGCATTTTCATACACTTTCCATTTGTTCTTCCAACCGTAAAAAAATCCAAATAAATGGGTTTTGTAATAGATTTTTTTTTTTTTGTGTGTGTGTGTGTATATTTATTTTACATACTTACAAAAAAAAGCATGGACAGATCTTCATATGCTGATGTTAAGTTAGTCAAGATTTAGCAAGTGCTCAGAAAGCAGACTGGCCGAACATGTAGAAACATTGTGATTAATTATACAAGTACCTATTTAAGATCAAACTAGGTTATTCTTCTGGACTTGTACTTTCTCACACTGAAGATGCCTGGAAGCATAGCACAAGTAAATTAATTGCACGGTAACAGTTACAGAGCTCTTTTTAAAGTTCCTTTAATCAATTTCTCTTCAAGTTCAGGAGGACACAAAGGATCAACAAACAAAACAGAATAAATGAGAACATGAAGACACAAATTTTATCTCTTTATACCTTTTTACCAGGGATACATGACAGTGTTGCTGCCCTTGGTACAGCATCTTTGGATCTCTGTTGTCTTTGCAGCATGAAAACATTTTCTGATTTAGTTTCCTACCTTCATAGCAAGTCCTGAGTTTTGCTTGGGGATTTCAAATTTTAATGAATTCAAATCAGAATGAAGTTCAGCTGAAGACTTTAACCTTTTCCTATGATAGCTTCAGTATTGAACTAAATTAAATGGGGGAAAACTGAGTTCCGATAAAGCCAGTGAAAGCTTTTTTGTTGACTACATTAAGTCAGTTTTCCTGTAATGCTCCTAATTTTTAAGGAAAATGTTTTCTAGACACTTACCTTGAGATTGACTCATGATGCAAAATGTTCAGTCATTTGGTGCATAATCCCATTTATGCCACCTATGGTGCCTTGCCTTATAGGGCCACATAATTATCAGTGAAGAAAACTGAATTGCAGCTAATGATTACAGAGAATGAAAGCTACTCTAATGACATCAGTAGGATCAGGATTTCACTTCATATAATATGGTCTGTACAAGATCATAGACTGTACATGGAGGATGTGTAGAGTTTTGGTGTATAAAGTTTTAGTGTACTTGTATTTATTAAGTTATTTGGACAAAGATTTAATTTCCAGTTGGGCTAAATATGTTCTCAGGAGTAAGACATCCCATTAATTTTGATGAAATCATGCTGGTCTTCACTGCCTGGACACCTGGTTTATTGTGTATGTTCATTGTATTATTATGCTTATTATTTGTCTGTTGACCAATTCAGTTCCTGCACCATACCAAGCATGTATGGATGATTGGTCTGAGAGAAGAATGGGGACAAAAAATGTGCTTATTCCACAATTCAAAAGGAATATCAGTAAGCTACTTAAAATGTGAAAAGATAGGATAAAGAGAGATCAGATAACCTCAGTGGTGTTTGCTCCCTTCCACTCAGTGACACAGGACAAGTACATACCTTGCTTAGTGTCAGCTGAAAGCAGCAGCAGAAGTTAAGGCAGTTTATGGAGATATAACACCATGGAGAAAGGTGTGCTGGATTTCCAGAGTTGCCAGAGAGGAGTAGTTTTCTGGATGAATGAAATAGAAAGTAGTGGTTAATTTGCTGATGTTGGTAAGTATTTATGAAGGGTGTCAGACCTATTTGTACAGACATGAGGTCGTGAACCCATGGTGAGATACCTCCTGAAGGACATTTATAACCCTGCTGCTTTCAAGACTGCATTTAATCACATTGACTTCACAATCTGAATCTTCACACTTAGGGCTGATAAAAGCATTTTTTCTAATATTTTCTTTATAGAGGGACTTATAACTCCATGCTTCAAAAATGATCAAATACTTGTTCTCCACAGTAGGGACTGGAACAAACATAGCAATTAAGCCAAATAATAAAAGTAGAAAAAGAGGACCCAACTATATTTTTCTTACTATGACCTTTAGAAGGCAATCAGATACATTTTCTCTATTTGAAGCGTATTTAGGAAAGTACAAGGTAGTTTAGTTTTCTGTAACTTGAGCAGGTAGTCAGCTTTGACGTACCGCTCAGCGAGGTGGGAAGACATATGCACCACGTATGTAACATCTGTGGCTCTCCAGGTGGAGTCGGTGCCACCTGCACTTCAGCCTCCAGTGGTGAAGATCTGGTTTTATTTGCCTCATCCAAGGCTAAAAGAAGGTATAATTTTTGGTGGGTTTTTCAGATTAAGTCCAATGGGGAGATATTTACTATTCAAATGACAAAAAGTATCACTTCAACTATGGACAGAGTGTGAGATTCAGATGTTAAGCCCTTTGTGCTTAAGGGAACCCTTTTCTGCAGACCATGAAGACCTGGGCTTTGGACACAGGCAACCACAAGAACATGTTGGATGAAGCTGCTTGAAGATGCCTCTGAGGGTGTCTCTGTTTCCATACTCCCCCTGTGCCACTCCTGAAGCTGTTTACTATATAAGACTATGTTGTATTTCTAGTAGAGCTGCACGTTTGGAAAATTCTGTTCCAAAAGAAGACATACACTTCCATACTGAGAGAAAGAAAGAAAAAATATATTTAAAAATAAAAGGCAGCATTCATATGTTAGTGTGGCAACCAAAGATGTAAGTGAACGAAATACTGACAGAGAGGGAAGAGAGGAAGGTCACTGTCATAAAGGAGAGCAATGCCAGATGACCACAAGCACAAATTAAGAATTCTGCAGATATGAATTTTACTCTTACCCTTTGATTTTTTTAGCATAAATTGCACTACAGTTTATTTTCATGGCCATCAGGATGTTGGTAAAGGGCCAGATTGCTCTAAAAGGAAAATATTTTAATGTGTACATACAGTGGGATACTCAGAGATATTGTTAACATTAAACGTACTCAGATCATTTGTGTCTACTGGGATGACAACAATAAAAAAGCCACCAGAGGGTCTCTTACATTTGAGATGCAAATACCCTCTCCCTTTCCTTGTCTAATTATGAAGTGTATGAGTAGAACTTCTAGATGTGGGTTGGACACCACTTATTGCTTTAATTTAACTATGCTTCTGTGATGAATCAAACTTTTCAGTGTTTAAGTGAGAACATTTTGGCTTTGAATGAGAAGAGGAAGATACATTTCTTAATAACTGTAACTAGCTTTTTCAGAAATAGAACAGATATTGACTGCATGATCATTCCTGGCAAAAATAAAAAAAAAAAAACTGGCCTTAATAGTTGTTAACAGGGAATATGCACAGACATACCTTTAAAACATTTGCATTTCAAGCACCAGAAAATACTTTTTCCTTCCTACAGAAAAGCTAATGTGGCATTAAAAAAATACATAGGTAAACTGCTATTCATGTTTATGTTAATTCTATATAATTGAACAACTGGTGTTCTAGATTTTGTTTCACTTCACAACCTTGTGAGGTTTTCTTCTGCTGTATTGCATTTATTTTCTGGACATATTCAATTTTGCTTTCACAGGAGATAAAAATAATAAAAGATAGCTTATGGTAGAACAGCAGGAAACAAATATAACTGTCTATGAGAAATGACACTCACACATTTTTCATTGATCCTTGAAAAATTAGATGAGCCTCAGACTTACTTTTAGATTTATCTATGTTGGTTGTGCTAATTTGTTAGGGTGTTCCCAAAGTACTCTAAAGAAAAAAAAAAATAATCTCTGTTTTGCCTCTTATTCATGGTAGGGACAAAGAAGAACAAAATAAAATATCAGATTCAATTGCTTAATAAATTGATAAACCTGTAGGAGAAAGATGTTTTCTGCTGCATAATTTGTCATAAATTAAATTATTAAGATTTTTTTAAAAAAAACACCTTAGTGGCTTTTTCCAGAAATAGGATAGACACAATAAGCTTAAAACAGTTCTTCCTCAGTCTTTCTAATCTCTGAAGACAACTAAATTAACGCAAAAATCAGAGCTCTCGCACACCCTACAGCCAACTGTTACCCAAATGATGAAAACCCTTATTGATTCAATTTATTACAAACTCTGTCCTGAAGCAGAAAAAGTGACTCTATACTTATTTATTTAGTACTTTTACCCTTTGTTTGGGATTTGCTTTTGGCTTGCATGGTCCCATGGAAGAGCAATGGAGAACAGTAACAAGGCTTATTTAATATGGCCTTATAGAATCATAAAAGCATCTGCAAAGACTGACACTTTTTTTTTTTCTCTTCCTATCTACTGTGTCTCTGAGATTGCAATATTCAGACTCTCTGGTCTGTTTATGTATATATTTTAATTCCGCAGTTAGGGATTTGCCAGTTATCACATAGAACACAAATAACAATATCGATACTTTCTCCATGATTGAAGTCTATCATGGAGGTAGATTCAGGTTTTTATATTTACTAGCAACCCTTAATTTATGTTCATACTGTGCATTTTAGTTTATGAAACCATCACAGAAAAAAATCATAGAATTAGAGAATCACTTAGGTTGGAAAAGACCTTTAGGATCATCAACCCAACACTTCCAAGTCCACCACTAAACCCTAAGCACCACATCTACACATTTTAAATATGTTCAGGGAAGGTAATTCAAGCACTTCCCTGGGCAGCTTATTCCAATGCTTGACAACCCTTTTGCTAAAGACATTTTTCCTAATATCCAATCTATACCCCCCCTGGCACAACCTGAGGCCATTTCCTCTTGTCCTATCACTTGTTACTCGGGAGAAGAGACCGACACCCACCTCACTATAAGCTTTTAGAGAGTCGTAGAGAGTAAAAAGGTCTCCTCTGAGACAGTGCATACTTCCTCTGTTTATTTGGGCTCACTCAGTTTGCTGAGAATAAGAACTGAAGTTCACACACCAAAAGGGAAAAATGCCACTTACCATTTCTCATGTGCTCTACAAATGGTCCCTATTGAACATAACACATAAAGCTGTCATTCATAGAAAAACACAACCAAATTGTTGTGAAGCAGTGAAAGTCAGCAGGGTTCTATTCAAGCTACTACTAAAATAAAAAGACAGACTGTTCTGAATACCATTTTCCAAGAAATTAATGTGATGGAGAATACTTGAAAAGACAGGAAAAAAATAAAAATAGGTAGAGGTTCTCAAATGCACCCAGGTTTGGAAACTGGACTGTGCAGGGAGTGTGGTTGGCACTTGGATAAAATTCAGTCTTCTGCAGGAGTCCAGAAAGAGCCTAGGCCCTTGGAAGACACGTTCAGGTTGATAATACATGCATGGAATACCACGGTCTGAGCCCAGTTCTGCTCATCTCCTAGGTTTTAAAGAGATGTGTGGGCCATGAGCAAGACCTTGCTGAAGGCAGATTAGATGCTCTAAACTCCCCAGCCATACCACCGTGGGGCACCTGAACTTCCTATTGATTTATAACTGACATAGCTTAAGTCAGACTTTGACTTCATTTTTAATTTCAGGTTTGGGGTAGACTGAAAAACATTTTGGAGTCCCAGCATTAGCTGTGCCATGCTATTGCAAAATAGTTATAAACCAGCAATATTCACATCAAAACAAGATTGTCTAGATTATGTTTATTCTCTCTGTGAATCAACTAGGTTCAACATCACAGTAACGTTATGTCACATTATTACGAGTGATACTTCATCCCCTCTCTTAAACATCATCAGACAATGCAGAGTCTCCTCCATTTGGAAAAGGGGACAGCAAAGAGTCACTGGGAGTTATCTCTTCTGTGGTGCTTACTCACCTGTGAGAGTTCACAAATGTTTCCCCTATATAGATGGAGAGTGAATGCAGAAATTTGTCACACAGCCACACTAGCTTCGAGTAGCCTTCACTGAAGACCCCTCCACTGCTCTTTTTCATCGAAACTTTTTAAATGCTTCTTACTTTCATGGCATCATCCTTTCCTTTTTGTGGCCTCCTCTCTCTTCTGAGTCCTGGCAGCATTGTCTTCCTTCGAAAGAAGTCAAGTGAAGCTGGGCAGGGGCCATTTCCTTTTTTTAATGACAGCATAATATCCAAACACGTTAAAAAAAATCACATTACGGGAGTTGTGCCCTGCTTAGACGTAACCCACTAGTGATCATCAGAGACAAAGTCATACTTGAGCTCCTGGTTGGAAATTGTTGTGGCAGCCCAGAGCTGCCTTCAAGACAGGTTATCTGGGCAGTTGAGGAGTTGCCCTGCCAAGGGCTGCTGAACAAGGGGGGCAAGTGTGGGTAGGCAGCAGGATGGGGGAACCCTGTCCCCTCCTCTCCCATAAGTGTCCCCTGGGGTGGAACTGACCCCACTGTAATGCAGTTATCCATTCTGAGAGGGCCTGTGGCTCATAAACTAACATTTCTGGAGTCAGAAATCTCCAAAGTGTTTCTAACAACGCTCCATCACTTCTTGTCACTTTTTATTCAGTGCAAGTAAGACAATTTCTGAGATGGACAATGAAAAGCAATACATAAAATCTAAGACAAATGATCATAAATGGCCCTGCTGAGAAACTAGATCATATGTAATTTAATGGAGGTAGAAGGTCATTCTAAACACATCAAATATAACAGCACAAAGCAAACAGCCAAAGCCGATTCTGATGTCACTGTGATATTGAGATTGAAAGATCACACACTTAAAATAACTTAAAAAAAGAAAAAAATAGTGGAAGGAGCATTTAGTAGGTATGTTTTTTATTCTATTTAACATTAGGCTTTTTAAAAAAAAAAAAAGCAGTAGTTATTTGGCATATATTTGAGGACACTAAATTAGAGATATCTGCAAAAGATTTACAAAGTTTAAGCGTTTGACAAACAGAAAGCCAGAACTTTCTACATAAGTGCCATGCTAGGCACCCAGAACTGAAACACCGGGGTCATTCATCAGTCTCCGGATACCTGCATTCATCCTGTTTTGGAGTGTACACCAATAACTCAGATTGAGATTAAGGACAGCAGTTAATAACGAAAGAAGAATGGGAGGTATCACCTATATTAAATATTGGCAGAATAAACACCAGAGAGTGATGGCTATTTTATCTCCTTTAAGAGTCGAAAAAGATACATGTTCATGCTCTCAGAGTAAGGTCCCCACAGAATATATATGTACCTTTTTGATCACACAGGGATTTCTTTTTTTTATGTATTTTTTTCAGTAATGTTTGAAAATGTTTCCTAACAAGGAACTCAGAGCGCTTCCTTGTGTTAGCCTATTAATGTTATTTTAACTATGAAGAAAAATTGGAGACACTGATAGTGGTTTTTTATGTGGCAACAGCACATTTAAGGCTACCTGTTCAGTCAGCTGTGTAGGATACACCCAAAATTGCAGGCACTGTGTCTTCATCCAGTCATTGCAGAAGTGCTGAAAGCTCACTACACAGTTTTGTGTATATACCATACACACTATATATGTAATTGAAGAGAACAACGCAAAATGCCACATTTCAGGTGGGAAAATCCTCCTAGTGAACTTAGGTTGTGTTGTGTCACATTAGGAAACCAAGTAGCTATAGATAAATTTGCAACAGTGATGAGATGTGACACATTTGAAATTTTCTAAATATAAATGATCAGTGTTTCCTTAATAAGAAAAAAAAAAAACAAACCACCAAAACCCACAATCAACACCCCCCCCCCCCAAAAAAAAAAAAACCAAAACCCAAACAACAACAACAACAAAAAAACACCAAAAAACAACCCCAAATTTTAAACCACTCTTTGTGGTTTTCATCTCTGCGAGGGCCTGGTGACTACACTTAGCCACAATAGTTATACAGTATTTGATCCAAACTTGGTGACATAAGCATCCCACATGCACATGAGAAGGTTGGTTTGATTGCATACATTTGCCACACCACTCCACACATTCACCTGAAGATGAGCACAGAAGTATTAAAACATTTTTCAGTATTTGAAATTTAAATTTTTGAAAGTACACTGCTAGGCCCTGACTAATGTCCTCTGCAGTTGGTTTTCAAGAGAGGCCAAAAGGCAAGAAAGAGGCAAACACGCTGTTCTGAACATGTGCAGATGGAGCAACAGCCAGACACCAGTAACTACAGATGTGCGCCCAGTGCAGGCTCATAGCCAGACCCCACATGCACGATCAGTGCTGCTCCACATGGTGGTTTTCAGAGATAGCATTAGATAAACCTTGAAAACCCACAAAAACACATGCCTAGCTGCCTTTTACTGCACAGCTGAGCATGAAGGACTCTTACAGCATCTCTATAGCACTCCACATGTCTGCGGGATGGAGGACCCCATTTTCCTGCAGATTTCTTCCCCCTGAACTCCACAAACTTATCCCTGTGCACAACAGAGGCCAATATTTTACTGGTGTTCTGGATAGTCCCTAAAGGCAAGAAGGAGCTGTAGTTTTCCTCTGTTGTTGGTATTCCAGAAAATCTTACCACAGCTAAAGAAATTCAGTAAGACTTCCATATTTTCTTTAATTGTATCTGATTTTCAGTTAGTCTCTTCTACTTGTTTTCATTCCCTAAAAATATGTTTTTCTTAAGTCAAGCATGAAATGCATTTTTGCTATTTCTGTATACTTTTGAAGGAAAACTTGGCATTAAACCAATCTGTGTAATACATGATTTCCATCTCCCTGAAGAAAAATCACCCACTCCTATTTTTTTTCAGCTTTCCTCACATTTACAGTTTTTCAAATTACACTGATTCCTCTGACTTGCCCCGTGGCACTTAAAGCGTCTGTCTTGGAGGTATCCACGGAGACTGATGCTTTTAAAACCTTGAAGAATCAGATGTCTTCCCGCTAGGGCTATTTCTGCTTGAGTTAACCAAGCTGCTCTTTCCATGTTTTTCCCAGTTTAAGGGTCTGCCAAGTGCTAGCAAACTACATTTCATTTCCTTTTAAAATCTTCAAAATATTCAGCATGCATAGAAAGCTAAAGAGAAATTCAGAGCTTATAGTCTTTGAATAAGTGAAACTATGCAGTAATACTGAAAACATTATTTTAAAACAATAAAATATAGTTCCCACAGTTTCACTGCTTATGTATGTTAGTCCAGAATTGCACCCATCAAAGACTATAGTATAACTATATTTTCTTTCCTCAATGGAATTTCTTTTTCCTCACCACATATGCTGTTTGGGACTGTGATATAAGTTCATCTTCTTAAAATCTTGCAAGTTTTAGATGAAAGCAAAATCTGAATCTGTTGTTTGTAACTCAAGCCTAACTCTAATGTAAACATTACTGGGTGAGTGTATATTACTAAGAAAGCATGAGAGAATATTTAAAGTTACATTATGTACATTATGGTATCTAAAGTTTTCCTATGTGTGAATTTCTCCTTTAAGCAAGAGGCAGTGTGATGAAAACTGGTTGTTTCATTTCTGAATTTTGAGCTGGCATGCTATAATCAGTCTATCAATTCCTCTCACAAAGTCACATCAAATTTATTGTTTCCAATACATTGAGAAGCGCAAGACTTATGTGAGCCAGTGTGAGATGAGGTGCCAGAGAAAAAGTTCAAAATAACTCAGATGGAACAGTTTTAAGAGGGGCTGTTATTTTTAACACCTAAAAAGATCAGATGTTTACTGCTTGAAATCAGTATTCAAGTTTCTGTATGAGACAGTGGAATGGGTTACATATAACATATCTCAGTGTCTACCAATGACAAAATTCAGAAGTAGTCTAAAAAACTTGAAAGAATGTCAAAATGAATATAACTTATAGATCCTGTTAGCTTCCTTTAAACAAAAATATACTTTCTATCAATAATGAAAAAAAAAATGTGATCTTTAAAGCTTTTAGCAAAATATCTAGAAATTAAAAAATGAGAAAAAGTTATTTGGTATTTCACAGTTCTGGATATCTGCAGAGCATTTTTCCCTCCTGCTTAGAGCATTAGCATGAAAAAAGAAAATAAAGCAAAGCAACCAATCAAACAAAAACCCAATATGTGGAGCTATGTTTCATGCAAAACGTTTACATGACTACAAAAACCTGCAAGTTTGGGGTTTTTTCCCCTCAAAATAAAAGAGTTCAATAGCTCCATTTTAATAGAAAATATCTGCACCCTTCTTAAAACAGAATTTCAGAAGTAGGCTGGCCACTGCTAAAGTACAGTTGAGAAAAAAGAAGCATGGTCTCCCATTTACTAGAAACTGTTCAAAGCGTGGCTGACTGCATCCTATTGTCACTTACACAGTTCTTACAGTGGTGTTAAATGTAATCACATTGGGATGTTACCACCTGCAATGTGGTTTCCTTAATATTTCTTTGACAAAGAGATGGTTTCCAGCCAACATAGATAGTGAAATACACATAGGAAACAGGAGCTTGCCCTTACAAGACAGTAAGTTCATGGTATGATATGGTATGTTATTTCAGATATAAGCAATAGGCTAATTCGAAGTTATAAATTTTATTTGTCTGGATACCATCAGTGGTGGTGGTGGTGGTGATGGCAACAGCAGCTCCTGACTTTCTGATTTGTGGGTAAAGGTTTGTGAGTATTACTTTATTCCTCAGTCAGAGACAGAGTTATGGAGAACTGGGGGGTATTTTTAAGGCTCCTCCACGGTTTTCAGGTGCCTTGGCAGTGCTGGCAGGGCTGGCTCCTGCCCAGCCATTCGTACAGCCATTTCTCAAGTAAATGCAGAGTTTGCCTGTACAACATGCACACAATAAAGTCACCTTTCCCCAAAATACCTAACCTAATACACCTGTGTGAGACAGCTGATGTCTTATGCAAGGACAGGTTAGTGCATCTGAAAAGCTCTTTTCTATTAAACAGCTTGATAGAATGCTTGTGACTTTGCCAGAGAAATGTTGAATGGAAATACATCATCCCTGCATGGGTTCTCAAACTAAATCCCTAGGCCTCAGATCCCAGACTAGCACCTCCTCCTTTTAACTTTCACCTCATTGCTCTCCCAGCTGATACTACCCTACATTTACAGAGCACCCTCCTGTACCAGCCATACACCAGCGATGAGCTTTCCTGAAAACAGGTGGACTACTAAGGGGGTGCATAAGCTCCAAGTGTGTGGATGCCTGCGACTCAGGCTGAAAAACCTTCTTCTCTCAACGTTAAAGAGTGCTTCAAACTCTGTAACCTTGCCTTCTGCAAATTGTCCAAGAGATTCTTTAGTTCAAAATGGAAAACCAAGGAGTAGCAGGAGAAATGTGGGTGGATTGTCAAGTTGGACAAAGCAGAAGGACGTGGCAGAGAGGTTGATGTGACCAGAAGGGCTCGAGCATGGGACTTGACACCTCTGTGCTCAACTCCACGCTATGAAATTGGTTTCTCTTTCCTTGATTAAAGTCAGAGGAATTGATCTGGCAAGGGGCCAAAGCTCAGTGTTTCAGGCTAGCATTCACACATAAAATGGTTTTAAAAGAGGGTACATTCAGTCCAGATGTAAGGAAGAAATTTCTTACAATGAGGGTGGCGAAACACTGGAACAGGTTGCCCAGAGAGGTGGTAGATGGTCTATCCCTGGAAACATTCAAGATCAGGTTGGATGGGACTCTGAGCAACTTGATCTAGTTCAAGATGTCCATGTTTATTGCAGCGGGGATGGACTAGATGACCTTTAAAGGTTCCTTCCAACCCAAACCATTTTCTGATTCTATGAAATTCGTTTGGTGGCACCTTTCTCCTGAAGCACAGCAAGATTTGTGAAGAGGAGCAGAAAGATGTAAGTGCCCAAACGGAGACTAGCACTGACTGTGTTAAGTGGAGCCGCATGGGGAGACAGTGGTGCTGTGAGTGAGGTGGAGAACTTGCTCTGTATTCCTTAACCGGTATTAAGACACTGGCTGTAAGCATTTAATATTTATTTTAAGTTTGAAAAAAACCACAGCAACTGATATCAGTATGCATTATGCAAAATAACCACAACATCTGCAGGCTTCAAAACAAAGATAAACAATGTTGTTTTCCTTTACTTTTTTTTTTTAATGGGATTATATATAAATAAGATTAATAATGCCTGCTGATATTTTCTTCCTCAAAACTCCAGGCCAATATTATGCTACTAACTAGATTTCAAAAACAGAAGATGAAAGTGATAAATTAAAAATGATACCCAATCTTTGAATATTTAGCTTTCCATTACAGGAATCCCTGCATTTATCCACATGGTTTTCAATTTGTATTGTCTTGTATTTTGCCTCACTCTAATCTCATTACCATAACCTAAATCTAACCTGTTCTGCTTTTTGCGCTAAGGCCTGCTGTCATCGTTTCTCATTACATTAAAATGGGACACATTTTTATCAAATAGATAATGGCAAAACAAATTGTATTCTTTCTGCAATAAATAGTAACATCTAAAATTCATAATTTTGGGATCTGAAGATGTGAAACAAGGTGATATAATAAATGAGTAGCTTTCAAAATCATTAATACTGAATCAGAGGTTAGTTGTGGCTCCAAAACTAATGAGTTTTCAGAATTCGGGATCAAGAAATAGTTGTGTTTAAGCAAATTCATTTTGTCAATACTTCTATTTCTGTGAATGTAAAATAAATCTAGTAAGGGACAAAAAAATAGACCACGTTTGACTTAGGTAAAAAGTCAAACTTGGATATTCTTCTTGATAAGTCTTTTTCTCTTCTTTTTTGCATAAACTGATAGTTTTTTATAGTGGCCTATGTCACACAAGTTCAGTCTGCTTTCTGTGATGTTTGTTTTGATGGATTCTTGACTACTCTTGTTAAGGGAAAACCACATTAAAGCAGGGGAATGAGAAAATAAAATCTCTTTACCAATGTAAAGATTTATTGCTTATTAAATATTATTTCTATTTCTAGAGCATCCTTCATCCATTGCATTAGATATTCTGTGTAATCCCAGCAGGGTTGCTTTTAGCCATCCTCAGAAGCTGGAGAAGCCCTTGAATTTCCCCAATGTACAGGTTTATCCTGACTGCTCATCCAAAGAACTGACTGTTAATTGCTTTGGTCTTTATCAGATCTATAGATAGAGCTGTTCTTTTTTATGTCTTCACCTGTAGAAAATATATATTATTGTAAAATGTCACCAAACCAGAAATTACCTCAGCATTCTTTGCCCTTTCTTGGTATGTGAGGAAAAAGCAGTCCATGTGGGTTGAAGTGTCTTATTCCTACCTTTGCTTGTCTTGGATCAACCTACATGTCATTTTAGATCTTTTTTTTTTTTTTTTTTTTTTTTTTTTTTTTTTTTTTTCAGTGGAATCACAGCAAAGTGAAGTTAAAGTAAAGCTAAGGTGAGCCAAACCCTATTTAGATGACTATACAAATTGCCTATTCCCTGCACCTTCTGATGCCAGATCAAATGTGATTCAAAGGACATTTAAAGGTTAGTGGAACAATTTAGACATCTCCTGACAATCATTCAACATGTGCAAGGCAAAAACTGTAAATTTTGAATACATGCACAATATGCTATTATCCTAGAAAGAGCTATCCTAAATTTGGATGTATCTCATTGCATTTTTTTTTTCCTGATAAGAAATGTTATCTGCAATGAGTTTTGATACAAACAAATCAGTTGCAAGAAGTTTGTATATTCTTCCAGAAATACTGGCCTTACTGGACATCATCGGTTCATTTGCAGTAAATCCAATAGATCTTATAAACACTGGGCTAACTGACCATGTGTTATCTAGTGTATTAGATGTATGCTTCTGTCCAGGAAATTCCAAATAGAAAGATGCTAACCTAGACAGAGGTGGAATGAGAGAAGGAAAAGACCTGTTTTCGTCTTGATTTTCAGGCACTGATGATGTAAAACCTGCTAGCTGCAGTGGTACCATCACTATAAATAGGCACATCTACTCATGAGAAGTTGTGCTTGCTTTATACAAAACAATCTCATGACTGTTACATTTTTAGTAAAAGCTATTGGATAATATCCTGGAGATTCAGTTTTAGCCTTGCTGTGACTCATATGTGCCAATTTCTAATTAGCCAGCAGCACTATGATGCATTTCAGGACTGAAGACTTCTCTCAATACATAAGCCATCTGAGCACCTGCTCAAAGCCTTTTGAAGGCAGTGAAGGACTCTAATTCTTAATGATTTCAAATAGAGAGGAGGAGGAAGGCTGTGCTGGAGTCCAGTCTTGCATGGCTATGTAGTTGACTCACTGCGTTGAGAAATAGGTCCTCCATGCAGTCCATGTGTGTCTACCAAACATATGAGCTTTAATATTTAATATTTATTTTAAATCCACAGTGTTTATAAATGGAATGTGTTTAGAGCAATGCAAATCTTCAGCCTAGACGCTGGGTTTATTGGACAGCATATCTCAATCTTTAAGTAATTACACACATCTGAACCATTACAGTCATCAGGAAAAATGAACTAGAGTTTGAGAACAGAAATATTGTTTGGACACCATTTTGCCAAGAATAGGGATTGTAATAACCTGATTAATACAAATCAACATGTGAAATTTTGTTGGAGAATTGCTTCAAGAACAAGGACATGGCAGTATGGAAAAACTGTTTAGAGATGAGATACAGGGTGATTTGTTACATCTGCACAAGATGGATATTGCTTGAGTTGCTTAGCTACTATCTCCTGCCTGGAACTGAAGCTTCACCCCTACCTGCGAGAATGCGTATGTCAGCAAAGTTTACTCCAAGAACCTACTCAAGCTGGCTCAGCGGTTTGGCCTGGACCCAGAGTGCAACGGAGGCTGTGCAAGACTTCGGGGTGAAAAGGTCAGCAGTGAGGAAGAGGAGAAACTTCCTCTTCACGACCACTGACCAGCCCTTTACGCCCCCTGCCCAGGACATTGAGAGCTCATTGCGCAGGCGCAAAAGGGAGGAAACCTAATTACAATAAGAAGCGAAGACAGGCAGAGATAGAACATAAATATGTATAGGCATTCTATGTATATGCAATACTTAGTGGATATAAGGATGTAAGCAAACAGAATAAAGAGGAAGCTTGCTCTATCATTCCCATTGAATTGACTGCTTGCTTCCTCCACTCGTTGAAAGTTCGTGGACTACAAGATTTAAGTAGATTTTTAATCTGACAATAACAGGTTCAATGAATCACAGTATTCCTGGACAATTTCACATCACACCGTTGTCCCAATCTAATATTGGGGAGGGTTCTTAAATGATCCCAAGAGCAAGATTAAGACACAAATGAGGTCAGATGCCCTACAACCCTGTTAACTTTATTTTCTATAACAACTGATAACAGCAATTAGACAGAGAGGAAAAGAAAGGAAGAGTCAAAATCCCTGAGCAAGAAAATGGAGAGATGCAGCTAATTACCACTACCACGAATCCAGCGATGTACTGTTGGTTTGGTCTTGGTTCAGGTGATGATGCTCCAATCTCCAAAAGTGATGACAAGAGTGATGACAAGAGTCAGAGAATCCCAAGAGAGGAGGAGGCAGTCCTTTTATTGCCCCAGTCCCACGATTTCTCCAAAGCGTCCACCCATTTCCACGGAGATCATTGTAATACGTGACACCCCGTGGTCCTCCATGCACACATGCCCAGGCGTTCACACTGGTTGTGTGGGCCTGCATGTCTTCCTCACCCCGATTTAACTTCAGGTGGATGTCATGGTTTCTTCAGGGACAATTCCTCTCCTTCAAAGCATACTCCTCCATGGCGATGGATGCTGAGGCCAGGAAGTGGTGGTGGTGCAACAGCAATGTTTGAGACAAATACAGTCCAACACAGTCCCTTAAACCCTGTGGCCCCTCCAGAGAGGGGCGTGTGGATACATCCCCTAGCTAGATGTTATCTCATCTAACCTGAGGTTCTACTCCAATCAGCTCAAACAGTGTTCTGGTTTGGTCCATGACCTTTCAAATAGTCCAGGATAAGGACAGATAAACTCAGGAATAAACAAAGGTCTCTTGGAAGACAAAATATTTATTTCATTTCTAAAAGGTAAATGAAATAATCCTTTTATATTCATGGTTTATATTTTCTTCTGCTTGCTTGGATTTTTGCTTTTCAACTTTTGCCAATCTTGGCACATTTAACTTTCAATATTTTCATCCTCTGCCTTTTCCAGGCTGCTTCTGGTTCAACTCACTTAAAACTAACAGTTGTTAGTTTTAGTATGATCTTTTTTACTTTAGAGAGCATGCCTTTCCATTTACCGTCATTCCTAACTGCTACATGAAGGTGAATTCCTGTCAGTAAACAAGCAGGGATCTGTTACCCTGGCCAAGAGAAGCGATCACCTGTGCATACATTTCCAAGTGTCAGCTGACATTTTATAAAGCTTTGTTTTCACAGGGCTCACAGATCACTTGCAGTACAACATTTGGGGAGTTGGAGGCCTGTCTTAATGATCGTTGCTCAGGCACATGGTTACTGGAAAATCATTCATGAATATTGAATCCAATTATTATGAACAGGTGCAACCAAGTAACTACATTTCATGCTCACTGAGATATCACAAACACTTAAATTTGATCAAGTTAATACACAAATATATACTCTGGTACACAACAATAACTTCATGTACATTCATGAGAATGCAAATATAATGATCATGATTCTCAGTTTTGTGGTTGTGATCAGGATTCATTTTCAGCAATTTTAAACAGTTATTTCACCTCATTGCTTAATTCTTTCTACAGCTGGGAACCCAATAAAGGAAGAAAGAACATAGTATGTTGTAATCCCTTTCTTGCTAAAAACTAATGCTCATTTAGGTCCCTCAGAGAAAGAAAGGCAGAGACTGGCTCATACTAAAAATCTTTCAGAATTCTACTGTGCTGACATTTCCAATAGAAAAAAATCATTTGAATGGGACCATGTCCCAGGTTCCCTTTATAACTCAACCAAAAGTCAATCAAGGACTGTTTGGCCCAAACCTGAGCACATACACATCCAGCTACACAATATTCACTGACAGTTGCATATTAGAGTACACAGAAATGGATTACAGCTTCTGGGTGGCCAAAACCAGTCTGCACGACCCTGGTACCACTAGTGTCAAGCTGGACCCACCAGGAACTTCTCAAGATCCGGCTGAAAATATTTTCCATCGTAGCAGAAATCAGAAGACTACTCCAGAGACATTAACAAACTAATGATTTTCTGATTTTCTCCCCAAATTCTATTTCATTTACCAGCTTGTTTTTTATCTTGCATACCTGTTCCTATTATATATATCTATCTATCTATCTATCTATCTATCTATCTATCTATCTATCTATCTATCTATCTATATCTATATATATATCTATATATATATCTATCTATCTATCTCCTTTTTTAGGCTGCCTCTACCAAACTTTACTTTCTGAGTGTCTTTCAGAATCATACACTTTCTTTTCTACCTAAAAGCCTAGTAGCCCTTCTCAGCAAATATTTTTGTTTGTACTCCTCTTTCCTCAACAAGTATGACCTGAACTGGGCACAGACTCAACCAGGGTGTTGTTCAGGACTTCAGGACCATTAACACTTTTTGCTTTGGAAGCACAACCGATAAGTTGCTGCCACTGCTCTGCTCTGATTGCACATTGCATTCACGAGGGAAAGATGTCTTTATGAAAATTGGTATCATTATTTTTATGCTTCATAGTTCCCACTAAAACTATTTTGACCAGAAATAAGACTGTTGAGCATCACTGAGCAGAAAATAAAATGTTCAGCAACCCTGATAACCTTGTAGAAATTGTTGTTGTTGCTGACCTGCGCCCTGGGGTGAAAGTTATCATTATAACAGCAGTAATAATAGCAATACTAATAACCTCTAATAATATGAGAAAATGTTCCTTCTTATGTTTGGGGAAAACATTTATAGTGAATATCCAAGTTACATCCTCAATACTCAGTTTCTATATATAATAATTCCTTATACATTCCTCACATAAGGCATCTTCATCAGTTCAGTCTTCTATCTGTTGGACAACATTCTCTGTCATTATTTCCAAGGTGATAGCAAAGAATTTTGCAATTGACCTTCACTGAGTTTCACTCACAATGTATCTTACTCCGTTCATTTGTCTAGCAGGAAGAAAGTTGTCTTCTTTTCTTTTCTTTTCTTTTCTTTTCTTTTCTTTTCTTTTCTTTTCTTTTCTTTTCTTTTCTTTTCTTTTCTTTTCTTTTCTTTTCTTTTCTTTTCTTTTCTTTTCTTTTCTTTTCTTTTCTTTTCTTTTCTTTTCTTTTCTTTTCTTTTCTTTTCTTTTCTTTTCTTTTCTTTTCTTTTCTTTTCTTTTCTTTTCTTTTCTTTTCTTTTCTTTTCTTTTCTTTTCTTTTCTTTTCTTTTCTTTTCTTTTCTTTTCTTTTCTTTTCTTTTCTTTTCTTTTCTTTTCTTTTCTTTTCTTTTCTTTTCTTTTCTTTTCTTTTCTTTTCTTTTCTTTTCTTTTCTTTTCTTTTCTTTTCTTTTCTTTTCTTTTCTTTTCTTTTCTTTTCTTTTCTTTTCTTTTCTTTTCTTTTCTTTTCTTTTCTTTTCTTTTCTTTTCTTTTCTTTTCTTTTCTTTTCTTTTCTTTTCTTTTCTTTTCTTTTCTTTTCTTTTCTTTTCTTTTCTTTTCTTTTCTTTTCTTTTCTTTTCTTTTCTTTTCTTTTCTTTTCTTTTCTTTTCTTTTCTTTTCTTTTCTTTTCTTTTCTTTTCTTTTCTTTTCTTTTCTTTTCTTTTCTTTTCTTTTCTTTTCTTTTCTTTTCTTTTCTTTTCTTTTCTTTTCTTTTCTTTTCTTTTCTTTTCTTTTCTTTTCTTTTCTTTTCTTTTCTTTTCTTTTCTTTTCTTTTCTTTTCTTTTCTTTTCTTTTCTTTTCTTTTCTTTTCTTTTCTTTTCTTTTCTTTTCTTTTCTTTTCTTTTCTTTTCTTTTCTTTTCTTTTCTTTTCTTTTCTTTTCTTTTCTTTTCTTTTCTTTTCTTTTCTTTTCTTTTCTTTTCTTTTCTTTTCTTTTCTTTTCTTTTCTTTTCTTTTCTTTTCTTTTCTTTTCTTTTCTTTTCTTTTCTTTTCTTTTCTTTTCTTTTCTTTTCTTTTCTTTTCTTTTCTTTTCTTTTCTTTTCTTTTCTTTTCTTTTCTTTTCTTTTCTTTTCTTTTCTTTTCTTTTCTTTTCTTTTCTTTTCTTTTCTTTTCTTTTCTTT
>NW_020799099.1:6074475-6091654 GCF_003259725.1 Athene cunicularia | reverse complement strand
CCCCCCCCCCCCCCCCCCCAACAGATGGACTAGTTCCTACTCAGCATAAAAGGAATGTGTTTTCCTACACAAAAGCTGTAATTTACCTGATGTCATCTACCATCCTAAATCAGAGCAATAAAATGAAGCCACGAGAAGCAAGATAAAATATGCAGCCATATAATTTGGTATGACTATCCCAGTAGCAAGTCTCTGGCAGTGGCCCGTAAGAAATGTCTGAAGAGTTAAAGGCTACAACCACCTTATTGTGAGGACTGGCCTGGTCCCTCCCAGGCTGCAGTCCTCTTTTTATTGGAAATTTACTGGGTCATAGCAAAGATTTCTGTTTAGTAAGTATTGATGTTTATTTTCTTCTTTCCATGAATGTCTAATTGATTGCTCTTTGAATTCATGTGAGCTTCCTGCATCATCAGCAGCCTGTGGCAGTGTTTTCAGTGGGTTAAGTACCTCTCATTTTTCAACCTCTCACATGATAATTTCATCTGATGACCCTTAGTTCTTGAACTGTTGAAAACTGAACTATTGTTCCTAGAGATGTTCCTCATTGAGAGTTGTGGGTGATTTAGTTTTCCTGTTCCTTATCTTAATCAACCTTGCCTCAATCTTTGTATCTATGTTTATTTTACTATATTGAACACACCAGCTAAACCTGCAATGCCACTATGGACATACATGAAATATACTGATTCTTTCCTGGGTTTTTTCAAGCTATTTTAAAATTCGTCTATTGTTCATATCCGGGAACACATAGTAGAAAAATACAATGTATAGTTTTTTGAGCTCTTTTGACAGTAAGGTCCTTTAAAAACTGTTCTTTTCTGGAGGGCACCTTTGCAGAGTCAGTTATGCTGTCAAGTTCATTGATTGAGTAATCCTAAGTGACTGTGAAAACTTGGCATCTGCCTTGATCCACCAATATTTTTCAGATATCACATTGATTGGTTTTACAGTCTGTTGTAATGGAAGCTTAAGTTGAGCTTTTCACAGACTCAGCAATGCTTATGGTGAATATCCCCAATCACTTTTCAAGAGCATCCTATCAAGTTCAGTTGATAAAGATGAGATTAACCTATTATGGATGTCATTTTTCTAAGACACCGATATTTTCATTTGTCAGTTATCACTGGCAAGAAGAAGGTTTGACCTTTAAGACAGGAATATGTAAGATGTTGTCAAAATGGATCAGAAACTCAAATAAAATAGATGTGATACAGCATTTCCAAGACTGTAGAGTGAGAGTTCACTGATTCTTATGGCCCCCCAGAAGACCCCTTTCTCCTAGAGACATCAGTAGCAGACACCAACAAATACCTGCTTTACTTAAATATATTTTGGTGAATTTTAACATACTTGCAAGGAAAGGGCTAACAACAAAACAATGACTGGTGCAGACAAAGCACTCTCTCCACTGACAAAGTGACCTGACTTTCTGAAGTTTTGCCATTCTATCCTTGGAACACTTCAGCTTTGGAACTGCAGATTGTTGTGTGCCATATTTACTGAGTTTATAAAGTAAGCTAAATTAACTCGAATTCCCAGATTTTTTTTCTATCCTTTTCTCCTATGCTCTCAGGGCTAAAATAAACTGATTTACATAATTTTTTTTGATATCCCACCTATGAAGATATGGAGCCAGTCTCAGCTTTTGGTAGATTACAGATTAGTATTCACAGAATTACAGAATGGATGAGGTTGGAAGGCCTCTCTGGACATCAACTTACCCAGCCCCCTGCTCAAGGACAACCCACAGCAAGCTGCCCAGGACAATGTCTAGATGACTTCTGAATATGTCCAAGGATGGAGACTTCATCACCTCTTTGCGTAACGTCTGCCAATGCTTCCTCACGGGAAAAATGTTTTTCCTTATGTTCAGGCAGAATCTCCCATGTTTCAATTTTTAGCTGACATTTGATAAATTGTCTGTTTCTGAATTTATATTTTGTGGTAAACAAGGAAGGCAGACCATTTTGGACCACTTAAGGCTAAAGGGACAAATAAAATGATGCTAACAGGTTGTAAAAGAGATCAGTATATATGGTATTACAAGAAATAAATGGTTCTTAAGTCATAATTTTAATAGTTTTGCACACCAGAGATTCATAAAGAAATTCTGTCTTACAGTTTCTTCCATTCCTTGTCTCCAATGCATTAAATGTTACTTTAACAACCCGAGCAAGTGACTGCATAATATTATTGAAGTATTTATTCTCAATTTCAGCATCTTGGTATGTAGTCTTTTAACTTCTAAAAAAGAATTCTGGAGCTGGAAATAATTATAACATCACCATTAAAATGGCCAGACCATCCTGTAGTGAGGAACAGTTGGAGATTAATATTCAAGAGCAGAGTTTAAGTTAGAATTATACTCAGGAAAGTACAGAGATCTGCAGCAGATGACATAGAGCCATGTTTTCATCTGTGTCATCCCCCCCTCAGGCAAAGTTCTGCACAGCTGAAAACCTGACTTCACATTGTTATTTTTTTTTAAGCAGACTTGGTCATAAACATGTCCTGCAATATGGTTAAATAAGACTGTTTTTCCATTTCCAACATTGTGTTGTGTTTCCTAACATTGTTGTGAGATACCATATCCCTTCTCCTTTAGGTATTATACAATGAAACATTGAAAATTAATATTTAAAAAAAATCTAAAAATGAATTTAGTTCTTGTTGGCTGGGATCCTCAAACCTTACTTTTACCCATCTTCTTAAAAGACATGTAAAATCTCTGCTTGCTATGGATATTGCAGAGTTAAATATACCCTCAGGTTTCTGTTGATATAATACATTTCTCCTTGAATTTGGACAGATTGAGATTTTTTTTCTTTTATGCAGCATACAGCACTCAGTATTACCTCATTATGTGGTACTTGATAAGTGAATGTATTTCAAAATTTTCTTACAGAATATATCTAGAAAAAAAATCTACAAAAGACTGAAATATCAGTGATGAGCTTTTATTTCATAACATCAGCCATCATGATTGAGTGGAACAATGTAAGTCCTGGCATTGTCTATCTGAGTAATTGCATCCATCTTCCCAATTTGCTGAATGATCATTTACTGTTTCCTACTTCAGATGATCAAGCATTTTATTGATGACTTTTATATAAAACTGAAATCATACTGAAATTCAGTGACAAATCTGAAAATTGAACAGGTGTCTTGCAAGCATCGATCATATACCTTATCAGCAAGATCCTCATCTAACCAAACAGCGCTACAAAGACAATCTGCTACCCAGGAATAAAATAAGACCCCCAGTCCTGGAAATGGTCAACCCTCAGCTCAGGTCTAGTTATTCATTCCTGTAATTGAATACAAAAGATACAGGGATTGATTTTCACCTATATCCAAATTCATAGCCTCCTGTAAAGATCTGAGCTACTGACAAAGATTTTCAACTTCTGCCATTGATTATGCTTCCTTAGTGAATATTATATTGCAAGAGTATATAACCACTCCCTATTTCTCTGCCTGCCACTGTTCTTACACAGTGCTGAGCACAGAAGTAGGATGTAGTTTTCTGAGCAGGAAACGCCCATCAAACAGAAGATTTACCTGCATCTTCAATGTATCGCGGTGGCAAGGTGAAGATAATCACTGCAGCGCAATTGTGTTTCTTTAGACAAATTTTGCCCATTGCTACTTATATTTGCAGTCAAAATCCGGTATTAGAGCTCACAAAAATAGCTGAGAGAATAACCTACCCTTTTCATATTTACCAAGATTCCTCCCATGAACTACTGCTGCAACAGCAGTGTCCTAGGTCCATGCTTTTCAATTTTGTGATAAATTTAGCCTTTAAAAAAAATAATTTAGAATATAACATAATTTTCCTTCCAAGTCTGTATCTAGAAAACATTTGTTTTGTAGGAAGTAGTTGCATTAAACAAAAATCTTGACCCAGATGCAACTGAAGTTCAGGGGAAAATTATTACTATTAACATGAAGGAAAAACTTGCATCAAGGTTTTTTGAAGGAAAACATCTTAAGCTTTCATCCTTTAAAACTTTGCCTTCATTTATACCATTTCTTGTGAGCGCTACAGTCATCTTCTCCAAGCACATCCCTTCACAATGCCTGCTAGAAAAGTTACATGAAATATGTACTACCATTCGAATACGAGGCCCCAGATGCTGGGCTGCCTGCCGGTAGCACAGGATAACTGCCAGGCCATCTGGCTGACGCCTGTCCCGGGACGGGCGCTGCAGCTCATCCTCTGCCTTGTACTGCAAACATCTCCTGCTACCAAGGCAGGCCTGCAGCCAGCATCTGATGTCACTCTTCCCAAAAATGTCAGCAGAGGATAAGCTCAAAACGCTGCATGGAAACGGAAGATCACGCCAACTCAGGTTAATTACTCCAGGATTTCAGAATGCAATGCAAGGACTTTTGCTTACACTTATTTTCACTTTCTGAATATATATACACACTCACATACATACTTAAAAGAATTAGTGTGCATGCTGCCGAAATCGTCAGCTCCCAACTTGCATTCCCAGCTGTCACCATGTGCTGCAATTTCTGTGCTATCAGTTGGCAGAGTGAAAAAAGCCACATTACTATTCTTGCCTTCAGTGCCCAGACCTTCATCCATGCTGTATTTACCCACCACTCTATTAGTATTTTGCTACCAATGCTTGCTCAGCCATGCTCATAACAAAAACAGCCAGAGTTTAATGATAGCTATTTACAAGTTAAAACTCAAGAGTGTTATGATTCATTTTTCTTTTTTATATACTAAAACATTTTTTGCTCTATGTATTTTATACAAGCCCTAAGGCCATTGCACTATTTTCTGTTTACCTCTTCATTACTCAATGAGGAAAGATAAACATTTATGAATGCAACTTTTAAAATAAGTTTCCTTCTTCAAGTTATTTCTTCAGATTTCCCACAAAAACCCTCGACATAATAAACAATTCTCATTAGCTTAATAACAACGAAGTTAGCCCTACTTTTCCTCATGAAACTTAACAGTTTCAGTAGAACATGTTCACAGTCATTTTTCTTTCCTGTCCCTTGCTTCATGACTTGCCTATTCACTTTTTTATACTCAATTTTATATTTCAGACTTTAAGCTGAAGAAAAATCCTTCTCTCTGAAGATTTTCTTATCAAGTGTACCATAAATATTTTTTAATATATAAACCCAGCCTGACGGAACAAACACCTTAAGATGCTTCTGTACATGAGTGTCTCTTTAAAAATATTAAATCTCTAGAGGTTGACTTGTTTGCAGGTTAAACTGAGCTGAAAGAATAAGAGACAGCGCGGTAAGATAAAATGATGACTCAGGTCTCCATGTAGTATACAATCAATTTTATCGGATTTCTTCAGTAGCCCATGCCCTTAGCGGTCTATGCCGCCGAATTTTTTCTATGTCAGAACATCTTCACTATAGGTTAATTCTTCAGAACAGCTTGTCATACTTTACAGAAGATTTTACTTATTTCTCTAGTATCAATTGCAAGGTTTGGATTATTTGGGATTTTTTTAAATAACATTTCTGCAGGGCTTCCAGTGCTCCTGCTGGACAGATTCTCGGTACCTTCTTGTTTTATCCCTTCACTTGCAATTTCCATGTCTAAACAATTGATAGTTCACTTGGGAAAACAATTTGTTTCCCGTAATGAAAAAAATGAAAAGTGCATATTGCCTATTTTGTGTGGAACTGAGGTTTCTCAACCTTCAGCAATTTTTGCTATTACAGGATAAGTCTTACTTCTAGACAGAAATGAGAATGAGAGATTGCAGCCTGTGTACCTTATAGCTAGTATTTTTAGCCTGTCCAAACACATCCTCTATCAGTTTGTGTTTCACCATTCTTCTAACTATGGTGGGTTTCTTGATATGTCAGGACCTTACTGTCATATCTACAGGAATACTGTCTCTCATCCAAAAGTGTACTTTTCGATTTAAACACTTCTTTTGTGCACAGTAATCCTAATTTCAGTTCTTAATTTTCCACTACAACATTTAGGCTCCACAATCATGGACAAAATAATTAGTTACTTGAGGAAAAAGATTTGTGAAATTGAATTAGATCTACTTGATATATGTGTTTGTATGAGTTGTTTTGCATGTGTAACTTTGAATTTTGCATAAAAGATAACACTTGATATAAAAAAAAAACCAACACTAAACCCCACTATTTCTATTGTTTTCCCTTTTGTGGAATTTATTAGACTTTTAAAAAGTGTGTGCTCCTTCATGAATTGATTCTGGTGTATAATTCAGGTTATGTGTTTTCTTCAGTGAGTTTTACAATGTGAACACATAAATGATATTAAACGTTTAATTTTAATTAAGTAAAGTTTGGGTTGCTTATAAAAAGTTTAGGTAGATTATATGAACCCATGAAAAAGAAATAAATTCTTCTAGATTTCTGGATGACATGCATAAAAAATGCACATCACAAAGACTTCCTTTTCAATTATTTAAACTTTTCAAATATTTGGGGTCATATCATAGTTGGGGATTTATTTAAAAAAGGAAAAAAAAACAAAAACAAAAACAAACAAACAAACAAAAAAGTAAACAGAGCACTGTAGTAAATACCATAGATAAAGCTTTTTTGTGCATGGTCAGTCACCCAAACACTAGTCTTGTTGGAATAGGACATCTGTTGCGAAAAATAGCCCAATGGGACACTAGCTACCCTAGAGGCTATGAGCTGTAATGGTTACATTATTTCTGCCAAAATGGTAAAAGAACAAGGTGAGGAGCTCTGATGATAATTGTGTGCTTAAATGTTAGTAAGAAGCTTTAATGCAGCAAGGTAGAAGCCAATTTGCCAAGAGCTGCCATGAAGTAACCTCATTCCTACTTTTTGGGATGGTAGGAGAAAGGACAGCAAAAGAAAAACAGCTGGCCCCAGGAGTGCAAACTTCAGTAATCTCAACATATTGACAGATGATCTATCCTGGGAGATTAATGTAAGAATGGGGAGTATTATGGATGTTGATTGTTTTCCTGAAGAACCCATACCAAGGGCACAAACACAACCTGAGAAAATCAGAAAGGGAAGGTAGTGACACATAAAGTTGGCCAACACATGAGCACTTTATTGATGGTCAGAATAATGAAAAAGTATATAAGTAACAGAAAGCAGCCCACATCATTAAGATGTGGCAAAAAAACCAAAGGGACAGATCATCAGCAATTACAAGGGAAAAAAGAAAAGGTATCTATAATGAAAATAAATCCAAAATTCACTATTCAATAGGAAAAGAAAGCTTGCAACAAATTATCATTAGATGGTCAAATTGTTTAATGTTTTTTGTATTAGAATGTAAGGTTGTTAACACAGTGAAAAAGAGGAAACATCTCCAAGACAAGATCTCAAATAAACAAACAGATCAAAGAGTACTTAGTTCTGCATATTTCAAAACTTCTGACTAGCAGGTTTTTGGAAAGTATTGGCTGCTATGCCCCATGAACCTTAAAAAAAACCAAAACAGGTGGTGACATTTTTGAGCTGTGGCTGGTTATCTTTCTGAAAACTGAATGAAGTGTGAAATAACTGAAAAGAGGAACGGGAAAAAAGATGCGTTCAGGTACTACTATACATAAATCACATAAGCCTCAAGACTGTCTGTCACATGATCCTGTTGACCTATGCAAAGAACAGTTTCACACATTGAAGAAATTATATGGAAAATTTTGTATACGAATCTATGCATATAATGTTCAGTTCTAAATCTAGGCAGCAGAGGTAAAGTGCATAAATGTAGAGTAGATATTAAGTAGGTAGATAGTACATCTTCAGAAAAATAATTAATTGAGATGTTCTACTCTTGCAAAAGCAAATGTTAGTCAAGATTGTCATGTGGTTTGTAATATGCAGTGAATAATACTTCTGCCATGCTCAGCACTTCTAGTATCAGCTGAGGGAAGTCCTCACTGTTTTGGGGCATGCTTCTTCAAGAAAAATTGTGGCTGAATGAAGAAAGACCAAAGAAGAATGCACAAATATCTTGCAAATACAGGCTACAAGGAAGTCCATGCACTCAGGATTTTGTAGCCTACAGAAAAACAGTAAAAATCTTAAAATAAAGGACTGCTGCAAAGAAGGCACACTAGTCATTTTTTAATTATCTATAGAGAGAAGACAAGCTGCAGCAGTGGAGATAGAGGTTATACATTAGAGAAAACTTCCTTATTATAAGGTTAGTGAGAGCTGAGTAAAGGAGCTTCACAGTCTTCTCACCTTTAAACACAAGTTTGAAAAACATATGTTACAGCTGACACAAACCAGTTAATCCAGCCTTGCAGAACAAGCTAGATCTCCTGTCAAGGTCCAGCCACTTCCCATTCCAGGTGATTCCACAGTTTCTTCAGTGTGGAGGAGTGAAAATAGGAGAATAAAATGTACATGGCGTAGTCTTATAATCCTGACATAGCTCTGGATAGGTGCAAACTATACAGTTTTTAATTCTACTTACTTTTTTTTTTTTTTTTTTCCCAATAAAATAGACAATTATTTCCTTATTAAGTCTTGCTGGGCTAAATTTTGCTTCACTCTGTAGAATCTGTAGAAAGTGATCTTACCCCTGTACTGGGCACTGGTGAGGCCGCCCCTTGATTCCTGTGTTCAGTTTTGGGCCCCTCACTCCAAAAAGGACATTGAATGACTTGAGCGTGTCCAGAGAAGGGCAACAGAGCTGGTGCACAGTCTGGAGCACAGGTCGTACGGGGAGCGGCTGAGGGAACTGGGAGGGTTTAGTCTGGAGAAGAGGAGGCTGAGGGGAGACCTCATCGCCCTCTACAGCTCCCTGAAAGGAGGGTGCAGAGAGCTGGGGATGAGTCTCTTTAACCAAGTAGTAAGTGACAGGACAAGAGGTAATGGCCTCAAGTTGTGCCAGGGAAGGTTTAGACTGGATATTAGGAAGCATTTCTTTAGAGAACGGGTTGTTGGGCGTTGGAATGGGCTGCCCAGGGAGGTGGTGGAGTCCCCACCCCTGGAGGGGTTTAAGAGTCTGGTTGGCATAGTGCTGAGGGATCTGGTGTAGTTGGGAACCGTCAGTGCTAAATTAATAGTTGGACTGGATGATCTTCAAGGTCCTTTCCAACCTAGTGGGATTCTGTGAATCCCTACTTCCTTAGTATACATTCATGTTCACCAGTTAATCATATAAAATATGTAGACTTTAAAAATGTTTACTAAAACGTTACATTTGCTTTAATCTATTAACCAAAGTCGAATCCGTATACACTTGGAAAAATCCTAATGCAAAGAAAAATTGTGGTTTTACCATTGAATAAACCCTGAGATTTTTTTGTCCAGATTTTGAAATTTTTAGTTAGTGTAGTGGAATCTGACCTCTAATAGATACTTTTTACTTTAGTATAATATAATGGTATGTAGTGGACCTTTGGTTCAAATTGTTTATGCTTGTTTCTATTTATCCTATATTGACATCAAATAAACATGGTATTAGGTTTACATATAAATTAATGTAATATAATACTAACCATTATTTCTTCAGAAAGAGTCCTCTATAACAACATAAAATTTCTTCGCAAGTCAAGGAAAGTTTTTTTCCCTTCTGATAATTATTAGAGTGTGTATGTGTGTGTGCTAGGTGGAAATACAGAACTGTGAAAAGGCTCGTTTTAGCAGGGATAACAACTCACAAAAGTTATTCTGAGGGATGGGGTGGAATGAATCATATTCATATGTGTGTGTGCTGGATGGCAAAAATCAATGCTTTCTCTTAGCAAAGACACTCTCGGGGATAGAGAAATCAGAGCTGCGAAAAACCTAACAAATTTTGCCTGACAGATTTTCCAGGCAAACTACACTGCTGGTGCACTGGGAGTACGCTGAGGATGTCAGTCCTTGCGCTAGTAGGAACAGCCCATTTCACAGTGGCTCATTTTGGATCCCTGGGGATGTTGATAGCGCCACCACACTCCCTACCCCGATGCACTGACAGGGCTGGGAAGTGGTAGAGATGTAGGGATGGCAGAGAGCAGGAGTCCAGAGGAGGATGCAGTACATATGCTGCAGAAGCAGGCACACACTATCAAACCGAGAGAAAAATAAGAAAAGTGGATCTGAAGGGAAAGGAAAAAGAAGCATGGTGTGAGGGGGGTGAGGGGGGGGGGCGGTGGGGATGGAGGGTAAGCTCACTTATGTCCCCATCCTATTAAGATTTTGTCTCTGTGGCCCAATTCAGCACTGTTACCTGTTTGATGACAATGCTGTTGTAGGTATTCTGTGGAGTCTCACCACCATTAAGCCAGTGTAATGTGCAGGCTTGGGAAACCCTATTATTGATGGTGCTTAATGGTCCTCTCTTAAAACATCCCTAGCTCACTGAATCTTTAACAATACCCTGTTAAACAATAAACATGACAAGAGCAGTGTATATTACAGCAGGTCTATACCACAAAATGTGGCCACTGCATCTGTGTGTCCAGCCTTCAACAGCCCCTAGGAAACAGGTGAGAATTTGTATTTCTCTCTGGAAAATGCTCTGAGGGTGAGAAAAGCAGTCTTTTCTTGCCCATCATCACCAACAATTATACCCTTGCCTCTCTATTTGTCAGCACTAATAATGGCAATGTTGTGGCTCAGGAAAGAGCAGAAAAGATGATGAAAGATGCACTACTGGTGTGGTGCAGACATCCACAGAACTACCTCCAGTCCTTGTTAGTAAAAATGACGTGATTTAAATGTCAGTGCCTAATGCAGCCCCATCCGACTGCAAGGGACTGTAGCACATACAGCAAAAATAAGGGAAAATTGTTACAGCATGATGGTTGCTAGGCTAATAATAGCAGTAAGAAAAGAACCAAATGAAATTGAAAAATTACATATTTAACAAGTGGTTATATGGCAATAATTATTTTGGACCAATATCTGAAATCATCTCTTACTGTCTTGGGTCATTAATGACATGAGTCAATCTGTTATCTGAGTGGGGTGATTTTCATGAAATCTAGCTTGTCAGTGGGAGTGAGGGGTTTACAAACCATAGATGGGACAAAAGGATTCCTCCTACCAGCAGCTTTTTAAGGTGCCATGGTAGAGTATTTGCACAGACAATATATTGCAGAACAAGGTCGAAGGCAGGTAACCACACAGCTTTTATCCAGTGAGTCTCTTCTGTCTTCTGTGCTGTGCACCAGGAAGCAATACTGCTTTATGTTAAAAAAAAAAAAAAAAGGAAAAAGACAGAAAAATAAAAATAATAAAAAAATAATAAAAACAAGAAAAAGAAAAAAGAAAAAAGGAAAAAGAAAAAAGAAAAAGAAAAAAAGAAAAAGAAAAATAAAGAAAAAGAAAAAGAAAAAGAAAAAGAAAAAGAAAAAGAAAAAAAAGAAGAAAAGAGCAGCAACCTGAATACAGGCAGTTGCTATAAACATAAGAAAACCCACACTTCTGAAGGCTTGTCTTCATCCTTCAAAACAAAAGGACAAGGCTTTGTTTGCTTCATCCTCATCAGAAGTGGTAACCCTTGTTCTACCAAACAGGATCAAGGCTGTATTGACTCTATCCTGAGTAAAATGTAGCTGAAAATTAGATGGTTTACACACACCAAAATATATAGCAATAATGAAGTTGAAATAGCAAGTCTGAGCCTTAAGCTAGGTTTGATCCATACTTTGAAATCATCAAGTTTCATAAGCTCAGGAGGGTTGGACCTCTTCTTTATCTTGATGGAAGACCTCGCAAAAAGCCTCAGGAGCTGAAGGAGTGATGAAGGTACTTGAGCTCAAGATCAATACAGTGGTACCCTGTTTAGTGGCTGGGTGTGCTTTGTTGCCAGAGGTGAGTTTTAGAAGAGCTTGAACACCTACTGCCATTACCACCCTGGCAGCAAGACCATCCCTGTGTCCCACTGATGCTCGACCTACATTTTTAAGAAGGTTCCTGGAATTAAACAACCTGGTGAGGACAGTGACCAAGCTGCATGGGGCTGTGCCTGTCCCTGCCCACACTTTGTCACACACCGAACTCTGGCTCTCATGAGGACCAGACAGTCACTGCTCGGAGGGATGGCAGAAGCGATGGCCCCCTCTGTGGCTGCATTTCTCTTCTACTCAGCTATTGGTAAGAGTTCAACCACTACTGCAAACCAATTTGGTGGCAGCCAACCCTTGGCTCTAAGATAACTTGCAATAACGTAGGAGCACATGAACGACAGCACAGGGCTAGACCAAGGCCAGGAGATCCCATACGCCCTGTCCCATCTGTGGCCAGCAATACATGTTCATGACTTCCATATATGTTGTATGAAGGCTTCCATACAACACTTTCCCAATATTCCCCCATCCTGCAGCAATCTGCAAATCAGGGATATCCTAAACTTGAGGTGGACTTGATGTCTTTTGGGTTGGTCGGTTTGTCTTTTTTTAATAAAGATGTTGTATCCTTTTCTTTTCTAAGTTTACTTAGCCAGTTTTTAACCATCTAGAGGCATCCATAAGGTCCTGCAGCAAGGAATTTACCAACAGGCTACATGCAAACATAAGTATTCCATGTTTTGGCTTGTTTTGAAAGATCCATTTGATCATTTCACTTGATGCCTCCTAGGTTCATGTAATGAAAGGCAGAGAAAAAGCAGGCCTTTTTAAATTTCCATGGCATTTACAGAACTGTAGAAACCCATTACAGCCCCTCTCTGCCCACCCACTCCTACATATACCTCCCATTCATCCAGTTTTTGTAGAGTAGAAAGCCCTAGACTAGTGTTTGCTTACACGGAAGTTTACTAGACTTTTGGCTACCCTTGTCACATCGATCTATACCTTCTTTCCTCAAAATGATAAAACTGTAAGTCCAGAACTGTACACAGCACTCATTATACAGGACCATCATTTATCATCACCAGTTTTGTCTTATTTTCTCACTCTTCCTGCTTCTTCAAGCAGGTGAGGAGAGTTCAAGTGGTTTAAATGATTGCATTCATGTCTCTAAAATGCTGTGAAGTCTAAAAGCATGTATTTTAGATGAGATTCTACATTATAATTCTTTCTCCTTACTAGAGGAATCATTAGAAAACCAACCGATGATGAACTTACATCATTTATATCTTTTTTACGTAAAGTCTAGATGCTGGATTTCAGTAAAGTACCTGTATGTGTGCCACACTCACTGCAGGCACTAATGCTGTTTATCTGCTCTTTGCAGGCTGCGCCATACTCAAGGTGACTCTCACAGATACCTATATGCATAAATATTACACTAACCACTATACCACAAGATATACATAATGCATTACTTAGTCAAAGCAGCAGCATGAGGCAATGCATTACCCAAGTTACTGACATCAGAAGAGGCTCGGGGCTCTTACCAGCTCTGAGAGTGCTTAGCTGGGATGTGCTCCTGACAGTGAGCATCACTCAGCTTCTCGCAGAAGAGAGCTTGGGTGCTTACCCCAGAAATTGGAACGTCTTTCTTCACAAAATATATCAGCCATAGTTTCTCTATGTTCTTGTGGCATGATTTAATATTTCAAGAAAAAGCCTTGATGCTGCTCACAATGAGGTAAATGAATATTTTGCCATTGGATTCAGAGAAGATAGAGTGCTATATCTTGTACTATTCTCTAAAGAGTAAATCAATCTGATGTTTTTAATGAAATACACATAATCCATTTTCCACAGCTCTTACAGGGCACTATTAGATGCTGAGCCATAGATCACTCACTGTGTAAGGTACTTGGGAGGGGTCTGCAGCTACAGCTGGTTTACACTAGATCTGTGTCCAGTTTGCTCTCCAAAAATCTCAGCTTATGCCTTTACATATCTCAGTGCCCCTCCACTGCCAATCTGGTGCCATGTCAGCTTTGGAGTATACCACTGGCTGGGGATTTCAACTGTTCTTCCAGCTTTCCCGATTCTTCCTTTTTTTTTGCCAGTACTGTGTGGTGACCAGTAATCATCCAGCATTTGCAAAATAAATTACTTTACTCTTTGCTAAATGCAGCAAATGCAGCTTGACACCACTCAGTGACCCTGTTAGAAAAGCTCAGTCTTTGAAAATATACCACTCAATAACCCTGCAGACAAATCAGAGCAAATATAAGAAGCTCTGAACAACGAAGTCATCATAATCCACAGTAATTATGTGAAATGAATAAATGAAGCTGGATTAAGTGATGATCTTTGAAAAGGTGCCAAAGAAAAACTTGCTGCACCAACAATTAGCAAAAGGAATGAGAAATTAGCTCATCTTCTCAAGCAAATCTTAATTTATTTTTCATGTGGTTTTGAGGTTTACAGATTATTATTATTAATGTTTCATTTACCATCATGTTGATGAGCGCCTCAGAACTACATGTGACATTTCCACCATGATTTCCATGGTGTAACCCGCTATATATCCCCTGTTTAGGATCCACTGAGAAGCTGGGAAGAAAGGAGGAGGCCTTGGAGCTTCCTTTTACCTGATGAGAGTTGAACAGCTCAGCCCCTTGACTGGTATTGCACCAGCACAACAATGTTGAGCAAAAGCAGGTGAACGCAGTCAATGCTGCAGACTTCTAGAGCTGCCCAGGGCCAGGATGGCTGAAGGAGTCCAGAGGCTCAGGAGAGGCTTTTAAATGGTGAGTAAAGACAGTGAAAAGGGACTTGGTTAGAGCAGTTGTCCAAGAAACCTTTGACTTCACAAATATTCTTTCTCCCACATCCTTGCTTCAGTATTTAAAAATATATTCACTTTAGAATTAAATGTTTAATATGAAGACAGGGTAAGGGAGGATGTTAATGGAGGCAAATAGTTTTTAGAACTGTAGACCAAATCTTGCCTGCAAAGATGAACTTGAATGCACTGAAAAGATCTGAAGAATGGAACAAATTTTGTACTTTATTATTGTTCTTTACATAAAGATGAACAAAGAGAGCTAGGGGGAGAAAAGTTGCTAGAAAGTATTACATCCTTGTCAAATAAACCACACAGATAACCTTTTCCTGTTCGCCTTATCTGCAGATACGGAATTTGAAAGATGATCTAAATTCATATTATATGTGAAATTTATGAAGGGAAATGTATTGGATATGAATTTAGCTATAGATATTTTACTTGGTAAGATTTTAGCTCCTATTACAGCTCTTACTGTAATGTTAAGTTTATAATAATACTTCAGCTTCAATAGATTTTTAAAATCTGGAAAATTTTCTTAACACAGAGTTTACTAAGAGGAGTGACTCTTGGATTACCTGCACACTTTCCAATTTTTCTCATCAAATTCACTGTGAAAATAGGAAGCCAACATAGATAACTAGGATTCCTCTATAATAAGAAATTTACAGTAATAAAATAACCAGGGAGCGTTTCATGAAGTCATAGTTGTAAGTATATAAAGTTCACCTCAATTTCTTTTCAACCTTTGTGTGCCACTGGTACGTTATTATTTTTATAATACTTCTTGAGTATTGCAATGAAAATGATAAAAAGTGACCACTGTTAAAGACAGCAAATAAAATATTGTAGAAAACTCAGTGGACAGAAGTTAAATTGTCTGGTGAAATATGTGGTTTTGTCCCTGAAATGTCCACATGGAGTTGTAGGGAGAACTCAACTACTAAACTAGACTTTGTGCAAGATACACTAAATACAGTGGAAGAATTACATGCAAAGAACAAGAAAAAATGTCCATGGACAACCCATGTAAGTTACTGCAAGCATCAGAAAACTTAACTGATCTTCATTATTTCCATATGAAGGTTCTGCATATGTCACAGCAATGTTTTTCATCTATAGGTCACAGACTGCAGAGCATCAAGATGCATGTGAACTAGAATCTGCAGTCTTAGTACTCTACCTCTTTTTGTTTCTTTTGTGCCTTTAAATGAGGAACATAGTGTCAAAAGCATCATGTATTTGACAAACACAAGCCTTCTTTTTAATTATTTTTGTTGTGTACTTCAGCTAGCAGGCACCCTTTGGGTAAGCATTTCACATTTTGTCTCCAGAAACCAATCAGTTGTTCTTCTTTAGCATAACAAACAAACAAAAAATTAAAATACTCCACAATCTTTGTGCCTCTCATAAATCCCTCCATTTCTCACTTTTATCCACAATTTCCCCACCTCCTTTTCCAGTTTATATAGCCTGGATACAAAGCCTTTTCCAGAAAATGTGAACAGCCTAATAAGAGCTCTTTCTTCTAGCACTGACTGTCATGTCTCTTCAAAGCCTTTTCTTGATTTCTGCCCCAGCCTGCAGGCAGTGCTACCAAAACCTGAAGGACTGCTTCCTTCAAAGCAGTTATCTTTATCCATCCTCACCAACCAGTACCACACTTAACTGCTATGGTTCAGCCACCAAAAAGGGAAAGACAGTGGTGACACTCAAGAGACCTCAGCTTTCCTTTTTTTTTTTTTTTTTTTTAAAAAAAACCCAAACCTTTAAAGTGTTTCTGCCTTTCTCATAAGTAAAATTCAATCCCTACAGCAAATATGTAGAAACTCATCACATAGGAAATACTGTCAGTAAACAATCTGGATGTCTCTTAGTATTTACCTACTAGAAACAAAGAAGAGAAAACAAATACTGTTGCAATGTGAAGGACCATCAGGCCACAAGGAAAGAATTACTAGTTTTTGTCTATTTTAAGTGAAAAACCAAAAAGTAAGTAAGGGGTGCAGACAGACTCCCAACAGAAGCCAGCTCTGGGGCCCTGCTTACATGATGAATACATTTGGTTGCTGATTTGTCAGGAGAAGAAAATGGTGCAAGAAGTGGGTGCTCATACAGCAGGACACACCTTGACATTTTTCTATGCATGGCCAAGCTGCAGAGAAATAATTCACCAAGGATGATGTGCGGGATTTGTCCCACTCAGTGTCTTTTCTATTGTAAATGTCAAAGATGCATCAATTTGGACTGTTTTTCACTTTTAATTTCCCAAGAAAGCACTTTCAGAAAAGAAGATGAGGCAACCGTGAAAAAATTGCCACTTGTTTCTGTTAGTGAGAGAACACCCACCATTCACAGGTACAGTAAATGTCTGCTTTCATTCATTGCTATAATGAGCCTGTATTTCTCCCAGTTTATAACACTGCATGCAATGCTAGACTAAAGAAACCTCTTTCCCACTTCCCTCCCAGAAACAGATACCAGCTGGCACACATGGAAAAATGCACAGCAATGCCTCATACTTTCCATTATTTAAATGGCACATCTTTATTCAAAAATAATAATTAAAAAAAAACCGCCC